>NC_083277.1:38536096-38838950 GCF_963506605.1 Zootoca vivipara
AAGACCAGTGGTTTTCACAGATATTCCTTCCTATTTATTTCAGTACAACGATTCATGGCAGAGAAATGTGGCTAAAGTACATCTTTTCTGTCCAGCTAAAGTACATCTTTTCTGTCCAGGATCTTTCTTGGGAACTCCAGAATGACCCATTAATATAAGATACTTTTATCAATCAAGATTGACTATAAATGAAAAACGTAGGGCAAGGTCAAACCCTCACGCCGGTCTATCATCTCTCTCTCTCTCTCTCTCTCTCTCTCTCTCTCTCTCTCTCTCTCTCTCTCTCTCTCTCTCTCTGCATGATCTAATGTCATGGTTGCCATCTTTATAAGTGCACTACAAGCACACCACATAATTTGCTAGCAGCCCAAAACAGGGCCATGCTCCATATCTTTCCACTTCAATAAGTTTAAGCTTTTTATCAAACGCAAGCACTCACTGCTAAAGTCTTTCACTGAGAAGATGGCAGCTGGTACCTCCATCTGGAATGGTCTCCATGCGAAAATAATTTACAGCAGGGATTGAGGATGAAGATAATCCTTTTAATCTTGCCAGAAGATCAGAAACAAAAAAAATTGTTCTCCTCACCAGGTCTGTCATTTCTGACCCACCCCATTAGAGATCCACGCCAGATGGCAACAGGGAATTCTGGGAGTGATTTAGATTTGAAACCCTATGCCAACTTAACTAGGAGCAAGCCCCATTGAACTCAATGGGCCATATTTTGGAGCAAGTATTTTTGGGATCTAAAAGGGTAGATTTAGTGACAACTCTCCCCAGTCTCTTTTTTCATGGCAAAGCTTTCCTGTGTATGTTCTTCATGCAGTCAGATGTATATTTAAAATGGAGTCTGACAGAGTTGTGCATTTGGGGAACCATATGTAAAGATATCCAGGGAAAGCCACCCCATGGCCACAAGCTAACATATAACTAAGGACTTCCAACATAGTGCCCTTCAGATGTTGTTGGACTGCATGTACCATCACCCTTGACCATTGACCATGTTGGTTGGAGCTGATGGGTGTTCTGGTCTGGGTGGGACTTTGCTGGCTCCCAGTGTTATAAAATCACCCTAAATCCTGCACCAAGTGTGGTCTGTTTCACTCATAACACTAAGCCAAACCATAGCTAACAAGTGTGTGTGTGGGGACACAGAACAAAAATAGCAGCTGCTTCACTCCTTCCCTAGGGACCCAGGTGGCGCTGTGGTTAAACCACTGAGCCTAGGGCTTGCTGATCAGAAGGTTGGCGGTTCGAATCCCTGTGATGGGGTGAGCTCCCGTTGCTTGGTCCCAGCTCCTGCCAACCTAGCAGTTCGAAAGCACGTCAAAATGCAAGTAGATAAATAGGAACCGCTACAGCGGGAAGGTAAATGGCGTTTCCATGTGCTGCTCTGGTTTGCCAGAAGCGGCTTTGTCATGCTGGCCACATGACTTGGAAGCTATACGCCGGCTCCCTCGGCCAATAATGTGAGATGAGCGCGCAACCCCAGAGTCGGTCACGACTGGACCTAATGGTCAGGGGTCCCTTTACCTTTTACACTCCTTCCCTGGTCTTTCTGCTGCCATGCTACCTGGAGCTATGCCATAGTTTGGTTTAGTGTATATTTGTCAACTGAGGCTCTTCCTTTTAAATAGGAAGAGTGATCTGTTCCCACCCGCCCACTCACCCTAGTTCCGACTGCTCTCTCTCCTCAGCTTTTATTTTATATTACAGGCACCAGTTGTCCTTAGTCGAGATCACCATGATGTAAGTGGGACAGACAGTCCTTACAGAGAAACGTCGAACATCTATGATGGATCAGCGTTTTGTGCAGGTCAGCTGAATAGGCGCATAGTCTCTTTTCAATGATCAGAATTGATTAATATGTGAAAAATAATTTCGCCGAATAGCATGGAGAGTTTTAGTCTGGTAGGTAAGATTTCCTGCTACACAGGTTTCCTGCAATTCAGTGATGTCAAAATAGGGGGTGAGGGAGATGCTGAAACATCCTTGGCTTGGAAGGTAAACTAGGTTATGGTAGTCTGAACTTCCATAGGGGAATATCCTACTTTGTCCAAGGCAGCAAGTAGACAGAGATGGCATAAGCACGCACAGGGCGAGGTTAAAAAAAAAAAGAGGTGTAAAAATAGCACATCCTTTGCAGCTAGAGTACAGAACTTGAGTGCACAACTTAAACACATAGACCAGGATACTGTAAACATTATATTCTAACTATTTATAATGTAAATGGCCATTACTCCATCAATACACAGGGAGCTAATTCAAAGAAGGACAAAGTCCCCATCCCTGAATAAAAGAGAGAATTTCAGAATCTACAGCTATTCTCTCCCCTGAATGACAAGCTAAACCCGCTGGCATTCCCATCTCTACCCAACTAACCAAGATCCCAGCATCTGATAGGCGGAGCTACAGTGGTACCTCTACTTACGAATAACTCTACTTAGGAATGTTTCTACTTATGAATGGAGCTCCGTCCACCATCTTGGATGTGGTTTAGATAGGATTTTTTCTACTTAGGAATTTTTAGATAGGGTTGCTTCTACTTACGAATTTTTTCTCCCAATGCATTCCTACGGGATTCGACTTACAATTTTTTTCGACTTACAAATGTGCGTTCGGAACGCATTTAATTCGTAAGTAGAGGTACCACTGTACTAGAAATTAAACAAAATGTCAGGTGTCAGTTCAATGAATACATTTGTGACAGTTCAAAACATAAAAATGCAGGTATCCTGCCTAGTGGAGGGGAGGGGAAGAAAGGCCGAGGATTAAATCACTGTGGAAATTCTCCTCCCTCCCAAGAGTTGGCACATTTAATGGTTGGCATGTGTCTGTCTTGGGAGACAACGGAGGAGTGCACCTTCAGGAGTGAAGTCAAACCATTGGAGGGTTACAGTGCTTGCTGTGGCTGCCGAGACTGATACTGGAGAGACATGTTTTGTTGCAGCTGGGGCAGATGAAAGTGTCCAGATGCACCATGGTGTTTCTTCTCTCTGCGCTCCTCCTAGCAGTCATTTCTCCTCTGGTTACTGCTATGGGTACACGCCTTGACTGCCTATCTCCAAGCACTGCGGTCATTTGCAAGGGGTTCCCACATGGCAGGGTTGATGTTGCCAGCATTCATGTCACGTTTGCAGACATCTTTGTAATGCCTTCAGTTGCCCCGGATGACCTGTTTATTGCACATTCTTCCTGATTTGTTTGCACAAAGTTTGTGGGGAGCTTAGACGACATCAGCTGTTTGTTGAACATTCAGTCTTATTTGTGGGGATGTTGCATTATCTCACCTTTTTCAGTGCATTTCCACATCAATTCCCTTATTGGGAATGTTTGTGCAAGACAAAAAATCAACTTTAATTGTGCAGCCTATATTTGCTAGTGTGTGATTGAATCTCACCCTCCATCCTCAAAAAACAACATTCTGGAAACGCCCTTAGATATTTTCCAGGGCGAGGAATTTGCTTGTAAATAATAACATTCCATTTTTATATGGTTGAATTTCAGATAAGCTGAGGCTACTTAAGAAGTGTTTATCAGTTTTATAAGTACACATAACATGAGAAAATGCATTTATATTTTTATTTAAAGGATTGTATTTTTATTTAAAAGCAGCCTTTCAGGGCAAAAGCCCTCCCAAGGCAATTTACAGCCACTGTAAACATACTTACTTGAAGCCAGTTAAATTAAACGAGAAACATCCAGCCTGCCCCAAACTGAATAACTCAGAAACATACTAAAATGCATCAGCAATGCCTACAATCTATCACAAAGTGAAGTCCATTCTCAAGGCCTTCAGAGACATGATCTTCAGAGACATGATCTATAGGCCTTCAGAGACATGATCTTTCCAAGGATTTCAACAGGCTCTGGAGAAGATTGTGTTCTGTTATGCCTGGAATGGGGAGTCTGTTACCTCCTAGATGTTGCTAGACTTCTGCACTCATAATCCCTGACCATTAGTCATGCTGGCTGGCTGGCGCTGCCTGCTCACCTGTCTTAGGGAAGGACAGGTCATGAGCCAGCATAGTGATGCTCATAAGGAGGAGAAGCAGAAGCAGACACTCCTTTGGCTGCCTGCCCTGGTCAGGCCTATTCCTCATAGTTCAGGTGACTCACTAAGGATGTCTTGAGTTCTGGAATTAGCACTGGCTGTGCTTTAAATCATAGCTGCCAAGTACCCCGTATTTCCTGGGAAACCCCTGATTTTACTTACCGTTTCCCAGAGTTCTCCCGTTCCAGCTCTTCTCCCGTTAATTTCCCTTATTTTTGTTCCTGTCGGCGGCCATTTTTCTAGTGCCGCTTTGCCCATCTATGGGCACCAGAGAATGGCTGGTGCCGGCGTCGGAAGTCGCGTCTACGCATGTCCGGAAGTGCGTAGACGCAACTTCCAGTGTCGCTTTGCCCATCTATGGGCACCGAAAATGGCTCGCGCTGACACCGGAAGTTGTGTCTATGCACTTCCGGACATGCGTAGACACGAATTCTGACGCCGGCGCCGGCCATTTTTGGTGCCCATAGATGGGCAAAGCAACACTGGAAGTTGCGTTTACATTGCTATGGCATCTGGCAGCATTCTCAAATTTGCCACACAGATCTGCTACCATCGCCTTTACTTTAGCCCTCTGGCAACAATGATATGGCAATGTGATAGCTGGAATGGAAAGAGTCAATGAAATGAAGAAAGAAAGGAAAGCTTTGGGTTCACAGCGGCAAGTATATTATGCGCTTTCCCCCACATTAACCTAAGAATCCCCATGCTTCGGTAATTCACCTGCTTTCTCCCTCCACAGATATGGCTGTTCAGAATTTTGTGGGAGACTCATTCAGAGGAGCCACCTGGGTTGCCTTGCACAACGGTGGTGGTGTTGGCTGGTAAGGAGAAGTTGTCTTCAAAAGGATGGGAGAAGTCATTTCCCGAGTAAAGGAAATGCTGTGTGGCTGCAGCAAAAAACAGCAACAGGATTGAGCTGCTGAAGGGCATGCCTTCATGGGAGTCTCCATTGCTTCTGTTTCGAACTTTATGAATGACAAAGGGTAGTGTTAACATGCTTAGTGTGGCATAAGCTTTTGTTGACGACAGTCTGATGTGGACTCATGAAAGTTTGTGCTGTGACAAATTAAAGTGCCACATGACACTTGGTTGTTTTTGCTGAAGCAGCCTAACATGGTTACCCCTCTGGAAAGACTTTAAAACAGCGGAGGGGAACTGTGGCCCTCCAGATGTTTTGGGGTTCCAGCTCCCGTAACCAGCAAGTAGTCAGGGATAGTGGGAGATGGAAGTCCAGGAACATGCAGAAGACCACAGGCTCTCCATCTGTGCTTTAGAAACACACACAATCTCTATGCAAGCTTAATGAAAATGGTTGTGCTTTTATACAGCTCCAATGGGATTCATGCAGCACAGCCCATTATTGTGGGCTGCCTTTAAATGAAGTTACAGTATTAGCTGCCTTCAGAGTGCAAAATCAGGGTAAGAATGGTTTAAGTAGACTCTGCTGGAGTTTTGAGGTTTCTTTTTATTGACTAATGTTGCACGATTCTCTTCTAATTGATTCCCAGATCTTTAAAAAAAAGTCCCAAATGTATGTTAAGACAGTGACCACTACTATTAGTTTCAGGTCCTCACTACTATTAGTTTCGAGGTTTTCTATTTCTTTCTTTCGAAATAGAACTTACTTCCAACACCATATTAACTTGCCTAGTTCTTCAGGGTGCCAGTGGACGAGATGCATTTCGATTCCCCGCAAGCTGCATTTAAACCTGTGACCTTTGGACCCCAATATAACATGTCCATATGCCAAAATGCAGCAAGGGATCGCTGATACAAAACAGGTCAGGTGCCAGCCTGCTTTTTCCTCTGCTCTCACTCCAATTAGTTTTAGCTTTTTTTTCCCTTCCTTTTTTAAGGAGCAAATTAAACCTTTTTTTTCTGTGGGCACTGAACCTGGAAGATTTCTTAGAGCAAGATATCCTCCCCAAGCTCTTAGTTAGGCACAACAGTCCTGCTCCTTCCCTTTGCCTCAACCTTGCAGTGCTTGTCCATTGAGGTTTTCACCCATTCTGGTTTCTGTCTTGCTGGCAGAAATAAATAATCGCAGGAACCACAGTGTCTAAGATTCAGCTAGCACAGCTAGCTTCCTGGAATGGTAATGGGTTATTGTGGAAGTTGTAGTTCAACATCTGACGCGCCATAGATTCCCTCATCCCTGCTCCATACCAGCGGCAGAACGTAGGCCCGCGCTGCCCAGAGCGGGCGCGCTCCCAAAGGGGGCAGGGCACGGAGGGTGCCCTCCTACTCGCCACAGTTCAGGGTAGGAGAGGGGCAGAGCAGCTGCTGCTCACTCTCCTCCTGCTCTCTGCAGCCGGGTCAGACATGACCCAGCAACTGAGCTGCTGCGGCCAGGTGCGCCTTCCCACAGGTGAGGAGGACTGCTCTCTGTCAGAAGAGCTGCTGCCACCAGGCGCAAGGTGTGCTGCCCACTAGCCTCCCATTTTGTCAACCTCCCACCCCCCCCAGTCATGACACCCAGGGTGGGCTGCACCCACCGCACCCTCCTTCCTATGCCTCTGGTCCAGACTATACTGTACTGAGCTAGATGGACCAATTGCCTTATTCAGAATAAGGCACATTTCTCTGGGTTGTATCCAATGAAGTTGGCCTGTTAGCACAAGGACCTCCACCTGTACAATGAAACTTCTGCCCTCTTGTGTTTCTTCTAACACGTAATTCTGCCCCAGTCAAAAGATAACAGGGTCTGATTTCAATGAGGAAAATATTTAAGCTCATACTTTCTATTGGCTACTTTGCACTAAATAGGAAGGGTAGAAAAAGCACTAGTGATATTGCTTCACCCTCCATGGTGGCTGTCTGCATTGCACATAAGAAGGAATCAAGGTGATCTGAAGTTTGAGACTGGTGGGGACTGTGGTATAGTGGTTAAGAGCGGTAGACTCGTAATCTGGGGAACCGGGTTCGCGTCTCCGCTCCTCCACATGCAGCTGCTGGGTGACCTTGGGCTAGTCACACTTCTTTGAAGTCTCTCAGCCTCACTCACCTCACAGAGTGTCTGTTGTGGGGGAGGAGGGGAAAAGAAGATTGTTAGCCGCTTTGAGACTCCTTCGGGTAGTGATAAAGCGGGATATCAAATCCTACTTGGAAAGTTCATTTTTTAAAGGAATTAGTACCAGTTCCCGTTCACCCCCTCCAAAATGGAGCTAATTCCATTACAGTTCAAAACACAATGCACTCATGTGGTCCTCACATTTTTTCCAGCCTTCAAAATTTTACAAGCTCTGCTGAAGTTTTACATATAAGTAAAAAGTAATATAAGTAATAATCCGGGACGCGGGTGGCGCTGTGGTCTAAACCACTGAGCCTTGGACTTGCCGATCAGAAGGTCGGCGGTTCGAATCCCCATGATGGGGTGAGCTCCCGTTGCTTGGTCCCTGCTCCTGCCAACCTAGCAGTTTGAAAGCATGTCAAAGTGCAAGTAGATAAATAGGTACTGCTCCGGCGGGCAGGTAAACGGCGTTTCCGTGCGCTGCTCTGGTTCGCCAGAAGTGGCTTAGTCATTCTGGCCACATGACCCAGAAGCTGTATGCCGGCTCCCTCGGCCAATAAAGCGAGATGAGCACCGCAACTCTAATGGTCAAGGGTCCCTTTACCTTTCCTTTAATAAGACTAAGAAAACATCAAAACATTCACACACAATACAATGTGAAGAATTGCTTTATTTGTTCCCCCCAACAATTATGATCTTTAAGCTAAAACAAAATCAGTTTTCAGAAACGTAAAAATGGAAAATACAGTGACGACAATCAAATACAGAGCTATGTGTGATGAAACCCATATACAGTGGAACCTCGGTTTACGAACACCTCGGTTTATGAATTTTCGGTTTACGAACACCGCGGACCCATCTGGAACGGATTAATTCACTTTCCATTACTTTCAATGGGAAAGTTTGCTGCAGTTTATGAACGCTTCAGTTTATGAACAGACTTCCGGAACCAATTACACCCATTCTTCGGGTTAAGTATGCTTCAGGCCGAGTACTCTGCGGACCCGTCTGGAACGGATTAAGCCACTTTCCATTACTTTCAAAGGGAAAGGTCACTTCAGTTTATGAATGCTTCAGTTTATGAACAGACTTCCAGAACCAATTGTGTTCATAAACCGAGGTACCACTGTAAACTAAAATAAAATCACGTTCAACTCACCTGGGAATTATGGGAACTATTTTCAGGTGTGAATCAGAGAATTTTGAATTAATTCAGTGAATTAATCTGATTAGTTCATGCGCAGCACTGGGATTGGCTGCACTGGATCCATACATCTGGTCCTTGAAAACTCCATCATTCAGACATGCTTTTTTCAGTCTTTCATCAGTTCATGATAAAATGTGTGTGCTGTCTTGTGTGTGTGAGGCTGAGCAATCCATTGTCAATACTGCTGGCTAGAGAGAACTGACAGATCTAGCTGCAGTGTTTTTACCAATGGATAAACACATGGATTTATCAGCCATTTCTAATATGCATGTTTTAGTTTCCTTTCTGCAAATTTTTATTCTTCCTTTAGAGACTGAAGTGATATTTTTGTTTATAGGCTGATAATCATGCCGCCTAAACAGAGCTGAACATTAATTACTTACTCACATGGATCGGAATCATTTTACTATTAGCTGGAGCATATAGGGAGTTAGATTAGGGTTGCCCATTGTTAGGGCAGCTCAGTTCTGAAAGCCCATTTATTAGCAGGAGGCCAAAGTGACTTGTAGCAACAAAGAGACAGAGGCAATTTACCAAATGAAGTACACAGTCAACAGTGTGATGTCTTGATTGCAAGAGGGGCCTGGATTTCTTTGATCACCTTGGATGGAGACATCTGGAAATTATAGGAGGTAGCTTAGGTCAAAATGCCACATCTTTCTTTAATTATTTGAATATATGACCCAGTACTAATGAGGGCAAAGCGCTCTCCAATAAAAGTGAGAAGACTTGTTGGAAAACTCAGCTTAACAAACATGACTTGTTGTAAGTTTAATTTATGAGCATTTTTAGGCATGCGGAGTGGGGCAAACCTGGACCTCACTGTCTTTGTATTTGTGTTCGCTTAGCTACTGAACTGCATGGCAGAATTCTAGATTTGACTCCAGTATGAGATACTTAGAAAGTGCATCACACAAAGATAGGTGGAGGAACTATAGCACTTGAAAAAGCTTTTTAAATTGGTTCTTAATCTCAGCATTGCCTGAACATCTAACTATTTTTCCTCATATCATGCTGGCCTCCGTGGCATTACTGATTTGGTCCCCGAAGACATCCCCGCAGCAACATTAACTGAATCTCAGTTCACTGTGTGGCTACTTTAATCCATTTTACGATCTTCCAGCCATGTTAGCCTATTGCAACAAAAACAGGGGAAAGTCTTGTAGCACCTTAAACACCAGCAGAAGACAAAAATCCACTTTTCTGGATTGCATCTGATGGTGGAAGCTCATTCCATAATGAATTTCTTAGTCTTTAAAATGCAGCAACTCTTTCCTTGTTTCAGTAGCACCTTAAAGACCAACTAAGTTTTTATTTTGGTATGAGCTTTCGTGTGCTTTTCTAGAAGTGTGCATGCACACGAAAGCTCATACCAAAATAAAAACTTAGTTGGTCTTTAAGGTGCTACTGAAGGAATTTTTTTATTTTGCTTCGACTCAGACCAACACGGTTACCTACCTGTAACTCTTTCCTTGTTTGCCGTTGTAAAATCTAACCCTTTACACATAACCTTGTTGTCCATTCTTTCCATTTCAGTGTATATCCAGTATTTTTAGGTATATCCAGTTTTCCTCTGGAGTAGAATTTCACCTCCCTCTCGTCCCACCCCAAACCTGCTCCATAGTTTTGGGGGGGCCCAGAGCAATCGTGTGTGTGTGTGTGTGTGTGTGTGTGTGTGTGTGTGTGTGTGTGTGTAGAATACAAGCAGGGGAGGAAAAGGAGAGAATCTTTTCTTGGCTGAACGGAAGTCATTCTGCTCATTGGATACTTTGTTAGATACTGCAGCTGGAAAACCTATATATTTTAGAATGCTTACACAACTTAGGCTTCGGCCTTGGTCCAATTCTGACTTGTTGCCATATCTGGAGAAAAATTTAGAATATTTGGAAATGGATGGGTTTAACTGCCATGGCTTCTTTCAACACAGAATTGTAGAACTATGCCTCCCTTTAAGTTTTCCCTTTTGAAAAAGGAGGTATTGTATACCTTTAAATGAATATAGCAGTTAAAGAGAGTTGAAACTAGCTTATTGTGGTTGTAGTCTAAAACTTACTTTAATGAACCGTGGGGTAGCATTTTACAGAGCTTTCCGGCTAACTGTTTTCTGCGCTTGACTCACACCTGGGCATCTAAGAAAAGTAGCACGGCCTTTAATTATTTCGTTCCAGCTGCAGCCTCTACATACGAAGGCACCCTTAAAGTATCAGCTTCTGCTCCGTTTAATCCGTTATCATCTCTGCTTTAAAAATATTTGAAGGCCTTCAGCCACATTTACAGCATGTGTTACAGGTTACAGTGTCCGCTGAGTTCTGCTTTGTCCCCATTAGCCACGATAACTAAAATAGAAACACCCAGATATGATACATTTAAGTACCAGGTAGACCTTGAGTACCAGCTACCTGGGGTAAAGAACAGGTGGTGACCATCCCTCTTCATGCCTTGCTTGTGAACTTCCAGGAGCTCCTGGATGCAGAATGCAGTGGTACCTCGGTTTACGAACTTAATCCGTTCCGGAAGTCCGTTCTTAAACCAAACCCGTTCTTAAACCGAGGCGTGCTTTCCCTAATGAGGCCTCCTGCCGCCCGTGCCTTTCCACCGTTCCGCTTCCATTTGTGGACTGAGGTAAAGTTCGGTAACTGGAACGCCACTTCCGGTTTTGTGGAGTTCGTATACTAAATAGTTCATAAACGGGGCTGTTCTTAAACCAAGTTACTGTACGACTGTACTGGACTAGATTGACACTTGCAAAGGGCAAATGTCATGCTCTTATGACTTGTCAGCAAGGTAACATGAAAACAAATCCCCCAATAACAAAGCCTGGAGGAACTGGGCTGGGGAACCTATTAATTAAATAATTAATGAAAGAACACTTTCTCATAATTCCGTGAAGTACAAGCCCAAGGTCTTTATTCATATTCCAAAGTGGCCATTGCCACCATGCAGCAAGTGAATTCCACACTGCAGTGTAATAAACTTAAATACTGTACTATAAAATAAATAAGACAGTATTGTAGATGGGAAAAAAAACATTTACAGTGGTACCTCAGGTTAAGTACTTAATTGGTTCCGGGGTGCCATTCGCATCCCGAAAAGTACTTAACCCGAGCGGCGATAGCACGTGTGCACGAAGCACTGATAAAGCGCTTCTGCGCATGCGTGTGCGGTGGAACCCGGGTCCACGGAGTACTTAACCTGAAAGTACTCAACCTGAAGTGTACTTAACCCGAGGTATGACTGTAGCTGTTGTCTGGCCTTTGAGAAACCCAGTAACTTTAGCCACTTAATCATCAGACATGCAGGCATTTTCATTATTTGTTTAAACAAGTACTTGTTTGGACTATTTTGTACTCAGGAGAATTACAGCAGGCTCAACCCATGGCACTGGCACTTTCATAAGAATTGATCTTGCTGGCTGGGCATAGTGTGGGAAAAGGCAAAACCCTTGTCCTGCACCAGGATTCTCAGAGTCCATTACTTGAACTGGCCATTTGCCATCAGTTAAATGTGCCCAATTACAGCACTGTTTTAGGTCTAATTTGTATCTTTCATTCCTCCCAAATGTGTGTCTGATTGCAGTGCACTGGCATGTGATTTATTCGACTCCAAAAAAAAAACCTGATAAAAAAATAAATTCATTTTAAAGGGGTGAAGTGATAAATGGAGGATTTGGCCTTGTCCTGGATGGCTCAGCAGATGCAGAAGAACGTGCGAAGATGATGCTAAGCTGGGATGTTTCCAATGGAGTAAGCCAATATGCTTGATCTGCTTATTCTGAAATATTGTTTGGTGTTTTTTTTCAATGTATAGAAAAATACAGAATTTCATAAATGTCTTAGTAAGCCCATGTGAAACCACGAAGTCATTTCCTCGGCTAGCTATTTTCTAATGAAATGTAGCACTTGCAGCTTTAGTAAGGTCTCCAGGAGTTTGTCCTGTACAACATTCTAAAAAAAACAGCCATAGTCCTGTGCAGTGAGGAATATGGTTCCAGTTTAGCTCCAGTAGCTGAAGGTTTATCTTGTGGAGGCAGGTGAGTGTTACTGGGTCTCAGATTCTGGGTCTTTAATTTTGCAGGAGGGATTTGAGAAACTGAAAACCATCTTGCTTTAGTGGACATAGTCAATTTATGATGCAGGACTCAAAAGGGATTTGCTCTGCATGTACCAGTAACTCCCTTTATCATTGCTGAAAGAGATGTAGGTACGTCGTATAGGAAGATTAATCTTTAGGCTTGAGCCACGGAGGAACACTCTTTTAATAAGCCTCGTTTATCAGAGGCAGATGATAAAAACAGCAGCCTGTAAACAAAGCTTGAACTGATGCGATAACTGCAGGATTCCTCCAGGCGCTTTCCTCAACTGCGAATGCTTCAAATCTGATTTTCAAACCTTCAAAGCACAGTGTTTTCCTAGCCTCTTTAAATGTGGGAAAGGCTTTATCACTGTACTCAGTCAGTTTTAGGCGTGCTTAGCTCCGTGCAACACCTTCCCATATAATGAGCAGCGATTGCTCAAGAAATGCCTGTATCTAAAATGGAACATGTTACAGATCACCTTAGTATTTCCATTACATCAGAGGGAACCTTGTGAAGTGCCCTGTTGATACTGTGACTGCCTGTAGTTAGTGCTGGCCAATAATCTTGTAACTGGAACTAAAACATACCAGGTTTACTTTAAAGGGGGGAACAGCCAAAGGGGGTGAAGGAGCTAGATACTGAGAAATCAAATGTGTTAAAAATGAGAACCATTTGATTAGAAGTGTTCTCCTACGATTGACATAGCTGAGAGACAAATTGCTCTTTTCTTAATTTATACCCATTTATTTTTGTTCCCTATGGACAGGTTGCTAGACGCTGTTGGTCCGGCAACAGCAATGCATATGAAACCATCTGCCAAGCCATGCAGAAAGACAAGAAGCTGAAGGTGACTCTTCCACATAAGGTGGTAGATGACAACATCCTGGAACAAGCCTTGAGTTGTTAACTTTACACTAAAAATTTTATTCTGCCTTTTTTAAACAACAACAACAACAGGCTTTGGACAATGCTCTTCTGATCTTCAACAAGCCTTAGTTAAGTTGGCATAATAAACACGTGTGAGTTTGTCTTCCAGG
Source organism: Zootoca vivipara (assembly GCF_963506605.1). Taxonomy (NCBI): domain Eukaryota; kingdom Metazoa; phylum Chordata; class Lepidosauria; order Squamata; family Lacertidae; genus Zootoca; species Zootoca vivipara. The sequence goes on from NC_083277.1 coordinate 38,549,480, forward strand.
ACAGCGGACCTGTTTTATTTTCATTTTTTGGAAACTCCAACCTACTTAACATTCAACATTAATGGACATCTTTCCATCGCATCACAGTGAATGTTTCCCAGCCAAAGAATCTATCCAGCATGAGTTGTGTTGTCAACATCTTTGATTGTCAATCAGTCTAGAAATCTAAGAACAAGAAATAAGGGCCAGGGACACACACGTTCCATTTCTAATGCTCTTTTAAGAAACCCATTTTTCAGGTTTCTAGTCAAAATCCAGCATTGTTATTATGAGAATATTTATGCCTATGTGTCAGCACTTCAGCTGCTCAGGAGGGTCTGACACGGGCCCCCATTGGAAATCCATTTATTTAAGTGTTGATGTGGATACCCAATTCCTTAGCTGATTTATATAAACAACAAGGGTGAAGCATTCACTTAACAATAGTTTGCCTGGATGATTTGCCTCCAAAGCACAATGGATGGATCAGAGTTGTCCCACAACCCATTCTTCACTCATCTCCCCTGAATTCTACTCTTTGTCCACCCCCTTGCTTATATCCCTATCTGATTATCAGGGATGTGAGAACTCACCATAACCACCACATTGCATTCCTTGTCATCCTGTCTCATAGCATCATTCATCTCCTCTGCAACATCATCTCCAGCCATAAAAAAGGAAAGAAGATGCCACCATTTTGCACCACAGTTTGCAAATGGCCTACAGAAGAGTTGGTGCCTTTTGGACCTGCACAATGCCACAGCTGTGATTGGGTTGTGGCTGCTGGCTGGAATGGAGGCAGGAATGGGCCTCGGCTGCCGGTGGTTGAGATCTTTTCAGGCTGACAGAGCTGCAGTGATGAATCACACTTGGTGGTGATATATCCAATGTGAAAATTGCTCACAGTTGTATCTCTTAGGTCACAAAACCTACCTCTCCATTCAGAACATTCCTAACTAGATGCCAGATATCACACACACACACACACACACACACACTGATACATTATCTTCATGTGCTTTTGATTTTGGAATTTGCCAATAAATTTAAAAGCTCCCGGTTCTATTGGAGCTTACCCACACCCAGTTTGCATGCAGACAATGCCAAATATTTCAACATCTCACTTAAAAGCTTTTGGCCATAGATTGTAAAGCCAGATATTTAGCTTCATCGGTGATATCAAAGAAGGGAGGGCTCCTTTCCTTGTTTCTTTTTTTGTTGTTGTTGTTATAGTTGAACCTCAAGATCCAGTAACCAGAGCCTGGTACAACAGACAAACAGTCAGAATTAAAGAACACCATGCCTCTCAGCACATTCTGTTTTCAGTACTGTACAAGAACTGATCAGTCCTTTCACAGAAAGGTCAGAACCCAGATTAGCTTTCTTTGTTTCCGCAACCTAGGTGAGGGAAGACACTTTCCTGTTGCTATTTCAATGTGCTAATAATGAGATGTAAATAATCACACCCCCCCCCCCAAAGAGTAATGTAATTATTGTTAATCTAGAATAGTTAACCATCAACAAAAACAGTTTAACTAAATAGTTCAAGCTGCTTTTTTATAAAGTAGTTGTAATACATGAAAAGTGGCTGAACCATGGGTTTAATTACTGAACGCAGCATAGATACTGGGTAAATTGGGGTCTCAATTTCTGCCATACTTGCTCATGGAATCACCTTGGTTAAAATTATGTTAAAAACACACTCTGTTTGCACCTAAAGTAATTGCTTCCAATAAATGATTCTGTGAACAGGAACGGCCCCATTTGATTTCCCCTTTTGTGCAGGGGGGTAGAAGAGGCTGAACTAGATGACTTTTGGTTCCTTCATAACTGCGATTCATTGCAAGGTTTTTTTCTTTCTTCCATGGTTTTGTGCCAGCGGAATGCAGTTCAATTTAAGCTGTCAATGAATCATATCTCACTGTTGTAGAGCCCAAGCAAACTCTACAACAGAGACTTAAGGACACCCTGTTCCCAATAATGGGTTGTTGCTTTTTAAAAAGACGCTTATAAAGATTTTACAATATTTTTACAAGCCATAACAGAGTAAACATGTTTGTGGCCAATATTCTTCATATGAATTTGGATAAACTAAAACTGCATCAACATAGCAAACAGTGTAAATAACTTTTCTGGGTACAGATATATTCATTATAAAGGCAGATAAATGAGCAGAAATGGGGTTGTGTGCATATGTTGATGTACTGCAAATCGTCTGTTCACAAACTAAAATATCAAACCAAGATCATATGGTGGCGTGGTTTGTTGTGACATCCGAATCAGGCCTCTAAATCTCTTAATTTAACAAATTACAGCACTGAATACAATGACAGATGATCCATTGCGACAAGGCCAGATTAATTTTTGAGTTTACCATGTTATAATATGCAGGTTAAATTGAGTTCTCCACATTCCCACATCAGTTTGCAGATTTTCTTTTAAGAGTCTTCATGAATATTATTCAGCATTATAGGGCAAATTTGCAAGCAATTTTCACCAGTGAATATTTGGATACTATGTTCACTAATATATCTGAGGTCCTTCTTTGTGTGCCCCCTCCATGGGAGGTGCAGAGGCTGGCAACACAAGATCGGGCCTTTTCAGTGGTGGCTCCCTGCGTGTGGAATACTTCCCCCAGGGAGGCATGTGTAGCTCCACCTTCATCTGTTTTTAGGTGGCTAAAGGCTTATCTTTACCTGGGCTTTTGGCCCTTAATTTGAAGGGTGGCACTTTTTTAGTGGCGTGGGATCTGTAAGACCCGCCTTTTATCTATATAGCTGTGTTTTTAGATTTTTATTGGATGCTTTTAGCTGGTTTCCAGGTTGCTTTGGGACAATTTTTGAAAAAAGTGACTAACGAATGATAGGCAGACAGATGCATTTTTGCACCCTATACCTAGTACCTGAATTTTTGTACTCATTAATTCATTGCAGAATTCAGAGAAGTTTGAAACTTGAAGGATGGCTGAGTGTTTGGTTCATACAGTATTTCAGGAAGTGCTGATTCAGCAGAGAAACCTTTAAATGTGAACTGAATTGCATTTCTCTCCACTGCCCCGGTGCAGGGGAAAGGGACAGTTGTTCTCCTGCGTGAGAGGAAGGACCCTGTTGCAACAGCGAAATAAAAGTGCCTTGCTTCGTACGTCCTGGTTTGGTCTCTGTAATTTGGTGGGCAGGAGACGCTTAAATTCGTCTGTTTGCCTGGATCCTTGGGCTCTCCCTGGGTCAGGATTCATTTCTCTGGGTTCATAGGAACCAGCTTAAATTTTACATCAATTTTACATCAATACACTCACGCAGGAGTGTGATTGTGCCACACTCATATTGTAGCAGGTGTATGAAATACCCAAGCAATACAGAAAGGGGGTAGTTTCAGAAAGCTTTAGAAATAATGCAATTGGCTAAGCAAGAGGAGATCGTCCATTCCTTAATAACAAAAGTGTGTTGTGATGATTTTTTTAAAGTTCAGAAATCACAATGGGTGTGTCAAAGTTAGGACCAACATGCAATTTTTCCCCAAGGTGGTATAGCACCATCTGCTGCTTAAATGATATTGTAGCAATTCCAGTTGTGGATATTTTTGGTTCAGCATTTTTGATTTTTGGATTTTTAGTAATTTGGAGGGGGGCTTCTAAAGGGTGCTCCCCACGTATGCAATTTTCATTGTGTGTAGTGTGCCTGGACCTGTGTAAGTGGAGAGTCATCTGTACATAGTGTAAGTGGAGAGTCATCTGTACATAGTAATACAACATGTTTCTTTACAATTTATGTATCGTATTGTTATGAGCAGGGCCGTCTTAAGCATATTGGGTGCCCTGGTGCAAAGATCGCTCCGGCGGCGCCCCCCGCCCCGTTTCCCACCACGGCTGTCTGGCGGGCGCAGTGTACAGCATGGCTGCTGCAGGCACAGCCGTGCGGCACCCCGCGGCACCCAGCCTTGCCTTAGAGCCGGCCCTGGTTATCAGTTGTGGAGGATAGGCTGTGTGCTTTAGCCCCCTTCTAATTCCTGGATGGGACCCAGGTGGCGCTGTGGTTAAACCACTGAGCCTAGGGCTTGCTGATCAGAAGGTCGGCGGTTCGAATCCCTGTGACGGGGTGAGCTCCCCTTGCTCGGTCCCAGCTCCTGCCAACCTAGCAGTTCGAAAGCACGTCAAAATGCAAGTAGATAAATAGGTACCGCTACAGCGGGAAGGTAAATGACGTTTCCGTGTGCTGCTCTGGTTCGCCAGAAGTGGCTTTGTCATGCTGGCCACATGACCTGGAAGCTGTACACCAGCTCCATATGACCTGGAAGCTGTACGCCGGCTCCTGTATATTAATAAACACTGAATTGTCTTTTGTGATTAAGTAATCTGTTGGGTGGTGCTGTGGGTCAAACCACAGAGCCTAGAGCTTGCCGATCAGAAGGTCGGCGATTTGAATCCCTGCGACGGGGTGAGCTCCCATTGTTTGGTCCCAGCTCCTGCCAACCTAGCAGTTCGAAAGCACGTCAAAGTGCAAGTAGATAAATAGGTACCACTCCAGCGGGAAGGTAAACGGCATTTCTGTGTGCTGCTCTGGTTTGCCAGAAGTGGCTTTGTCATCCTGGCCACATGACCTGGAAGCTGTACGCCGGCTCCCTCGGCCAATAATGTGAGATGAGTGCGCAACCCCAGAGTCGGTCACGACTGGACCTAATGGTCAGGGGTCCCTTTACTCCTAATTGCTGGATACAGATGGATTCAATTCCTGGAATAGCCAGGCTAGCTTCCTGGTGAGCTAAAGACCCTCTAAGTGTGGGCCATTAAGTTAACAAAGGAAGTAGCTCTGCACCAGAAAACAAATCGGTGAGCTGGTAGTTCACAAGATAAAGGCCAGAGTGAAGAGTTCAGTTATGTGAGCTAGAAGCTGGTAGGCTGGGGGACAGAGTTTGCCTTATTTCTGCTTGAATCCAGGGCTGTGGCTATGGGAGAAGCAAGAGTCTCTTGAGTGTTAATGCTGTGGACCTCTCCATCGCAGGCTCAGGTTGTATATATGTGTAAATAAACCATATATCCTAAAGACATCACAATCTCCGCAGGCCCTCACTGTAAGGAAACACTTACCCCCTGGGTAAGTGCCTGGAACCCCTGGGATTTTGCACTGCTTGGAGATTGAGGTGGCGGGCAACAGTATCTTTAGTTGCTTTTCACACTGTTCTTTATAAACTTGCTTTTGTTGCTTTCACTGGTATGATTTAAAACACCTTAAGGTGTATGTGAAAGGTGATTCCCAAGTAAAGTAATAAATACCGGTAAATATAAACAAGAAGGATCCAATCTAGGTGTAAGCCTCTTTCAACAGAGGAGGCACCGACACTTAGGTTCGTCCTGCACATGAAAAGCACATTCTCACGTGTTCCGCCTGCACATCGCCGTACTTTGCAGTATCCCTTCCTTTGCATGATGGCCACCAACGTGGATGGCTTTAAAAGAGGATTAGGCAACTTCATGGAGGTGAGGGGCTATCAATAGCTACCAGCCACGATGGCTATTGCTCTGCCTCCACAATCGGAAGCAGCAATGTTTCTGAATTCCAGTTGCTGGAAACCACAGGAGAGGGAAGACGGCTCTTGCGCATCAACCCTGCTTGTAGGTTCCCCACAGGCATCCGGTTGGCCACTGTGATAACAGGGTGTTAAGACGAGATGGGCTGCTCTTATTTTTGCATACCCTTTCCCCTGATTTCTCCCCGCTTTCCCAACTCCGCTCCGCGAACCTTCCCTCGCTGCTTCTTCTTTGGCGATCACTCGTAGCCGAGTAAAATTGTCTTCCATAAACACGGTTTTAACAATGGGTCTGTACGTGACTGTGGAGGCCAATTCTGGATCCACACGTCCTTCCACAGTGGGGACATTGGTTTCCAGGTGGGAGTTGATCACGGTGTGGATTTGCCAAGCGTGCCTTCCTCTTAGCACGTTTCTCCCTTGCGTCCTGAGATCGAGTTTCTTGAAAGCCCATTGCATGCTCCACATGGCAATCCCGTGTCCGGGTTTTCCACCCAGCCGCGTTAGCTCCGGATCCCCTCTCTGCGCTGCTGTCGCTCTCTCGCTGAGCGATCCGCATTCCGGGTTTCTCCGCCCGCCTCGCCGGCCCCGCCCCGCGGCTCCGGTTTCAGCCGCTGCTACAGGGACCCCCAAGATGGAAACGCAGGGGCTGCCTGCCGTGGTGGAGGCGGCCCGGCCCGAGCCCGGCAACCAACAACATGGCGGCAGCGGCTCCGCGGCCGTTGGAGAGGGGGCTTCCTCCTCAGGGCCCGCCCGCCGACCCCCTCAACCTCGGGACTCAGGGGCAGGAGCGGCGGCGGCGGGAGCCTGGGGCCTGGACGTGGCATTCCCGGTGCTACTGCTCCTGGAGGGAAAGAAGCCGCCGGAACCGCCTCAGCAGCAGCAGCAGCCGCCGCCATTGCCGCCTCCTCCCCCTCTTCCTCCGCCGCCCGCCGCTCAGCAGCCTCCGCAGGGACCTTCCGCGAGCAGCGCCTTCGCCCTGCCGCCCACGGGCCCCGGGCAGCCGCACGACAGCGACGCTCTGCTGCTGGTGCTCAACTTGGTGCGGGGCGGAGCCTCCGGAAGCCCCTCGCAGGAACCCGCCAGCACCGCCGCCACAACGACGACGACGCAGCCTCCGCGAGAGGAGAAGCCGGGCGACGGCGGGGGAGAAGGTGCACTCGAGGCCGAGGCTTCTGGGCCCGTGGCTGAGAGGAGCGGACAGGCGGCGGCGGACGACGACGACCCCGACGCCGCCGGCTCCTCGTTCTCGGGCACGCTCACCATCAACAACCAGAGCCTGCTGGTGCGCTTCGAGAACGGGCTGCTCAGCCTCGGCGGGCCCGCGCAGCCGCCTCCGCCTCCCGTGCCGCTTCTTCCTCCTCCCCAGGCGCTGCGCTCCTCAGGCGCTGCCGACGAGGCCTCGGGAGGAGGCCCGTCTCGGACTCCCGCGCCTTATTCTTGCCCCGAGCCCCGCTGCGGAGAGGCCTTTTCCCGCAAGCAGCTGCTGCGACTACACCGCCTGTCCGCGCACGGCGGCGCCGCTGGTGCTGTTACGGCGCAGGATGGCGGAGGAGGAGGAGGAGCGGGAGAAGAAGCGGCGGCGGCGGCGGCGGCGGGCTCCGGGCGGGCGGCGCGGCCCTTCTGCTGCCCGGTCCCCGGCTGCTCTTGGGCCTTCGCCACGGCCTACAAGCTGCGGCGCCACCTCCACTCGCACGACAAGCTGCGGCCTTTCGCCTGCTCGGCGCCCGGCTGCTCGAAGCGCTTCACCACCATCTACAACCTGCGGGCGCACGGCCGGGCCCACGAGCAGGAGGCGACGCATAAGTGCGAGGCGTGCGGGCAGCGCTTCCCCAGCGCCGCCCGCCTCGGCGCTCACCAGCGGAGGAGCCACCTGGAGCCCGACCGGCCTTACCGCTGCGAGTATCCAGGTAAGCAACCGGCAGCTCTAACTCTCCCTCCGCTTATTTTGCAAAGGTCAACAAGTCTCGGCCTTTCGGGCTTGGGTAAGAGCCCCGCCTCAAAATCCGTTTGGACTTGCAGATAGGCAGCACCCCCCGGATTGCTGGCTGCATCCATTGCACATTTAAAGCGCACGAATTCCATCAGAGAATCCTTGGAAACGAGCTTCTAGTCACCAGTTCCAGCACCCTGAACAAACTGCGGTTCCCAGGATTCTTTGGGGAGAAGTCGTGCACTTTAAATGTGCAATGTGGATTTGTTTTGCACAGTGGAAAAAGCGGAAGAGAGTTGAATCCTAATCTCAGTAGCCCCATGCTGTACTAATCTCTTTTTTTTAAAAAAAATACTTTGCCCTGCCCTCTTCATTAGGTGTTTTTGGCACCTTGTGAGATAGACTACAAATAGTGTGATAAGACCCGAAATTACTCTGTGAGTTTTGCAGGTAAGTGAGGGTTTTAATCCAAGCCTGAACATCCACAATGCTGTAGAGTCATTCCATATCAAATGATTCAAATTTTTTTATCTAAAGTCATCCAGTTTTCTTAATATTTTGTACACTTAAAAAAATTAAAATGTTAAATATAAACTTAGTTTTGATCATTCGACAAGTGTACAAAATATTAAGAAAATTGGGTGGCATGAGGTAAAAAAAATTGGATCACTTGATATGGAATGACCCTGTAGTGGGGTTCAATATAAGTGCACTGTAATATTTAGAATTGTGCATAACTTTCAGCATTCTATTCCCAAGAGAGAAGCACAGAAGGCAGACATGAAGGCCTTCATCTGTTTGTTTTCTGCAATTAGTACTGTGAGATAATCTACTTTAGATTAGCTATCATGTACATTGTCTCTGTACATTTGAATGCTCATAATAAACTTTCACCGATTACCATGCTGGAATGCTACAATATTAGATTTGGAGAATAAAGGTTGGTGAAACAACAAGAAAATTTGCACTCCAGTTTAGAAGAAAGGGAAATTGCAGAGTGATGTATAACAATGGCAGTGTGCTAGTGAAAAGGAGATGCAAGAAACTAACTTCAGCTGTGACATTATACTGCAGTACATTGCAGTACTGTATTGGAAATAAACTCAGTCCAGAACAGTTTCCCAGAAAGGCCTTCATAGTTTAATGAGGTACTTACTTACTTACTTAATGGGGTTGTAGGCCACTTTTCAGGCAATCCTCCCCCCCATAGTACTTAGAAATGATATGTCAACATAATATACACAGTAAGATACAACATTAAAACAATTTAAATGATATTATTATTACCACGAACTTTTCTAGATCATGGTAATAATAATAATAATAATAATAATAATAATAATAATAATAATAATAATAATAATAATAATATATTCTAGTAGTTCATGGTGTTTTCCACTAAAGCAGTTTGGTTCTTCCTTCTTTCTCTAGGTTGTGAAAGGACCTTCATAACAGTGAGTGCATTATTTTCTCATAATCGAATCCACTTCAGGGAACAAGAACTGTTCTCCTGCTCCTTCCCCGGCTGCAACAAGCAGTATGACAAAGCCTGCCGACTGAAAATCCACATGAGAAGTCACACAGGTGTGAAGCTAGGGCATTAGTTAAAGTTGGTATGTCATTAATAGATAAACAGATTATGTTGAATTGAAATGTGTCCCTGATTCTTAGATGGAGTTGTGGTACTAAGGAATAAACACAGTTTTGTGTGTGGGTTCCCCTCCCCCAATCTATTTGATTTACTTGAATCCTGGTGGTATTCTGTTGTCCTTGTGTGCACTGCTAGCTTGCTAGCTTGAGTAGCATGTAAACTTCTACTTACGGTAAATAAAACCAGCAAACTTGAGCTTAAGTGAGTGGGAGGTGGAAGCAAATAGAACTTAATGTTTGATTGATAAAAGTAAGATTTATATTTCAGATTTATAGGGAGAGTGTCCTTTAAACAACTGTGCATATCGCTTGCCTGGGGTTAGCAGCATTTTGAGCAATGTAATAATAATAATAATAATAATAATAATAATAATAATTATTATTATTATTATTATTATTATTATTATTATTATTATTATTTATACCCCGCCCATCTGGCCGTCTCTGGGCTTCCCTAGCCACCCTGGGCAGCTTCCAACAGAAAAATAAAACACAATAATCTATTAAACATTAAAAGCCTCCCTGAACAGTAAGCTATATGCATGACTTGCTCTGAATCTCTGGTGTTAAAGAACCAATAGCTATTTAACCCAAGAGAGGAATCAGGCAGAAGGGTCAGTGGATGGGTGAGAATGTTTCTTCTATTTATTTTAAAATTTAATGAACTGGTTTTAGCTAAGGTTCTCAAAGTAGCTCATAAGCTGCACAAAACAGAATAATTAAATCAGTAGTAAACATAAAATTATTAGACTTCCTGAATAACATGTGAGTGTGAGGAGTTGTGGGTTTCTTAAATCAGAAATGTCGTGTAATTGCATTTGGTTTTTTTATTTAAAAAATTTCTTTTGCTTTCCTCCAGGTGAAAGACCTTTCATCTGTGACTTTGAAGGTTGTGGCTGGTCTTTCACTAGCATGTCCAAGCTATTAAGGCACAAAAGGTAAATTACCTGACAGTACATGACCGTTTAGGGGTCCTCAAAGAGCTTGCACTTTAAACTTTTTCATTGGGGAAAATAACAAGTTGGGAGGGTGCGCAAAGGGAAAGAGATGAATACAATAAGATAAATAAGCTTTGCTTCCCATGGGAAAGGCATATGCATTTTATCTGGAAGATTATTTTTGGTGCTGTTGGGCCCCAACCAGCATGGTCCCGCTGGCTGGGGTTGATCTGAGTTGTAGTCTAAAACAGCTGAAGGGTACCAGATTGTGGAATTCTGGTCTAAGTATTCCAAGTACAGTAGAACAATATGCACATGTTCAGCTAAAATGATTAGGAGCCAACCTATAATCATTGATGCCAGTGCCCTTTGTATTTTATATTGAATTTATTTAATTCTTTTTGTAGGAAACATGAAGATGACAGAAGGTTTACATGTTCTGTAGAAGGCTGTGGAAAATCCTTCACAAGAGCTGAACACTTGAAAGGCCATAGTATAACTCATCTTGGCACAAAGCCATTTGAATGTCCAGTAGAAGGTATTATTTGTATATGTGCTCTTGTATGCTTGTGTTTATCTCCTTTGTTCCTAGTCATGCAGAGAGGGTTAAATTAGAGAAGATGGCAGCTGCTCTGTGCATCAGGTTTGAATTGTTGAATTGTACAATGGGGAGAAAAGCACGTTCATAGCACAGCATGGATAGGAGAAACCCTTTCCCCTCCAAAACTACTTTTTAAAAAGGTGTTTTTTTGTTTTGTTCTGGCAGTTTTGAATACCCTACCGTATAAATGCTTGTTTGTGACATTTTAAGGTTTCCACACTAACAGCCTACGTCTGCTGAGAAGTACCGTTAAGTCCTATAGTGGAGCTTATTCTCAAGTACTGTAGTGATTATAGGATTGCAGTCTAAATGGATTTTCCATATTATATTACTTTGTATTATTAACATTTCCACATTTTTTATGACAATACATACAAAAAAATCACGACACAGATAATTTTGTGGAATGGGAATCCTGATAATTGCCTTTGGCATCTAAATGAAAAGAGGATATAAGTTTAAAATGTAAATTAAGGGACAGTATCTAAACTTTGATATCTTATTTCAGGTTGTTGTGCAAAGTTCTCAGCACGTAGTAGTCTGTATATTCACTCCAAAAAACACCTCCAGGATGTGGATTCACTGAAGACACGTTGCCCTGTATCCAGCTGTAATAAATTGTTCACTTCCAAGCATAGTATGAAAACACACATGGTCAAGCAACACAATTTTAGTGCAGGTATGACCCGTTGACTGACTGCTTGGCAATAAGTCTTGGCTGGTATGTGTTATATCTAAAGCATAATATCTTTATTTTTGGTATTGAAACAGTGGTTATTTTAGAAAGCCCAGTAAGTTGTGGTTTCAAATGATTTTCTCCTAAGTCCTTGCCATTTAATTACTATGGGGTGTTGCATCCTTTTAAAAGGTGGGCATTAATTTATAATAGTATTTCCTAACTTATAGCAGGAGCAGTGACTGATACTGGTGTCAACTTGTGGTTTTCTCAGACATTGATCTCATCCTTCCAGACACTTTATGATCAATTCCATATACCGTATATTCCGGCGTATAAGACTGGGCGTATAAGACGACCCCCAACTTTTCCAGTTAAAATATAGAGTTTGGGATATACTCACTGTATAAGAAATACGACCCGGTGTATAAGACGACCCCTGACTTTTGAGAAGATTTTCCTGGGTTAAAAAGTAGTCTTATACGCAGGAATATACTGTAACTAGTGGCTTGTTTGCCACTGAAAATTGCTTTTGTATGATAGAAGCTCTACCTCAGGCATCCCCAAACTTTGGCCCTCCAGATGTTTTGGACTACAATTCCCATCTTCCCCAACCACTGGTTCTGTTAGCTAGGGATCATGGGAGTTGTAGGCCAAAACATCTGGAGGGCCGCAGTTTGGGGATGCCTGCTCTACATGGTTGTGAGAACTGCATGAATTTGTTTCCTATGTGGCTTAGCCAAACTGAGTGGTAAGTAATGGTGCCAGAATCTGGGGGAATGCAGCTTGTACCTCTCAGTCTGCATAACATACAGGAAACTGATTCAAGCCATTCTCATAGTATGTGGCACCCTGACCACATGAAAATGATCCGAAAGGACAGACCAGAATAGTGACAAGCAGAAATAGGGTCCTAGCTAACACTGGCTTCTGCAAAGTGAGGTGGATGTTGGCTGGATGTTAAACAGCAGGATGTTTGGAGGAATGGCAGGGCAGCCAAGTTGGAAGTAGAGGCAGCAGGTGGGTTTCATTGTTGGCCTTTGAGTCCCATGTTCCATGGGCACAGTGGTACTAACATGCTAAATCTTTGTTTCAGATCTCTTAAATCAGATGGAAACTATCGGTTCCCTCACGCCTAGCAGCGAACTTGCCAGTTCAGGACAAAGTGACCTCAGCAATGTGGACCTTGTGTCCCTTTTTTCCAGTGTTTCTGGAAACACCTCTGGAATTTCAACAGACATGGCTCTGATAAACTCTGGAATTCTCACGATAGATGTTGCCTCCGTGGGCTCCACGCTTGGAGGCAATCTTTCTGTTGGTAGCAGTTCTCTTGGTCAGACGGTTGACCCACTGATTTTAGTGGCTAGCAGTGACATTCCACACAGCCTGGACAGCTCTCTTCTGCTGGGAACCACTGCCACAGTTTTACAGCAAAGCACTTTAAATTTGGATGATGTACAGACCGTGAATGCAGAAGCCTTAGGCTCCCTAGCATCGTTGTCCACAAGGAGTTCCAGTCAAGACCTGCATGGTTTGACTTCCAGTAATAACCTGTCAGTCGACACAGCCACTTTAACCCCTTCAAGCAGCCTTGGTGGAAACAATGCATCTGAATTACTGGCTCCAAGTAAAGCAGAGCAAACTTTACTTCCTAGCCTGGATGTTGTGGGACAGCAAGAAGGCAGTAAAGTGGTGACTCAGTTTGTGTTCTCCAACCCTCCAGGAAGTTACAGTGCACAGAAAGAAACTGATCTGAGCACGGTGACTGGCAGCTCCTTTCTGGTATGCAGTAGCTCTCAATAACTGTAGTTTTCATTAGTATCTTAGCTTTGAGGATATTATATTGCCGTATATGAGCCATCCTTTCTACCAGATCAAATGGGTTTGTGGAATGTCTGCCACGAACGAAGTCGTCGTATATTTTGTACAACGTAAGTGGTATAAGTTGTGGTTGCCTGTGAAAGTATTAAACCCAGTTACACATTCTACATCACATTTGAAGGAAAGTTTGCTTTTTCTTTTCCCAGCTGGAGCTTAGTGCTATTAACCTCTCTTCCCAAGTTGTTGTAAGTACTTGAAAGTGAGTGATGGTTGACTTTGGAACTGACTAAATAAAAAGGAGTGCCCCGTTCGCTGCTTACAGAACAAGGAAAATGGACTTCCGTATCTTGAAGAGTTCCTTCTTTTCTGATCCTTGCCTTACATTATTATTATTCTTATCCCACATGCAGCTAAAATAGGGTTTCTGATTGGTAGTTGAATTAAACACTCATGTTACCGTAGTTTGAGGAAGACAGAGGACCATAGTCTTGAGCTGCATTTCCAAAATGGGTTTCGGTGGTAGTCTTCTTAACACAGTACTTCCAATCCCCTGTGAGTCAGATAAATGGGTGACCTCAATATTGCATATCCCTATGCTTGCATCACTATCCCATTAAACTGTTAAGCTGATTAGCATAAAAAAAGTTCAGACCATGCAGGGAGACTTCTAGGGATATATTCAGTGATGTTTGGAAAAGCATATTGTCTGAAATGTGAACCTAAAAATCCTAAGAATCCTGTTGTATTGGTGACATGCATAAACCTTCTTCTCTCATTAGGAGAGTGGTGGGTCTGCAAGAACAGATTATCGAGCCATTCAGCTTGCCAAGAAAAGAAAACAGAAAGAAAATGGGAATGACATAGGTGAGTATATAATTGTTCCAGCACAGGATGCAATTTAGCAAGTGAAATTGTTTTGGAAACGTGTGTGTGCCTGGTACAAGCCATCATAGATTACTAAGGTAGTATCATGGTTAGTTTGGGGCTATTCTAGTGCATAAAGCCTCCCTTCTTAGAAGACTTGCTCAAATTGGGGTAATTTTGCTATGTTCTAGTAGTGGATATGCTCTGCAGCACACATGGATGACAGAACACTGAAGTACGAGGAAATATTGCTTAATGAATCTCTCTGTTTCTTAAATGTTTGCTTTTGTATGAAATGGTAATTGTAAAATACCCTTATCACCCAATCCTGACCATGTTTACTAATCCTCCCTTGGGCATGCACACATTGATTATAATCACACCTGGAGCCAAAGCGCGCCGGTGCGGGGACGTTTTCGCTGGCTGCCTTCCCCAATTCAAGGGGGAGGCAGGCAAGACTCGGCGATGGGGGAACGTCTTCCCCCGTCGCCGCGTCTTCCCGCGCACAGCCGGCATAGAGCGCGGTTTCGGAGGTGTCCGAAGCCGCGTTCCATGTTGGGGGAGGCAGGCAAGACACGGCAGCGGGGGAACGTCTTCCCCCATCGCCGCGTCTTGCCGCGCACAGCCGGCATGGAGTGCGGTTTCGGAGGTGTCCGAAGCCGCGCTCCATGTCGGGGGAGGCAGGCAAGACACGGCAGCGGGGGAACGTCTTCCCCCGTCGCCGCGTCTTGCCGTGCACAGCCGGCATGGAGCGCCGTTTCGGAGGTGCCCGAAGCCGCGCTCCATGTCGGGGGAGGCAGGCAAGACATGGCGGCGGGGGAACGTCTTCCCCCGCCGCCGCTTCTCGCCGGCATGGGGCTTGGCAGAGGTGGGGGAAAGGCGCAGGATCGTTCTGAAGCTTTGTCCGATCCGGCTCTGTCGTTGGCAGCAGCGGCGCTTGCTCTCTTGGCTCGGGGAAGCGCCTGCCTGCCTTCCCCGAGCCAAGAGAACAAGCGCCGCCGCCGCCACCAGTTTCCCCCGAGCCCATAGGAACGCATTAATTGACTTTTAATGCATTCCTATGGGAAATGGTGCCTCGCTAGACGAACTTTTCGTAGGACGAATTGAGTCCTGGAACGAATTAATTTCATCTAGCGAGGCACCACTGTAGTTATTTAGTTCTTTTGTGAGTGAATGGACTGGTGATCCTTCAGAAGCTATAGCTCACTGAAAGGGAGGTAACTTTCTCCAATTTCCCACTGTTGTTCCAGAGGTTCCCTCACTTCTTTTGGAGTATATGGGGGATAGAGACTGGTTCCTCAAAATAGCATTGGAGGAAACCCCTTTTTTCTATGAGGCAGTGTTAGAAACTGAGATATGAAAGCTAGGAGCTAAATGGCACCTTAAACCTAGGTTATATAGGCACTAGAACGGAATGTTTTTTATAACAAGAATACAAGGCTGAAAAAGAAAGAATGCAGCTAAAATACTATTATCATTTTTCACATGATCTAATTCTTTCTGTGCCCACCTCCCTAATATTCTTACGAGGGTCTCTTCTCCAGTCTTCAGAGAGTAACTACAAGTGGGGAGGCAGAAAAAAGTCCTCTTTTCCTTCCACTCTGCAATTTTAATCTTAAATCTTAGGTGCAGTGCTGCACCCAGAGCTTAGAAACTGCTTGCACTAATGAAATTCCCTGTCGCAAAATGCACCCAGAACAATGGGAGTTTTGAACACTGCTATGCGGTACAGGATTCTGTGAGCTGAGTTCCACTAATGGGATAGCAGGATTCAGCTCAGCTCCATGTTTTTATAAGCCATGTGTAGTATTAACTACTAGCTAATTAACTACTTTCTTCAGTGAGAAGCATATATTGTTATATTAAAAGCTTTTTTGAAATACATTATTTAGAAGTACATATGTTCAATTACTTGGAACATGACTTTGTATTACACACATGTCAATTACTTTATTTCAGGAAGCCCTAACTCTGGCATAAGAAAAGGCAAAAGTGATAAAGTTAGTTCTTCTAACCATGGGAATCGGTCATGCAATAGTGTTTTGCCAAATGGAAACCTAACAGTAAGAGATTCCTCTGCTGGTACACAGTTTGTTCAAATCCAGCTACTTCAGGTAAGAATTCACTATCTGACTTCGTTTACACACTTCATTTTTAAATTATGTATTTAGAAATGTACACTGTACATCTACTTTTATGCAACTGGTAATTGGTTCTTAGTGTGCATGATGATCCATTATATAGTTCAGATGCAGCATCCCTGGAGGGTGTTTAGAAAATAACTTGCAAACTATCCTGACTTGTTTTTAGGAGGTAATTTAATTATTGTTTGATTTTATACCAATGTTATATATTTGATGTTAGCCGCCCTGAGCCCAGTCTTGGCCGGGGAAGGCGGGATACAAATAAAAGTTGATGTTGATGATTAAACTCAACCTTTCAAATCCCTTCTCTACCCATCACATGATAACCCCTCCCCTCACTTGTTTCCAGAAAATGAAAACTGTTGAAATATATATGTGTGAAATGGATTGGGAATATGTTAAAACAAAACAGTAAATGGGCAGCAACACATTGAAACAAACAGTTGGTGGTGAAGTCAAGGTGGAGGGGGGAAGATGAACGGGTATACAGTAGACTGGCATGTACCAGGTGAAGTGACCCCTTTGTCTAAAATAAGTGTAACCAATTTGTGAATGGCGATTAATAAAAACAGGTTTGATGTGCATTTGATAAGTCATTTTATAGAAAGTGGTCTTGGAAGAGACAGCTTGAAAGAATTAAAATGCTCACCCTTGATTCGTATTTATAGAGTCTGATAGAGGCTTACAGCCTAATCCTACTATGCTTTTCCTAGTATGCAAATCCCATTTAATTCAGTTGGGGTACCTACTGAAGTATGTCAGCTGTATCCAGTTGGTGTCCGATGACAGAAGGTTCTTTGATCCAGCTGAGCCTCCAGTCAGCATAAAGCAGGCATCCCCAAACTTCGGTCCTCCAGATGTTTTGGACTACAATTCCCATCTTCCCCGACCACTGGTTCTGCTAGCTAGGGATCATGGGAGTTGTAGGCCAAAACATCTGGAGGGCCGCAGTTTGGGGATGCCTGGCATAAAGGGTAACAGGGCCATCTTCAGTGGTTCTTTCTCCCCCTGTAGCCCTCTTGTCTCCCCCATACTGTGCTTAGGGGGGTTGGGCCCTTTGGAACAGCATAAGAAGTGGTGGTATAGGGAGGGGGAGGTACCTGAAGATTTCCTTAATCCTTGTTCTGCTGTCTGAAAGCTCCACTGGGTCAAAAAGCCTTCCTTTAGCAAAGGAATACTTTTTAGATCAGTACATGGTTGTATAAAGTATTCTCTTGTTTTTGGATTTAGTATATGCAGAGGATGGTGTCCATGGAACAATAAGCTAGATGAATATTACCTTTTAATAACTGTCTGCTTATAGTGAATAAAGTAACTCAAGTACAGTGGTATCTTGGAAGTCGAACGGAATCCATTCTGGAAATCTGTTTGAATCCCAAAACGTCCGGAAACCAAGGTGTGACTTCCAGTTGGCTGCAGGAAGCTCCTGCAGACGTTCAGGTTGCAAAGAACATTTGCAAACCGGAGCACTCACTTTTGAGTTTGTGCCGTTTGGGAGCCAAAACATTTGAGTCGCAAGGTGTTCGTCAACCAAGGTATGACTGTAAATAGTTTCCAGGCCATAATTGGGTGGCAGCATGATTTATATATTTACATATTTCATTAAAATAATTAAGATTTCTACTTTCAGGATGGAGAGCCTTAAAAATGCATAGATAATTAGACATGTTGCCACTTTCAAATATTTCCATGTGTTGTAGCAGAAGACTAGGTTGTCATTGGGATTTTTCTGTGGCTAGAAACTGATCTTGTCTCCTTTCTCTTTAGGATGATTCCCCAGGAGAGGGAGATTTGCCATTTCAGCTCAGTTCTCAGTCTTCTTCTTCACATTCTCAGCTGACAGTAGACTTGCCTGTTCATATCCTTCAGGTACAACCCCTTTGTGTTTTAAAGTGAGACACCAACACAAATTCCGGTTGCCCTGCGTGATACAAATTGACAGCTGCCATAAGTTTTTAAAAGATGCCTTTTCTGAATGCTTTTTTTGCTTGTTTAAAATTGGATGGATAAATGGTAAAAGACCAAAAGCAGGCTGTAGAAGAGTATGATTTTTTTAAAATCATCCAGTGTGTGTGATCTTCCCAGAGATGGAATTTGGAAGCTTATTAAATTAGCCATATATATCTGTGAACCTTGGAAATTGGAATGCCTATGTCACTGTGTGAATTTTTTTATTCTGCTTTCGTACAGGAGCCACACAACTCTACCGAAGAGGATGCCAGTTCTGATAATTCTCAGTTTACAGGAAGCACCATTAATCTACAAGACCTTGAATGATTGTGCTGCGGACAGAAACATTCAAGTACAGTATCTTGAGAAACAGAAGCTTGTTCCTACTTCTGAAGGAAAAAATAGGAGTGGGCACACATCAGTGCTACTTTTTGGCTTACTTGATGGTTATCGTGCAATGGAAACCTGTTCAGTAAATTTTATTTGATAAGGCTTTGGAGATCTTGGTATGTTCTGTCTTGTGGTCAGAAAAATGTGATTATGGAAGCATTATTTAGATTATGCAGTGGATGTTTTGAAACCCTATCTTAGAATGGACATGCTGTGATTATACTTCTGCAGTATCAACAGTTACACTTGGCAGTGTAAAACCCATACACATAATGAGTGTCCCTAGTTGAATATTGGACTTGAGTGGAGGAAGAGCAGTTAAGGCCATTGAAGTGTTTATTATCGAACTGTTAACATTGAATACAATTTTAAGGAAATAATTGTAGAATGATAATACAGTTCTTGGGAGTAGCAGAAGTTGGACCATATAGTTCCTTGCTCCTTCCATCCCTGATATGGTGCAGTATACACTTTCTACCTTTGAGGAGGCTGCCTAGCAGATACTCATTCTTACCCCTTGAATATGCTTACAGTAATACAAAACAGTATTGCCAATTCCTGTGAAGTTGCCACTTTCATTATGTATAGCCCAGTCCCATGCATGTTTTCTTGGAAATAAATTTATTCCCAAGTTAATGTGCATACGATTGCACTCTTGGTCCATGTTGCCATTTACTTGAGCAAAGAGCTTCCAGCTAGTGTCATAGGATGTGAGATGCAGGTGAGTTACTGACCCAGAAGGAAAGTGCATATTTAATTTACATAGGAGCCTGCCTTTTTTACTTTAGTTGATAGGAAAATAGTTCTGTAGACTTTTAAAAAGGAAATGTCAAGATTTCAGTTGAGCATAGAATATAACACCTTGGTGTTCAACAACAAACATTCAGGCTGGAATTTTACACATACCTTTCATGATGTGCCACAAGGCTGTAAAATTATATATATCTATATATAGGACTTTGTTAAAAAGCAGCGTGTGTATGTATGAATTTTTATTCCTGCAGTGTGAGCGTGCATATGCAGTTCTATTTTTTACAAAGTATGATATCCTGCAGATGAACACTTGTGATCTGACCTTGCATATATTTATTTGAAGTCATGGGATGCACTAATAAGAAGGTAGCTAGCTGAAAAGCATGAGTGGTGGTGATAAGAAAGAGTTCCCCAGACTGGACCCTTCTCCAGGCCTATATGCCTCTGAAGCCCATACACAATTTGGAATGGACTAATTCTGCAGCCACCCAGACTTACCTGGCAGCAGTGGCAATGAGGTGAGCTGGTCCAAGGGCCTCTGATGGTAGCATTCTGGATACCAAGATTTCTTTCATCTTTTCAGAAGATTTTCCTGGTACATCCCTAATGCCTGGAGATGTGTTGCTTGAACCTATTATTGCTCCATAGCATGTAATCAAGAGCACAACATGACTAGAATGGCCCTGGAAATGATTTTTTGGTATTATTGGACCATGCATCGCTTCTTCCATAAGCTCATTCCAAATTAAGATTAAGTAATTGGAAATGTACTGATTCCTGTGCCTTTTTACTTCCCCTCCCTGAAATTTTTAAGGCATTTTTATACTGATTATACATCACTTCAGATTTAATTTATGGGTATTTAAAAAAAAATATTCTTAACTAGCTTATTTCTTAATTGCCAGTGGTATAACTTACCTGATTACTGCCTTTCCCTGTCATACTAAGTTCACTAAATGAAGAACTATAGTTAATTTTTGCTTCCTTTAGATCTGGATGGGGAACCATGGGGCCAAATACTGCCCTGCCCGCCTGCTTCTTTCTCTGGCCCTTGGGACTGGCTCCAGGCCACATTCCTCACCAGCCCCCCCCCCTTGAGTCTTTGCATGGCTGGAATGTATCCTTGAACCGTGACAATGCCTCTTGTTTGCCTGGGTGGATGATCGAGAGGAGCAGGTTGTATTCAGCTAAGAGTTACTCCAAGAAGCAGCACTGACATTGATAACCTTAAGTCACGTCATGTCTATTTTCAGTGGATCTGCTATGAGTACTCATAGTGTGTGGAAACTGGCTTACTGTACAAAGGTGAAATGAATATTAATCCCCCCACCAACTTTTGCCTCTGACTCCACTCAAGGCTGGCAGGTGGCGCTTAGCAGCCTGCCCAGAAGAGACTATGGTTTTCCACCACTGCCTTAGATGAACTGAGTGAAGAAACTGCTAACTCATTCAACCTTCCTTTATTTCACTAAAGTTCAGTTTAAGAGAAACTAAGACTCTGTGAGTGGTCTGCAAATGTATGACTTTGCTTAAAAGAGCATTGGAGGCTCCCCCCCCAAAAAAAATGTCAGCTCAAATTCTTTATTCTGTGGGGTTGGTTCATACACTTCATTTTGGCAGTGATCCTCAGAGGTAACTTGGGCTGCTCTGTGATGAGGCCTTTTCATCTCCTGTTCTTTCTACTCCCTCATCCCTTTCTTGAGCAAGAAGAAATCCTCTACAGCTTTTTACATAGAGTGCCTGGTAAGCAGTCACCTTGGATGTAGGGAGGGGTGGGGACAGCACACACATTCATTTACTGCTGAAAGGATCACAGCCTAGGTAAGGGTATGAACTGGGCCCATCAAAACGTGGTGCTTCTATTTTGCAGAGTTATGAAAAAGTCACATGTGGGTTGTTTTTTCCCTGAGACTTGTAAACATGTCTACTTTTTAAAAAATCATTTACTGTACTTGGCTTTGTAAATTCCTACAATGGAATTTGTAGTAAACATTGAAGGGTAAGGGCTTAAAGGTCAACATCAGATTTATTCTGCCTAAGTCCATTGCTGGCATTGGACATCTAAAGAATTGGTGAGACAAAGGGACTAATAAAAAATCCTAATGTCCAGTTTCTCCATTTCAGTTGTTTTTTGTTGTTTCCAATCAGGATGCTGCTGCTTAACTGCAAGAGAAGCAAAGTTGTAAACACCTTTCTAATTTTGGAGACTTGAAATCTCTGAATAGCAGAAATCCTTTCATTTTTGTATCTCCAGGGCTCAAGACTGAAATCAAAGCATCGGACTGCTTGCTCTTGCTCACCATGGTGGCCTGTTAGATTTTTTAAAAGCAGCTTTATTTACAAAAAGGCAAAACTGAATTGTCCAACTAAAAGCAGTGTACAAGCTGACTTGTAATCTGTCCTGGATTACTGGGGGCTGTACATGTAACCAGAATGAGGAAATGGGATTAAAGTAGTGAACAAATTATTGATAAAGTGTACTAACTACCAAAAAATTTCTCCACCATTTCTTACGGTTTCGGGGCTGTTAAGTAAAGTAGTAGAGTAGCTCTTCCTTTTCCTTGTCTATAAGTCCTTGGTCCTCATCTTCCTTCTCTTTGTAGGCAGGAGGCTCAGACCGGAATACCAACCTTCTGCCAGACTAAAAGACACATTAAAGACAGGCATTAGTAATTTTCATGTGTGGTGTGCAAATTGCGATATTTAAAACTACTGTATACCGAACTCATAAGCTCTAAGTGTACTTTTTTTTAAAAAAAGCACATTTAAAAAGTACAAATGCAAAAGAAGAGCCAACTGCAGTATTTGGTTTTTCTTTGCAGAAGAAAAAGATGAACCACCACTAGTGTGGTTTCTTCTTAATGGTTCTCTGAAGGCAGAAACGCGAAAGGGCTAACGCATGTAGCTGCTCTAGAAAGGATGCACAACTGCAACTTTATCCTTGGGGTGGCTAACCTGTGGCCCTGCAAATGTTGGTGGACTCCAACTCCTACCAGCTCTAGCTCGTATGATGAACGGGCAGGGATGATGTGAGTTGGAGTCCAGCAACATCTGTAGGATGCTGCATTGTCTTAATTCTACGTTCCCCTCTCCCAGAGTATGTGGTGCTACTCCCTCCTAACTACCCAATAACCCTCTCTAGAATGGTTCATTATCCTGTTAGCACTTTGCTGCAAATTAAGATGCTGCTGCTATTCTTGAGTGCACCTGATTTAGAAGGCATGCAAAAGGGAGACGGAGGTCTGGCACTAACACTGCTATCAGAAGTTATCTTTGAGGTAGCAACTCTTGCAAGAGAAAGTTGACAAAATTGTCCTCGTGCTACAACTACATCTTTTGTAACGGAAAGCGCACTCAATAGCAAGCAAAGGGAAGATAGGAACTCAGAGCATCACAGTGGGTTCTTTGAATTTGTTGCTGCCATAATGGCACCATTCAGCCATATATGCCCAAGCTGGTTTGGCACTACACCACCTTGCAGCCATGGCTTATTGGGGGGGGGGGGTTGCCAAATCGGTGTGTCCAACTTTGCATTCCCATTACTCTGGCTCAAGAGGCAGCTTCTCATGAAAGTGCCTTAAAAAACAACAGCAGATGAAAAGTGAAAGGTGAGACTGCTCTAAGTAGATGTGATAAGCTCCTGCTTTTTTCAGCTTCAAAGATCCTACTGTTCTTAAAACTGCACAGGGTTTTCAACTAGCACATCACGGGGTGATCCAGTGAGCATTGTATACTTGGACTTACAACAAAGCCCCTCAAAAGCTCCTGTGTAAGCTCAGCAGTAATGGCATAAGTTGATAGGTCTCTAAAGGATTAATAACTGATAAAGGAGCAGGCAGCACAGAGAAGCTATAAGTGCACAGCAGGTTCCCACAGACATTTTTGCAGCCTAGGCCCCAGTAAATGGCTGAGGTCTAAGAGAAGATAACCTGTCTGCTACCAGGTGCTTAAAAACATCTGGAGGGAGGACAAACATTTGGTCACCTTGTAAAAACAGCAAGATCAGCCAATCATCAGCTGCTCCCAGACCATTTCTATGAAATTCACCACCCCCATTTTTCTTTCTATTTGGCTCCCAAATTGCTAAAAACAGCTTTGCCTGGTCAGCACGGCTTGTTCTGCATTACAAAGTAAAATATGTAACTCCCAGTCAAGCAGAATTCTATTGTTCATCTAGTAATCTTCGCAAATACAGGAGCTCTCTGAATATGGAGGCAGAGCGTAGCCACAGAATTGTAGAGTGGGCAGGGACCCAAGGGTCATCTAGTCCAACCCCCTGCAATGCAGGAACCCTCTCCCAGAATTTATCTAACCCTAGTCCAGGGGAAGGAGGGAGGATACAGACAAAGCTAGAATCTTGGACAGACTTATCATTTGGCTCGGGCTCCACCTACTGTTGTCCTCTCACCACCAGCACCACTGCTGCTTGAGTCCATCCCAGGCATATGCAACTGCAATCTATATTTTACAAGCTCCTCGAAAGGAAGTGGGATGCCCCGAGCGGAGATGCACCCTGTGCAACAACCCATGCTTTTCTCAGCAAGCCTAAGGAAAACTTGTTGAATTGCTGAGTGCTCAACCTCTTAGTAAGTGCACTTGTTGCAAGTGAAGCTGCCCATCAAGAAGTTTCTTTGGGCAAACATCCCTTGTTCTTCCGAGCAATGGGCAGATGCAGGCAGCGTTTCAGTAAAAGCCCTGTCCTTTTTATAGCCACCGTTCCGTGGAACTGGACAGAACACTGAGCAGAAAGGTTTGTGTGTCGGCTGCAATTCTGAAATCAAGGAATTGCACAAGGACCAGTTGTCTGGAATTGCTGGATTTACCTTTCTCTTAACATCTGCTTGTGCTCTTGCCAGTGCACGCTGCAGCCTCTCTTCCTGCAATTGCCTCTGCTGCCTTATCTTTTCTTCTCTCATCCTGGCAAAATAAATGAAACAGATTAAGGGCTAGAAGAACACGTCATGTAAGCCAACTTTATCTAATTAGATGTCTATTAAGTTGAATTAACACTGGGACTGGGGCGTTTCCATGCCAAGTGCTTCCATGTACACACAAAAATGGGGCCATCCCCCCCTTTTTTTTGCTGGGAGCCCCTTAGGAACCTAAGCTGTCTTCTTATCTGGCTTAGTACTGTCTACACTGACTGGCAGCAGCTCTCCTAGAATTTCAGACACTCCTTCTCTCCTAGCCCTAACTGGAGACACTGGGCATCAAAACTATGACCTCCTGCATGCAAAGCAGATGTTCTTCCACTGAGACACAGCCCCTTGGCTCTTTATGGGGTGCTGTGACAAAAGACCCTGTCTATTAGAGGAAGACAGCTGCTACCAGAAGGAGAAAGCTTAACAATTGTGTATTCAGAGCAC
Organism: Zootoca vivipara; assembly: GCF_963506605.1. Lineage (NCBI taxonomy): Eukaryota > Metazoa > Chordata > Lepidosauria > Squamata > Lacertidae > Zootoca > Zootoca vivipara. The sequence continues at coordinate 38,574,068 of NC_083277.1, forward strand.
TCTAAATCCCAGTTGAAAACTTTGCATTGGCACATTCTCTTGTCCAAGTAAATTGAACAGAGGTAGTTCAAAGTTTTCAGTCTGAATCTGCCGTCACAAGTTTCTGAGCTGTGCAGCTGTGGTTCAGCCTTCAAAAGCGGGGTGAACTTTTTCTCTGTGCCTTAATTTTATTTCTCAAATTGCACTTTTTAATAAATTGGTGCAATTGATCAACTGATTTAGTTTTAAGTATGTTTCAACAGTAAGACTGACAAGCAACTAACTATCTGGCAGGCCTTGCCTCCCTTGCAGAGCCAGCACAGAGCCGCCAAAAGTCAAGTTCTCTATATGTTCTTACTTCGGCTGGAGACAATAAGGCAGTATGGTGCCTGCAGGTGTCAGGGTGCTCACTAGTACCTGCAATAGCATCCGTGAATGGTACCCAGGAAATATGCCCTCGTAAATCTACAAGACGGAAGGTGTGCTCTTCCTGCTCAGATCTTATTTGCACTGGCTCAGTTTCTCCTACGTTGAACATGCCCATATATATTGTGAGAATTGAAGCTACAGGGAACCAGGCAGAGGGCCTTCTCGGTAGTGGCGCCCGCCCTGTGCAACGCCCTCCCAGCAGATGTCAAGGAGATGAGTAACTATAAATCCTTTAGAAGACATCTGAAGGCAGCCCTGTACAGGGAAGCATTTTAATGTTTCAGGTTTTCTTTGGTTTTTTTTATATATGTTGGAAGCCGTTCAGTGTGGCTGGGGCAATAATAATAATAATAATAATAATAATAATAATAATAATAATAATAATAATACCACCACCTATGCTCCTGTTCTGAACAAAGAACAAAGAGCTTCTCTCTTGAGTGAGCCTGGTGATGAGGTGCCCTTTCCCCCTTGGTAGTGATGGTGCTGTCTCTTCTTTAAATGGGGTGGCTGTTTTGTATTACGCCTTGGCAGTCATTTTGTGGCTGGTGCCCACAGTGCTTTCCTCCCCCAACCTCCTAAAGTTCCCTCTGCCCCTTCCCCAAAGAAGTGGGCAGCCCCTGTCAGACCTCATCCTTCGCTCCTTCTCCTTGGCCTTCTCGGCTGCTTCTATCTTGGCTGGAGGTACCCTCTCCAGGCACTCAAGTAAGTCGTCCAGCTGGTGCTCGATCACCGTTAGCATCTGCAGGGTTCCCAGGTTTGCCTCGTTTTCCCCAATGCAGCGCCGGTAGACTTCCAGCACCTTTCGATGCAAGCTCACCAGCATTCTGTCCTGCGGGCAGGAGTCAGTATTAACCTCCACGAACCTGGGACTGGAACTACCACATTCCTTCTGCAGCAGTTCCTCTGGAGTAACACTTCCAGTATTATTCCCCCACACACACCAGAGAAAAAGGTGTCAAGCTCCCGTCAGCGACAGTCTCCGGGCACATGATATCTGTTCTTCTCCTGGCCAAGGTTGTTTAGTCATCAGTTTAATTCAGATACATACCTGAACGTCAGCTTTGTATTCTCCAAAGGAAAAGACTCGGGATTTGAGTTCGAGGTCTGCTGCAGTCTCCTCCTCTTTGACAATGTTGGCTTGAAGAGTGACTGTAAGCAGCTTCAGTTGCTCTATTTCACGGTCCCTGGTTCAGAAGAAAACATTTTTTTAAAAAAAATTAAGGAGTTTTGATATGTTTTATTTTCACACCATGTGCTAATCATGTGCAACAATTGCAGGCAGGTTAACTATGATACTTCACTTACATTCAGCTTCTTACCAAACAGATATTAGATAATCTGGATTCTTTTGGCATGGAGAAATGACGTCTCTATTATGCAAGCGTGGGAATCCTAATACAAGCTTCTCATGAGGTGAATGCAGATCCCGATTTAGGTTTGATGAGGCCCTAAGCTACTGAAGATAACGGGGCCTTTTATATGTCCAGCTGTCCTTTGTCAACAACAAATTGTTGCTGTTTTTTGTGCTGAATATATGCTATATGGTAATTTATGGACCTAATAGGTATCTAAAGCCATTTGCACATGTTGCCATGCAACCAGTCCATGCAGAATGTAGGCACCCTATATGTAGAAATGAGCAAACCAGTGATATTTTAGGGAGAAGGCTAGCAGGAGGGGCCCATTACTTACATCATAGGAGCCTACACAACACAAAACACTGTTGCTGTATGTAGGTTTTATTTTATTTGTTTTTTATCTTATATTTTGGAAATGCACATCCAGTTTTTTTCCCTTTTTTGGGGGGCCCCCAAGAGAGTGGAGCCCTAAGCTATTGCTTGTTTAGCTTATATGTAAATCTGGCACTGGATGAATGAATGTTGCATGGATTCTATCACAGAGAAACACCCCCTCTCCAAAGTTTAATGGGGAAACTGGTCATATGTCCTATGAATTGCCCCCCCCTCTTTTTCCAGTCTATGCTTCTCAGAATAGATTTTGATAATATAAGTTGGAAACTACTCACAATGCAACAACATCTATGTATTGTGCAAATTCACTGAGGGCAGCGTCCTTTCATCACTTACATTTTATTCCGCGTAGTAGCCAAGGTATGCCGAAGTTCATCGAGGGTTTCCTCTGTCTCCTGAGAATTCTGAATTAGGGACAAGTTCTGTTCTTCCAACTCAGTGAACAGATTCAGCAGTTGGTGTGGATCTGTGAAGTACAACACCGGCTCCTGCAAAGGAAAGTGTTAGCATCAAGGAGTCCTTTCTGTTACGCACACAGGAGAATATGCATGACAGGAGAGATGAGTGTATTGATACCTAGATACTATACGGTTACAGTATATTCCTGTGTATAAGACTACTTTTTAACCCAGGAAAATCTTCTCAAAAGTCAGGGGTCGTCTTATACGCCGGGTCGTATTTCTTATACAGTGAGTATATCCCAAACTCTATATTTTAACTGGAAAAGTTGGGGGTCGTCTTATACGCCCAGTCGTCTTATACGCCGGAATATACGGGTAACTACAGCATGCATGTTCTCCTTTGCTGCAAATAAAATGTGTATCCCCATACACCTTTGATATACTGAGCAGTTACACCATGGGTAGGCAAACTAAGCCCCGGGGGCCGGATCTGGCCCAATCGCCTTCTAAATCCGGCCTGTGGACGGTCCGGGAATCAGTGTGTTTTTACATGAGTAGAATGTGTGCTTTTATTTAAAATGCATCTCTGGGTTATTTGTGGGGCCTACCTGGTGTTTTTACATGAGTAGAATGTGTGCTTCTATTTAAAATGCATCTCAGGGTTATTTGTGGGGCATAGGAATTCGTTCATATATTTTTTTCAAAATATAGTCCGGCCCCCCACAAGGTCTGAGGGACAGTGGACCGGCCCCCTGCTGAAAAAGTTTGCTGACCCCTGAGTTACACTGATGCCTGCAATTGCCCCTCTCATGCTTCGGTCTGATGCCTAAGAGCAGGCCTGGGCCCTAGTCTTGCATTGCTATTATCCTACTATTGTAACCTACCCTTGCAGGAGTTAGTATGGTTTCTTTGTAAAGGTAAAGGGACCACTGACCATTAGGTCCAGTCGTGACCGACTCTGGGGTTGCGCGCTTATCTCGCATTATTGGCCGAGGGAGCTGGCGTATAGCTTCCAGGTCATGTGGCCAGCATGACAAAGCCGCTTCTGGCAAACCAGAGCAGCACACGGAAACGCCGTTTACCTTCCCGCTGTAGCGGTTCCTATTTATCTACTTGCATTTTGACGTGCTTTCGAACTGCTAGGTTGGCAGGAGCTGGGACCGAGCAACGGGAGCTCACCCTGTCACAGGGATTCGAACCGCCGACCTTCTGATCAGCAAGCCCTCGGCTCAGTGGTTTAACCACAGCGCCACCTGGGTCCCCGGTTTCTTTGTAGTCAGCATTTAATTAGCAGAAATGAGTGGCGGGCTAAAAGGGAGGATCAAAATGAGAAACTGACCAGCTGGCTGGTGGATATCCTTTTGAAATAGGCCGAGTCCATTTCTCACGCTGCTGCTTTTGTGCCAGGGTCATCAGGATAGTTAAGGAATGTTAATGCCAGTGGTGTCTAACCCCTCAAGTGTCCCCATTTAATTCAGGATTTAATCCTGAATTAACAGAAGCTGCCCTGGCTTCTGATACCAATCCGGGATGCTCCAATTTCCCCAGAGGCTACTCCAGGCTGCGCTGTGTCTCACAATGTGGTGCGGGCTGCATCTCCCAATACAGCATGGGGTGGGTAGGGCGACCTTCCCGGAGGCTGCACCCGGCCATGCTGCGTCTCATGAGCAGGAAGCCGAAAGATAGCAAAGGTAAGAGAGGAGAGGGAAGGAGGGGGCAAGCGAGTGAGCAAGGAAGGGGTCAGTGGCAGGGAGGGGCGAATGATGGATATGGGGATGGAGGGGGAGAAGATGCCCCAAATTTTTGCCACAAAATGTTGGAGGGTATGGATGTGGATATGAAGACACCAATTAGCCTCGCCAGCATAGTGCAACACTATACAGTGGCACCTCGAGTTACAAACGCCTCAGCTTACAAAGGCTTCAGGTTACAAACTCGGCTAACCTGGAAGAGTTACCTCGAGTTGAGAACTTTGCCCCAGGATGAGAACGGAAATCGTGTGCCTGTGGCGCAGCGACAGCAAAAAAAAAAAAAGCGAAAGCACGCCTCTAGTTAAGAACGAATTAAGTTTGTAACTAGAGGTACCACTGTATAAGAAATAAGCCCCAGATGTCACAGAGCTGGAAAAGCTTCAACCCAGAAGCTCAGACCTTGAAACTCAGACCTGAGCATAGCTGCCAAGTTATCCCTTTTTTTAAAGGGATTTTCCCTTATGCTGAATAGGCTTCCTCGCGAGAAAAGGGAAAACTTGGCAGCTATGGACCTGAGATGCTGCAACCGGGCTGTCAGAGGCCACGTCTATTGTTGTCCAAGGGACTCCTAGTAACCACAGGGGTCTTGCTTGGTAACCTTATGCTTTACTGTGCTTAACTCTTTACCAAATAATACAAACTGTAGTATGATGTCTTATTTAGTTTCGTTAGGCTTTATTTAGCTCCAGGACAAAATAGTTCAGGGCTCTAATGAATTTCCACTACAATCCTACGCTCACTTACTTACCTGTGAGTCTAACTGAGCTTAATGAAACTTCCTTTAGAGTAAGCCAAACGAACCACACGCAGCAAACCCCCATTTCGTAAATCAAAAGGAATACGTTAAATGTGTTGGATTCGAGGTTACTCACCTCGTCGTCGTCCTCATCTTCAGACGGAGTATCCCTGTCTGGAGTATCCCTGTCTCCTGCAATGCTCCTGCAAAGGTCATTTCTGAGTTAGATGCTTGCACAAAGTGACTGTACAATGGATAACTTGAGATTTAAAAATACAATAGAAATCAGTTTCTAGCCCCGCCCCTTTCAAGAGCTTGTGGCAAGTAAATAATAATAATAATAATAATTATTATTATTATTATTATAACAGTGGAAAATAAATCACACAACGAAAACAAAATACAGTGGTGTCTCTGGTTGCGGGCAGGATCCCGAAGTTTTCGCAACCGGAGAGACTGCTTCTGCGCACGCACACAAGGCGGTAGAGCGTATCCGCGCATGTGTCTGATGCGGCAGAGCACTTCTGGGCATGCATGTAGAGTGCTTCTATGCATGCACGAGTGGCGAAACCCGGAAAAATACTTCCGGGTTTGCCGCTTTCACAACCCGAAGTTTGGTTCCACTGTATCGCAATTAACTGCAAGCCTATACTAGCTTACTCAAAAGTAAGTCTCATTAAGTTCAATTAGACTTACAGGTAAGTGAGTGTAGGATTGTAGAGTAAATTGGTTAGATCCCTTAGCTATTTTGTCACTACCCTTCTCAAGCTAAAATGTGGGTGTAACACCAGCAGATTTTATTACAGAAGTTCTCTTTTTTCCTGTGTGCCACATTTTACCAGCCTCATCACTTCACCAAGAGTTGCCAACCTGGCACCTCTGGGCAGGGCCTCCAGACTGAGCTTTATTTTTTATTTTAAGTAAGTCACAGGCACGATTGTATGCAGGCCACTGATGTTGCCTTTATAATTCCTTCCCCTTTCACACTTACGATCTTTTGCCAAGCTGGGATCTGAGGTTCTGCCTTGAACACACCTGGCTGAGCCTTCTAGAAAAAACTTGGCTTTGAGTCCTGGAGGAGCTCAAATCTGTTCCAGACAGGTCAAAACTGGAATGCTTTGGCAGTGTTCGGCTTTTTCTCCTTTGCTGCCAATCCCGGCCTGAGCAGGAGATGGGAAAATGCTCCTTAAGTTGTACAGACAAATACATTTCATGCAATTGAACTCAATGGGGATTCCTTCTGAGCAGAGGTGTATACATATTTTATCCCTACAGTTCACAGGACTTTCTTACAGGTAGGTGAGCCTAATGGTGTGTCATGAGAGAGCTTTTATGTAGTAAAGGACCCCTGGACGGTCAAGTCCAGTCAAAGGTGACTTGGGGGTTGTGGCGCTCATCTCATTTTCAGGCCGAGGGAGCCGGTGTTTGTCCACAGACAGCTTTCTGGGTCATGTGGCCAGCATGACTAAACCGCTTCTGGCGCAATGGAACACTGTGATGGAATATTGTTTACCTTCCCGCTGCAGCGGTGCCTGTTTATCTACTTGCACTGGTGTACTTTTGAACTGCTAGGTTGGCAGGAGCTGGGACAGAGCAATGGGAGCTCACCCTATCACGCGGATTTGAACCGCTGACCTTCCAATTGGCAAGCCCAAGAGGCTCAGTGGTTTAGACCACAGCACCACCCATGTCCCTGTTTTTCAATGTACACACCAGCCCTGCCAGGGCCTCACCAGCTGTGGCACCCAGACTGTGAAACTGCCTGCCCCTGGATACCAAATCGACTCTCCTTTACGGGTTTCAGTCTGCTGTTAAATCCTCCTTGTTTTGCTATCTGCAGTGGTGATAAATGTTGATGTACATAGCCATGCCCACAAGAAGAGTCCAAAATACAGGCTGCTGTCTCAGGCAAGACAAGCAACAGTACCAAATAATACCAAATTTATTAGGTTCATCTGACCATATAAGGATAGCAAAGACTAGCAAAGGGTGGTCTTGTGGATAGCATGGGTTCAGGAGAGTTGCTTCCACGTCCTTAATCAACCACGTACCATTTCTGCAATTCTCTGCAGAAAAAGCTGGGGGAAAGCACCACTTAAGTCAGTGGTGCGTCTCCTGACAATATTGGGCTCTAACAAAAGGCCTTCAGACAGCTAAAATGCAGCATTTTGAAACAGACAACACAGTAATGTTAGCAAAACAATGAAAAGGTAAACAACCATGAAGTGCAAATATTTAAATGTATATGCACCAACAACCTTCACATATACAAAGAGATTCAAAAATGTGTACAAAATCTCATGCTCAAAGTCTTAAAGGTCCAGTATAAAGTGCAATAATCAAGTCCGATAAAAAATCCCACTATAAACGAGGAATCTCAAGGATATGGTGGGGAACGTTGTTATCCTATTCATGAGATTATTAATAGTTGTATACGTTTAAGAGTTGCTGGTGTTGTACTTCTTGCAAGGATTGGTTGATTTGAAATGATTTACTGATTGGACCTTGTATTTAACCTTGTAAATAACTGTTGCATTTCATCAATCTTTGAGAATTGTGAGCTTCAGTAGTCTTGTTAAGCTTTTACACATGAACCTTTAAATGAGAGTAATTTTAAACATTTCTGTACAATGCTTTAAAGAAATGTATAAGCATTTATGGTGCATCATATAAATTTATACAAATTTACTACCTAAGAAAGAGTCCGCCCCCTGAGGAAACCATTCCTGTGAAACGGGGAAGAAGCTAGCCGCCCATCGGAAGAGATAAGAACGCATGATACATCGTAGCACTTGATTATCGGACTTGATTATCGGACTTCATTACTGCACTTTATACTGGACTTTTAAGACTTCGAGCATGAGATTTTGTACACATTTTTGAATCTCTTTGTATATGTGAAGGGTGTTGGTGCATATACATTTAAATATTTGCACTTCACGGTTGTTTACCTTTTCATCATTAAAATGAAGCATTTAGCATTGAATTAGAAAAGCAAATGTTATCAATTTAAAACTGCCAGCATTAAACAAGAACCCCCTCAAAGAAAAGCAGAGATTATTTTTCCTTATTCCCCAATTCCATTATGCTAATTAAATGGGAGGTGCACATGTGTTTACTAACAATGGACTGTCCTTTGTTGGGAGCTCTTACTTTTGGAAACTGTGAGATCTTTGTCAGGCACAATTTTCACCACTTTTTCTTTATCCTTCATTCGCTTTCTTTCATAATCCTCCCGCCACTCTTTGGGGGACAGCTGGAAGAGGAAGTCCCTGAAGACCACGTACTCTTGCATAGTGTCTTCAAACCTGGCAATCTCGCTAGAGGAGGAGGAGAAGTTCCATCAGGTTTCAGTCACCGTGAACAAGAGTCATTTGCAGTCTTCTCTGTGGACAGAGGCAGGGGCGGAGGAAGGGGTGCGGTAGGGGCGGGTCGCCCCGGGTGTCACCACTGAGGGGGGTGACAAAATGTCGGGTGGCACTCACCGCGGGGCCTGCAGCACGCCCGAGCCATGGGTCTCTCCTGGGAGTAACGCGGTGGATTGGGTACCCACAGGCTCCACGCTGCCCTAAACAGTTCCCCCCCACCCCAGCTGGAGGGCGGATGAGTGGGAGGAGGCAGGCAGACTCCTCAGAGGCCCCATGGAGTGTCCTGCCCCCCGCTCTCCCCGCCCCATGGACCCACCCCTGGGCACAGGGCATGCACCCTGCCCCAGGCACCCAATCGGCTTGCTCCACCCGATCGGAAAAGCTTTCAGGGTCGGACCATTTCAACCCATGTATTTTGTCTCTTGGCAGAGGCAAAGCCACAGAGGGGGCTGCTTCATTTCAGCAACTACTAAACTTTCTACCTCAAAAGAAGACTGTTACGTCATACTGCTGCTGTTTCCCAACAGGTAAAGATGTGGAACAGCCAGAGTTGGACCTCGCCCACCCCCCACCCCAGGCCTATAAATGTGGGGGAACAAACCTCTCCCTAAATCAGGTTTTTCAGATTAATCAAATTATTGCCTGCCTCGTGTCATGTCAAAGTTGATTTCTCACAGACGTGGAATGGGTATTATGTGGTACCCGTTCCGCAGACTGAGGTGGTTGAGAGGGCAAGGCGATTGCACAGGTAAGATGGTTCCCAAGTATCATGGGTTTTGTATACACCTCGGCCCGGTAGCAAATCAGGACTGGAGAAATAGCCTCTGGAGTATTACAAAAAAATTACTATAACTGACAATAGTTCCAAATATTTTCCAAACAATTCTGACCTTTGGATGTTCATCATTTGTGCAGTCAGTTCTCGGATCTCAAGGATCTTTTCCAGCTTGGCTTTGGTTTCCTTTTCGGCGCTAAGAAGGAGGCATCAAAACAACAGTTACCTGAAGAACAGCAGCAGGGGATGAAGCAGCGGTGGGATGGAGGCATGGTCCTCAAAAGCACTAAAGGTCCTTCTCCCTGAAAAGCCAGATGCAGCTGCTCAGAGAGAGAGAGAGAGACAGAGAGAGAAGCTTCTTCCAGCTTCCTTGCCTCCGTGTCCTCCCAGCTCAACCCTGTCCATATAGGGCTCTTTTGCAAGGCAGCCTTATCTGGACTCAGCACTGCTCGTGTATGTAAGTTTGCAGTTGCATCTTCAGAATGCCACCCCATATTCTCCATTTAATCCAGATTTAGTTTCCACAGGAAATCTGATGATAAATGGGCGTTGTAAATCTGGATTAAATTGTGGGGTAGGGTGGGAATGGGGTGGCATTTGGACGAGAATGTTGTCATGTGGACACTGTGGAAAAACTTGCAGGCATTAGCAGCACTGGGTCCATAATAATAAACTTGTGCTGCCTTTGAGTGTGCAGTCGTTGGCAGGATATGTGCGGCCTTTTAAAATTCCACCCATATACACCTTTTGGCATCTTAGGTCTTGATGCGGAGTTTAGACACTGGTTTCTTTTTTTTCATTTAAAAATAGTTTATTTGCCACAGCATATGTTTCAAACATATGCTGTTTGAATAGTGATGTATGGAAGTGAGAGCTGGACCATAAAGAAAGCTGATCGCTGAAGAATTGATGCTTTTGAATTTTGGTGCTGGAGGAGACTCTTGAGAGTCCCATGGACTGCAAGAAGATCAAACCTATCCATTCTGAAGGAAATCAGCCCTGAGTGCTCACTGGAAGGACAGATCCTGAAGCTGAGGCTCCAATACTTTGGCCACCTCATGAGAAGAGAAGACTCCCTGGAAAAGACCTTGATGTTGGGAAAGATGGAGGGCACTAGGAGAAGGGGACGACAGAGGACGAGATGGTTGGACAGTGTTCTCGAAGCTACGAACATGAGTCTGACCAAACTGCGGGAGGCAGTGGAAGACAGGAGTGCCTGGCGTGCTATGGTCCATGGGGTCACGAAGAGTCGGACATGACTAAACAACAACATGTTTCAAACATCCTCGTAATCTTAAAAACCATAAAACAACACACCATGTGCTCCAATCTCATTGAAAGGAAGGAATACATTATATCTGCAACGATTTGAAAAGTTAAACTGTATACTTCAAGTATTCCAAACTATATTACCCATCCCAAACACTACTCCCCCTTTTGCGTCACTACCTGTGTGTTCAATAAAATTACCCCATACTGCGTAGAAGTTATCGTTTTTCTTTTGGCATATTGCTACCTGTTACCATGTTAGCTTTTCCAAAAAATCTGTCTGCCAGACTGCTTCATACCACTTATCCATGGTCAACATTGCAATGTTTTCCATAATAATAATAATAATAATAATAATAATAATAATAATAATGGTAATAATAGTAATAATAATAATTTATTATTTATACCCCGCCCATCTGGCTGGGTCTCCCCAGCCACTCTGGGTGGCTTCCAACAGAAAATGAAATAAAATAATCTATTAAACATTAAAAGCCTCCCTAAACAGGGCTGCCTTCCATGTTCTGGCTATGGTCGTTCTTCCCGTAGTCAGTAAATGGGTTATAATATATTTATTTCTAATTCTTGGTGAGTTCTGACTGTACAAAAGTAAGCAAAGCCAGCCCTGGAGACGTAGGAACTATTTTCCTTGTAATCAAAGCTATCTCTGCAAAGACATTCCCCCAGAATTTTTCTATTTTTGAACACTCCCACCACATATTTCTGTATGTCCCAATAGTGGGACACCCTCTCCAACACATAGGAGAGTTGTTGAGTTTTATACAAGCTCGACATCTAGGTGTTAAATACCAGCCATGTGGGATTTTGAGGGCTCTTTCTCTTGTCAATGCCAGAATAGATTTATACAGGGCTTTGATCCACAATCCATTTCATGCGTCTTCCTCAATTTCTAAATCTCAATTTGATCCCCACCATTCTCTCATATTATTCTGGGGAGCGAAACACTGGGGATATATTGGATATGGGGACATATGTGTGTGTGTGTGTGTGTGTGTGTGTGTGTGTGTGTGTGTGTGTGTGTGTGTGTGTAAATCTAATGTGACAGTATAGAGTTCAAATTCCAGCATTACATTTTCAAGGCTTGTGCAGAATTCCTATCATTCTCCTTCAGGAACTCATCAAACATGGCGGCATCCTTCTCAAGGTCTTCCTCGGCTCTTTCCAGCTTTGCTTCTTCTTCAATGGCCAAGTTTTCCAGCTTCTGGATCTCATCTTTCTTTACCGTTACAGCATACTGGAATTTAGGCCAAACAGAAGAGAGAAATTACTGGCCCACACTGGAGAGTTGCTGAATTCTGTTTGTTACAATTCTTGACTCAGCTCAGCAACCCTTTAAAGTCACGTATGAAAAGAAAAGCAATGCAAAAAGATGGCATTATTCCCCCCCCAAAAAAAGTCATGTAGGGAGCCCAAAGTCCATACCCCAAGTCTTCCGAGTCCCAATCAAATACATTTTCTTCAAGGTAAAATCATTGCTTCCTAGAGCTGGATCAATTCTGTCTGTGGCCTGCGAAGGAGAGGTCATGGGGAACAGCAGATAATGGCGTAGGATAGGGTTCAAAACACCACTTAGGCATGAAGCTCACTGGGTGAATTTGGTCAGTCCCCATCTCTTAGCCTAACCTACCTCACAGGGTTGTTGTGAGGATGAAATGGGAAGGAGGGAGAACCATATACACCACCTTGAGATGCTTGGAAGATAAAGGCAGCATATTCATGCAAAATAAAGACAGGAAGAAAGAGAAGGAAAGACAGGAACAGGCGCACCATCCTCAGTCAGGCACCAGGGCCTCAGGAGACCAGCAGCAACCACAATTGATCATAGCTGCCAAGTCTCCCGTATTCCCCGGGAAATCCCCGTTTTTCCAGCTGTTCCTAGCTGAAAAAAACAGATTTTTTTGTTTCCCCCCGGTTTATTCTGGCGTGGCGGCCATTTTGGAACTGGGCGGAGCATGCTCAGAAGCGACTTTTGATGCTGCTCTGCCCAGTTCCAAAATGGCTGCAGTGCGACTTCTGGCGTGGCGGCCATTTTAGAACTGGGCAAAGAAGCATCAAAAGTCACTTCTGAGCATGCTCCACCCAGTTCCAAAATGGCGGCAGCGCTACTTCCGGTCTGCTACTTCCGCCCGGTCCCTTATTTCTCCGACAGCAACTTGGCAGGTATGCAATTGATGCCTGCCTTAAGTCCCTCTTAAATACTTCCTGCTGGAGCTCTGATCAGCTCCAGGTGCTTGGGAGCTGCCAATGCTCCTGACATGATAGGGGTCTTCATTCTTGTTTCCCACAATTCCCCTGGCATATCAGGGATCAGCACTGCTATTTCCCACAGTGCTCCAGTGTGTTGTTATGTGGGATATTTAAAGAGCAGCTTCCAATTACCTGGTCCTGATCAAGGCACGGGCTAATTTAGGGTTTCCATATTTCAAACAGTGAAAATCCGGACAGAAAACTTGTTGAGCTTTTCTGGCAAATTCACGAGGAGGAGGAGGAGGTGGTTTTAAAGCTATTTTTAAGGGAAATCGCCCAAACCAACATTGCCGACATGGGTTGCCATATGTCTGGATTTTCCCAGACATTTTTTTTAGCGATTTCCATCTGGACACTACTTCCAACTGCAGTATTCCGGATATGTCCGGGAAATTCTGGACGTATAGCAACCCTAGCTAATTAAATAAGCACACGGTACAGTCCTTTCAGGATCGTACCACTGTAAGATGCCAGCAGTGGCCACTATATCAGACTCTATTCTCACATGAAAGTCTCCCTGCTGGAAGAAAGCTAGCACAAACACGTATGATCACAACTGTAACCTGCCCGGGCTTCTGGTTTCCGGTGGTGAGAAATAGTTGACTCCCACACGATCGGACTTCAGCCATGCCAGTAATTCAGAGTTGATATGGGGGTAATTAGCCCTGGCAGACTCCCCAGGGTGGGGAAGGACTGTCTCGTAGACCCACAGATCGTCCCAGATTTGTCAGCTTGCATCAGGGTGCAAGCAGCAAGGATGCTGGGTCCTTGAGCACGGCACAGCTGGCACTCCAAAGTCACTCTCACAAGCCGGAGATACCTGTTTCATAAAATAATTACCCACAGGCTCCACTGGACAATAAACAGACATAGTCTGGACCGAAGAAGACTAGAGAAAATATCTGCAGAATTGCACAGTCCCTGGTGTTTAAGCCTGGACTTCAAAGAGATTCTCATCATTGTGCTTGGATTTACGGAGGTGATTGGTACATTTCTTCTTCTTCTTTTCTATACCTATAATTGTTTTTCTATGCCAAGCCTCATTAAGAAACCTTTTTTTTAAAAAATGGAATACAGATGGACTCCTATTTATAATTAAGTGTTCGGCTGCACAGCTTTACTTGGACTTAATAAAGATGAAAGAAGAAACAAGATGGCGCTTGTTAGTATGACGCAGCACGGAAAAATGAGAATTCCTCCCTTTTTCGAGGGAAGTGGGAAATATTTGCTAGCTGACTTTATAATGACCTGAGATAGCAATTTGGGACAACATACAGTGCATCTGTTTGCAGAATTTCTTCATTATGAGCGAGAGAGAAGTCTAAGTGGATGTCTAGCAACCCCCCTTCTAGGGCCCAGAGGGGGGGATTGTGTGGTCTCCGGGAAAGCTGATCAATCGCCAAATGATTTACATCTGTGGAATACAGTTCATTTACATTGCAATATTGCAATCAGTATGCTTAACAACTTAACATTGGGAACTTATTGGGAACAGTAACAATTTAACAACTTGGGAGTTACTGCGTCATTAAACTTCAAATGACAGGCTTGGACAACAGCCCAGACTGGAAGATTGAAATGAAGTCAGGAAAAGCTGCGCTGGCAAACCGGCAGTTGAAAATATATATATATACACAAATAAAACTGTACCTAATGGATGAATGGATATATGATCTCTAATATGATTGAGAATTGCACAGCCAGGGACGGGGAACTTTAAAGCGTTAAGGTTGGAATGAAGAAAATATGAGAACACCAAGAAGAAGGCAGACATGAAAATACTGGAGATATACTTCAGAGGTCCAGACTGTGGGATGCCCAAAAAATTAATAAATAATTAATCATTTGGATTGTAATTTGGCTGTTTGTTTTTTAAATTGGATTATGATTTGATGGATTTGTTAATTGGATGTTCTTATTGGAAAACTAATAGAAATGATTTATAAAAAAACAAAAAACTGTAACCTGCCCTTCCTCCTCCAAAGATGTATGTAGTCTCCCTCCATTATACCTTCACAACATTCTAAAGTTGGAAACAATGGCCTGTCCAGGTCCACTCACTGAGCACCCTGACTGAAGCCAGCTGGCCCAAGCCAAGCCCACTGCTTTGACTGTTGCCCTCTACTGGCTCGGAATCAAATTCCACCCAAGCTGAAGCCATATACCTGCAGCAAGAACATCTGCCGTTTCTGATTGATGTAGTCGTGCATGTTCTCTCTTTCGACGACCTGGTCTAGAAAAAGAAAGAAAGGGAGGAGGGAGAGAGACCGTTGTGCAAACTAGAGATAGAACAAGCAGCTGCGAAGCAAAGTGAAGGCAGGCCATGTGCAAAAAGCTGTGTTCAGAGAGTTTCAAGAATCAGTATCAATTCCCCAAGAAGCTGAGATGTACTTGCAACTAAGAGTCTATAAACAGCTACATCGGGGTGGAGGAACTCAGGCCCTGGCCTCTAGATTTGACCTTTGAGACTTTCCCAAGGCTACACCCCTCACTGGCGCAGTTTCACAACCTCCGTGAGCATTTTTGCCTCGTTGGAAATATGCCCTTGAACTCTGAACCTGCTTCTTTCTTTTCTGGATAGAGGATAGAGAGGGCTGTGGGTAAGTATCCGTTTAAATCAGCTTGCTGCGTAAAGATAAAAGCAGGCACCCCCAACCTCCGGCCCTCCAGATGTTTTGGACTACAATTCCCATCATGCCTGACCACTGGTCCTGTTAGCTAGGGATCATGGGAGTTGTAGGCCAAAACATCTGGAGGGCCGCAGTTTGGGGGTGCCTGGATTAAACATACATTCAGCATTCTGCCTGCTTTGACATCTAGCCCTGCCCACCCTCATGCGCCCCCCCAGGTTGCCCAGAAAGGAATGTGGCTCTCAGAATTAAAACAAAGGTTCCTCACCCCTGAGCTTCATGGATATTTCCCCCATAGAGTGTCTGCCCCCCAACCCACTGTTGCTTTTCTGTCTGTGGAAGCAGAGATGCAGGTGCCCACAATTCTGAATGGGAAAAAAGCTGGAAGGGAAAGGGTCAAGCACATGTGTTTATGCACACCCAAACCCTTTACGAAAGACTGCAACATCCTATGGCTGCTTTCAGTTTGAAAAATGAAACATACTGGAGAAACATGTACGCAATTGCACATCATGGGTTGTTTTTGCCTGAGGTCTTTTGTTACTGGAGATGTGTCAGCAACTGAGCCTAGAGGCTGAAGCAGTGTGTGTTCTGTCACTCAAACTGCCGTCAGTCTCTTGGTTGTGTCCTGATCTGGACACTTTCTGTAAAGATCCCTACCTTTAGTGACTGCTATCTTCCAAGAGATGCTTTCTCGGAGAGCTTTGAGGCGCTCTGCTTCCGCAGCCAACTCTCGGTCTTCCATTTCCTCTTCCATTTGGATTTCTTTCTTGAACCCAGATTGTTTGGCGCTTTGCAGCGTGGAGCAGGTCATCTTCTCGTGAACCTTCAAAGTCTTCCTTCGCTCTCGCTCCTAAGGGTAAAAAAGGGGGTAGGCTTATATCTCCATCCAGTTTTCAGTTACCTCCAAGATTGCTTCGAATATATATGCAGTCATACCTCGGGTTAAGTACGCTTCAGGTTGAGTACTTTCAGGTTGAGAACTCCGTAGACCCAGAAGTGTTTACTTCTGGGTTCCGCTGCGCGCACATGTGCAGAAGCTATCTGCGTGCTTCGTGCATGCGCAGAAGCGCTCTATCGATGCTTTGCGCATATGCGCTATCGGTGCTCGGGATACGTACTTTTTGGGGTATGAATGGCACCCCAGAACCAATTAAGTACTTAACCCGAGGTAAATGTTAATTTTTTCATCTACAATACTGTCCTATTTATTTTATAGTACAGTACATTTATTATTGCCTTCATTTTATGGATCAATGGTCTCGTTAGACAGTAAAATTTGTGTTAAATTGCTGTTTGAGGGGGTGTTATTTCACCGTCTGGAACGGATTAATCCACTTTCCATTACTTTCAATGGGAAAGTTCGCTTCAGGTTAAGTACGCTTCAGGTTAAGTATGGACTTCCGGAACCAATTAAGTACTTAAACCGAGGTACCACTGTATATCAAATGGGTGGTGGCGGCCAATGCTGACCAACTAGGGGGACAGGTATGAATGGACCCTCTGCAGAAATCAGATCTGACTGCCCATCCTCTAGCAGCTAATGCCTATTTTGGTTAGGAATGTCCAGGCAGCAAATTTTATTAGGAATTGTAGGTACCAAGATCCCAAAGGAGCAGAAAAGACTCTTTATGTGTGGAATGAGTGCCCTAACGGATGTTGTTAGCCCAGAGATGGAAAGAAGATAGAGTCCCTACCAGAGAAGAATGGCAAATTAAACTGTTGGAGTATGACAAAATGGCAAAACTGACTGGAAAGTTCAGGAACCAAGAAGACAAAAGCTTCAAGAAAGAATGGGAAAGATTTATAATTTATCTAATAGACCACTGTAAACAAATGAAAACATTAGCAGGATTTTAACACCACTTGTAATGTAGCAAAGACTTTGGATAATGTGGATAGACTTAAAATATGGATGATGAAATAATATGCAATTGTAAATGATGACAATAGGACCCATGGAGGGGATGGTGGGAAGTCTGGAGATTCATAGAAATCTCTAAATCATAGAATCATAGAGTTGGAAGAGACCACAAGGGCCATCCAGTCCAACCCCCTGCCAAGCAGGAAACACCATCAAAGCATGGTGTATGTAAATCTGAGTATGTATTTGATATTGTTATAATTTTATACTTCTAAAATTACCGGTAAATTAAAAACTATTTATGGGGGGAAAGGAATGTCCAGACAGCATAAATTGGTTGTGGGCTCACGCCTGAGCCGATTGTGACAATGTAAAGGGCGAAAGATGTCTCAGAGGTGATGGCTCATATGGATTCTCACGTGCCTTGACACCGAGATAATTCTACTTGCAAAGTCATAGGCACGTAGGAAGCTGTCTTTTAACGAGCCAGAATATTGTCAGCACTGAATGGCAGCTGCTCGCCAGGGTCTTTTCTAGTCAGGGCCGTCTTAAGCATGCCCAGCGCCCTGGCGCCATGGTGTGAAGGATCCCTCCGGCGCCCCGGCGCCCAGTTTCCCAGCACGGGGGGCGGGCGGGCGGGCGGCTGCCCCAGGCACAGCTGCACTGCACCACCCAGTCTGCCGTAGGGCAGGCCCTGGGCCAGGGGGCGCTGCCCGCCCCCTGTTGTGACGCCCCTGCGCGCGGCGGAGGTGGCCCAAGGCCCGCGCGCCTCCAGAGAGCGGCCTGAAGCCGCTGAACAGCGGAGGCGCACCTGGGGCAGCCTCAGCCACGCCTCTCAGCAGGTGCAGCGGTGCCACTGGGGGCCTGGCGCCCTGCACCACCGGGGGCGGGCCTAGAGCCGGACCTGTTTCTAGTCCTACCTGGAGATTCTGGGGACTGAACCTTGAGTTCTTTTGCATCCAAGACACTGAGCCACAGTTCATCTCCTAAAGTCATCCAGCAAGCCCAAGGATGATCTCAGAACTCAGCGCTGAGCTCTAGCCCCAAGACCAGCTACCTCAGTGCTGTTGACTTCCAGATTCGGAAACAGCCCTCTCCCATAGTTTCTTCCCAACATATTGGGTATTCTGAGGTATACTGCTTTTGAACATGGAGGTTCTACTTGGCTCTTATGGCTAATTGATGAGAGATTTATCCTCGATTAATTCAGCTAATGCCCTTTTTAAAAGTATTTTAAATGTGTGGCTATCGCTACATTTTAGGGCAGCATATTCTGGAATCTAATTTTGTACTGCACAGAGTGGTACTTTATTTTATCTGCCCTAAAGAAAGAAAAGAATTTGATCAGTTGGGTTGCTCTTTTCTGTATTTTTATGAGCATTTATAGCATTTGTTTCCAGCTCACTTTCCAAGGAGCTCAGAGCCTCATTTTAGAGATTTCCCTGGATATATGCAAAATTGTAGCATGTGAACGCATTGTTCCCGCAACTTGCTTCCTGACCTATGATCTATAATTGTGTTAATTTAATTTAATTTATTTAAAATGTATTGCTTTGCTCCTTACTGCCCTGGGGGAGACAGAAATTTAATGAACAATAACAATAATGCTACACTGCTTGTGGTTAAGAAAGATTTCCTTCAGGAACCTCTTGTGATTCGTACATACCGCTTTTGCCTTTTCCTTCTGCCTGTCTCGCAGCAAGAAGATATCAATATCTGAAGGGATCTTAAACGGGTTCTTGTCTAACTGAAAGTCTGTGGCACCACTAGAGGCTGCAAGAAACAGGAAGTTATTAGGGGGGGATGGGAAGAGATGGGGGAACAGATACCCTTCAGGGGGGGAAGTTTGCATGATGCTAATTGGTGAACTGCTTGTGTGGAACAGCCACCACAGATGGATGGCACCCCAGCACCTGAAAGATTCTGTATTTAATTGCAATGCTGCAATGTTTAGCAGCTGATCGATTGCTTGGATTAAACCCATTTAAACACAGAAACATTTGATGGAGTAGAACTGCATACAGCCCCAATTAACAAAGCAGCAGGTTTTGTTTTAAATGGCAACTTAAAAATATATACGAATATCAGGTAGTAAGAACCACCTGAGAAGAGACTTCCCTCCCCCTTCTCTCACATACAGCATTCTAATATTTGTATTTTATATGCATGTAGCATATAAAAGCAAAGTATTTTCCCCCATCACAAGTATTGTTTCTCCCCATCTGATGGGGAGATTAAATCTTTTTAAAAAACAAACAAACAAAAAAACCCCCCAAAATTATTAATGGCTCTTTGCAGGCATGGCCAAACTTGGCCCTCCAGCTGTTTTGGGACTACAATTCCCATCATCCCTGTTAGGGCAACTGAGTATTGTTCTTGTTTTGCTTTATATTTGCTGCAAAGTTGCTGCCTAAGCTTTCTTTGCAGGCCAGAATGAGATTGATCTTGACCACCCTCAAGTCCAGTGCAATTCAGGACCACATCAGACATGCCGATGGAGATACATTAGGGCAGACATGTCCAAGGTGTCGATCGGGATCAACAGATCGATCCTTAAATGGATTTCCATGGATCGCGATGTGGCCAGCCTTTGCTCCTTCCTCGCAGCCAGGGCTCGGCTGTGGGAGGGAACGAGCTGCACCTTTGCTTCTGTGGTCCCATGAGCCGGTGGGCTGAATGGGGTTTGCGAGGCAGCTGTAGGAGGGAGAGACTTCATCACCATCATCATTACCATCATCATCATCATTTTATTTGTATGCCACCTTTCCATGCTCAAGGCGGCTTACAACATGACAAGATTTACAAAATTACAAACCTAAGAAAAGTCCTAAACAATAAATAAAATGTATCAAAAAGTACACAGCCAAAGGGAAACAATTTCCACATAAATCATAAGATCTAAGACCAAAGATACAACAATAATATCAATGTTCAACAGCCTCTGCTTTTGTAGCTGGAGTCAGTCAGCACTCCGCCCTCCCAGGCCAGACTTTGCCGTCGCTTGCGGTTCCCATGAGCTCTGGAGCACGTGCCTCTCTCACTTCATTCTGATAAGGAGGCCGCCCTCGGCTGGGCGGCCCTCGCTGGATGCTGCAGGGCCGCACTCGTGTGGCGGGGAGAGGTGCAGCATTCCCCCTCAAGAGCAAAGGAAATTGGGGTGCCGGGTGCCGATGTTCTGCCTTCGGGATGAGGCGGCATAAAAGGCGAGCGCCTTTCCTTCCTCCTCCATACAGAGCGACTTGTGGCTTAATCAGGTGTCGCCTGCATTTGGGCAATACATAGAAGGCAGTGACGGAATCGACCGTGAATCTGTGCAAATGAAAGAAAGGGGTTTTTCCTGGCCACCAACACCTTACCCCTCTCCCTTAATGACAATGGGAGGGTGTGGTAGATCACTGCCAGTTTTTAATGCTGAATAGTAGATCGCAGCCTACTTGAGGTTAGGCATGCCTGAATTAGGGTATCTCCGCTTTCACTCTCTCTTTCTCTCCAGGCTGCTTCCGGACTTGTCTCCATTTTGCAGATGGGATTCAGGTTGTGTAATCAAAGGTGACACACACACCATGCATTGAAAGCACTGTGGTGTTGCTTTAAATGGCCATGGCTTCCTGCAAAGAACTCTGGGAGCTGTAGTTTGTTAAGGGTGCTAGAAGTTCTTAGTAGACCCTTATGTCCAACTCCCAGAGCTACAGTTCCCAGAGTTCCCTGGGATAAAAGGTGGAAGGGGAGCTACAGCAGCTTGAACAACTTAAGAGGGAAACTGGAACAAAGATGCAATTATAAAACAGAAATAATAAAAATCTGCAAGACTGTCTTACCTGGTTTCGATTCACCTGACTGAACTGAGGGAATTGTAAACACATCCCCAACTTGTTGAGATGTCAGCCTTTCTCCTGGAACAATAAAAATCAACCCCACTCTTAGTCATGGTGGATATCTTAGGAGTTGGAAAAAAGACTTGAGGATTCAGGAAGCGAGGCTGTGAGGGTAATGCTTCAGATTTTGGAACTAATGCTCAAGTGATAGGACCTGTACCATGAGGACTGTGCAGATCAGAAGTGCCCTACCAAGTTCCTGTGGGTAAAGGTTTACCTTTACCTCATTTAAAGGTAAAGGTAAAGGGACCCCTGACCATTAGGTCCAGTTGTGACCGACTCTGGGGTTGCGGCGCTCATCTCGCGTTATTGGCCAAAGGAGCTGGTGTACAGCTTCCAGGTCATGTGGCCAGCATGACAAAGCCGCTTCTGGCGAACCAGAGCTGCACACGGAAACGCCGTTTACCTTCCCGCTGTAGTGGTACCTATTTATCTACTTGCACTTTGATGTGCTTTCGAACTGCTAGGTTGACGGGAGTAGGGACCGAGCAATGGGAGCTCACCCCGTCGCAGGGATTCGAACCGCCGACCTTCTGATCAGCAAGCCCTAGGCTCTGTGGTTTAACCCACAGCGCCACCTGCGTCCCACAGGGGCTTTATTTAGTGCCCCAGATTTCCAGCTTTCTTTATATTCCTTCTCTATTTTTTAAAGTAAGCCTTGATAGAACCTTAGATATGAGGCAAAATGTACAGAGATATACAAAAAATATGCCCCACAAATGTCTACGTCCTGGAGATTTCTGTACTCTTCAGAAGCTCCTCAGATTACGACATGAGTTTGCAAACCAACCGTGCCAAGCCAATTAACTAAAGTGGTGAGGAAGAAAGAGAAACTTACTGTAAGTTGCTTCAGAGCTCTCCGCATTCAGAGATGTATCCGAAGGAGCAAAAGAGACTCCAGACATGTTGGCGACGTTCTGCCTTAATAAAATACAGGGTAAGGTTTACACTGGACGTTGGCTTTCCCCAAACCGTATGCTGCCTTCACTTCCTAGAACATAAGCAGAAAAACAGAATGGATGCACCAGGGTCGGCAAGTGGGGGAGAGCCAACTGCACCTATGTTGCTCAGTCTCTGTAGGAAGAGAAAATAAAATTGATATATAAATATTCAGAGGGACAAGTAAAAACTCCTACTGAGGCCGTGTGTACACTATACATTTAAAGCTTATTCAAAGCAAATTTTCCCCACACCAAAGGATTCTGTCCACTGCAGCTTACCTCTCAGAGAATTGCAATTCCAAGCAGCCTTTATAAATATAAAGCGGTCTAGAAATGAAATGAACAACAACAACCCTTTACAAACTTCAGTGCCCATTTTTTTGAGGGAGAAAATGTTTTTTTTAATGTGCTTTAAAGGTACATAACTTACACAAGAGCACTTCCAGACAATCTGCTTATTGAGCATTCACCCCAATTTGTTTGCAGGGAGATTAAATGGCATTGGCTATTTAAGGAGCATTCATTCGGATGAGTTTGTGGGGAAGTTAGATGGCATTGCCTCGAAGCATGTATTATCCCTCATATTTCTGTGCATTTCCTCATTGCTTCTATTATTTCAACGTGTCTGATCTTTTGGGGAAGAGGGCTTGTTGCCCAAGACCCCCCCAAACAACAATTGTGCAGCCTGAATTTGCAGATATGTGATTGAATCCCTCCCGAAAATAGTGACTGTCTGGAAGCACCCAAAAACATTAATCACAAAAAGCCCGAATAATCGTTTTAGATATCTTAATGGCAATCTTAAAAGGGCCTGGTGCGCTGCATCAGAGATTTGATTTCAAAGGTTAGGCAGGGGCCATGGGTGGTCATGTTCATTAGGCAGTGACCCCCAGCCTTGTTGAAGAGACCACCACATAGACATTTCTGCCATCAGAGCCAAAGTCCAGGGCCCCACTCAACTGAATTAACAGGAGGACCCAAAATTTTTACGACTGAGGGAAAAGTTTTCCCATTAAGAAGTTTTCCCATCTGAAAGAAGCAGAGAAAGAAAACTTCTTAATGGGGAAACTTTAGGATAGGATTTTTCCTCCCAAATATGTAAAATTGCAATTTGTTTCAGTGAGGCAATTATTCTTCCTGACAATTAATTATTATCACAATATGCAAATATTTAGTTTACACAAGCACTTCCAACAAAACATTTAGGAACAGTCCTTCTTAATGAAAAGTCACATGCAAAAAGCCTCCGTACTTCTTTCAATACTACAGATGCCCTTAACTTCTGTTTGTTTGTATTGTGATCCAAGGGGGCAGCTGCCCCCCCCCCCGGCTATGCCCATGGATGCATTATGCACTCTTTTATATTGTACTGATATTTGTGTACCAAAAGTGAAATAAAATATTATGGGGGTGAAACTTACATATTCATACAGCAACAGGTCTTATCTTTCCAAGCTACTTGAATCGATTCAAGTTAAGTCAGAGAAATGGAACAAAGTTCCTGATGAAATGTGCACAAAGTCTTTGCAGGACCTGAACCACAAGTAAATCACTACATTTGATAGAACCAATCCTATAACCAGTAGGAGAACACTTCAATCTCCCAGGACATTCTATACAAGATCTCAAAGTAGCTGTCTTATTACAGAAAAATTTCAGAAACAGACTGGAAAGAGAAGTTGCTGAATTGCAACTCATTACCAAGCTTAAAACCATGGAGAGACCTGGTCTGAATAAAGACATTGGATTCTTATCTCATTATACATAATAAAGCTTTCTTTAGCCATCTCACCCCTTGCTGGTGACTTTTGTTTCAGTGTATCTGAAGAAGTGTGCATGCACACGAAAGCTCATACCTATGACAAACTTAGTTGGTCTCTAAGGTGCTACTGGAAGGATTTTTTGTT
This sequence comes from Zootoca vivipara, assembly GCF_963506605.1. Taxonomy (NCBI): domain Eukaryota; kingdom Metazoa; phylum Chordata; class Lepidosauria; order Squamata; family Lacertidae; genus Zootoca; species Zootoca vivipara. Next base: position 38,598,015 of record NC_083277.1, read on the forward strand.
TTGTTTCGACTACGTCAGACCAACACGGCTACCTACCTGCAACTATAATTTGTAGGATATTCTTAATTTTCAAGACTAGCTTTGCATATTATAATATTTTGAGGTAATTCTTTAAGATAATAACTACTTAACAAACAGTAGCATTGTCAGATTTCATACACCACTCAATCAAAATCAGGTTTACAGGGAAGGAAGTCCCACTGTGTTCAATGGGATAAGCTGCGTGATCTTTGTTTACACACAAATAAACCTACTGGTGTTCAATGGGGCATGTGATTATAGAAGCTGCCTTATGCTGAGTGAGAAAATTGATCCACCTAGTTCAGCATTGTTGACAGTGACTGGCAGCAGCTCTCTAGGTTTTCAGACGAGGGATATTCGCAGAGGTTAGAACTGGGGACTTTCTACAGGTAAAGGATTTAATCTACCATTGAGCTACAGCCGTTCCCCACAAATGTCACTGAGGCCATACTGCTAAGTAAATGTGCATAGGGTGCAGCTTTTCTTGCCAGTTAAGCCCATATACAGCTGCAGCCTGCTAACTTCCTTTTAAAAAAAGGCAAACTAATTCTATTTAACCAGTTGCAGAGCCAAGAGATTAAAGATGTTTATGCAGTATAGCCTACTCGTTCCCAAAAGCTGAGCCCAGGTTACAATGTAAAATCTTAAGAAATGAAATAGATTCCATTGCCTTCTAAATGCCAAACTGAGAAATGTCAAAAGCAACCTGAACCCCCAAGGTCTATAATTTCTCCCTCCCTCTGAAAGGTTACACACACAAAACATAAACATTAAAATATTGGTGCTTTGAATGAGCATATTGTCCTTAAAAGTACAAATATATAAATCAGCTGTCAAGAGCAAAAACAGCAACTGGGCTGAGAAAACACTGGAAATATTTTTAAACCCCCTGACGGGAATTTAAGAGGCAGATGAATGACCATAGATGTAAAGGGAAACTTATTCCACAGGCAGCTGGATCTTCAACTTTAAATATTTGCGGATGTGTGTGTAATGCTACCGCTGAGCATAGCTGCCAAGTTATCCCTTTTTTACAGGGATTTTCCCTTATGCTGAATAGGCTTCCTCGCGAGAAAAGCGAAAACTTGGCAGCTATGGAGTAAAGCCCTCAAGAATTTAGTTTCTTTTGAGGATATGGTATGCTTCCACGAAAGTCACAGTAATTCTAAAACATCCATTTAGCCTGCCGACTTCCCTGCTTTCAGACAACTCAGAGACCTATCTCCTCTCACCAATGCATATAAGGTTTAACAAAGCACATAGCTCACCCTGAATTCTCAGTTGCGACTGGAGGGGCGAAAAAACACCGTAAGTGAAAAATACAAGGAAGGAAAACAAAGTTCAGATTTGCCCCATTTAAACGCTTCATTTAACTGCAAGCAATAATCCTCGGCGTCTGGAAAGTCCCTTTGGCCACCTGCGTTCAAGCGCAGCTGCACTTCTTCTGGACCAGAAGCACGATTTGGTGTCCCGACGTTCTGCCTTTACCATTGTTCTCCTCTATTGTTTACGTCGCCAAGGCAACCATTCTCTCCCGTTGCCGGGAGATGCTGACGTCATAAAAGGAAGAAGCGCCGCGTCATTCCGGAGGGATACCTGGGTAGGGGACTGCGGAGAGGGGCGCAGCAGTGGAGAGACAGGCTTTCCTTGCCTCGAATTATTTTGTTATGCTGTAATAATAAGATGGTAATACTAGAACTCGGTCTCTGTGTGTGTGGTTCAGTGAACTGAGAGGGGCGGTAGACGAAGGCTAGACAAAACAAAGATACCTTTTTACGCAACAGGTAAGTAATCTGTGAAATTGGGGCCCCCAAAATATGCAGTGTGTGCCGGATTTACGTATAAGCTAAACAATCTATAGCTTAGCTTGGGGGCCCCTAAAAAATGTAAAGGAAAAAAATGGGTGTACATTTCCAAAATATAAAATAAAAAAGAAATAAAATAAAACCTACATACAGCAACAGTGTTTTGTGTTGTGTAGGCTCCTATGATGTAAGTAATGGCCCCCGCCTGCTACCCTGCTCCCTAAAATATCACTGGTTTGCTCATTTCTACATGTAGGGTGCCTATGTTCTCCATGTGCAAATGGCTTTAGATACCTATTAGGTCCATAAATGACCATATAGCATATATTCAACACAAAAAAATAGCGACAATTTGTTGTTGACAAAGGACAGCTGGACATATAAAGGGCCCTATTACCTTCAGTAGCTTAGGGCCTCATCAAACCTAAATCCGGCCCTGAGCGCAAAGCAAATCATGTCTAGGGAGAGAAGTAAATTCTCTTGAACTCGCTGGGGCTACACGCAAGCCTGAGAAAACCACCTGTTTGGCACCTGAGGCAGACCCCAAAATTGCATCCTCCTCCCTGCCAGGAAATAAGGGGTGAGGGAAGACCTACATCGGGAACAAGGGAAGAAAGAACATGGGAATTTGCTGCTGTGGAGGGTCAGGGCCCCAGTCTGGAGGAGCAGCACAACAGGTAGCATAGGGAAACTATAGGGAGATGGGCGAAAAATGCTATCCTGTCCTGTTGCTCCAGTGGGAGCCTCTACTTCATTCTAGTTCCCTTTAACCAGTGATGGGCTAGTAGGATCCAAGCCAATAACACTAGGTGTTGCGCATGAAAAAGTTGTTTGTTTGCTTTTAGAAGAGGGTCAAATGCTATTGCTCTGATGATACCTGGTAAAAACTTGGAGGGAGTGGGTGGCACTGTGGTCTAAACCACTGAGCCTCTTGGGCTTGCTGATCAGAAAGTTGGTGGTTCAAATCCACATGACAGGGCGAGCTCCAGTTGCCCTGTCCCAGCTCCTGCCAACCTAGCTGTTCGAAAGCACACCAGTGCAAGTAGATAAATAGGTACAGTTGCGGTGGAAAGGTAAATGGCGTTTCCGTGCGCTCTGGCACTTGTCACGGTCCTCCGTGACAGTTTAGTTATGTTGGCCACATGAAAAGCTGTCTGTGGACAAACACTGGCTCCCTTGGCCTGAAACGAGATGAGTGCTGCACCCCATAGTCGCCTTTGACTGAACCTAACCATCCAGGGATCCTTTACCTTTACCTTTAAAGGCCTGAAATAAATGGCACACCGAAAGGGCTCAAGTTCAAGGCAGTAATTGTGAGCCGCATTCAGTGGTGCAGCAGACACCTATGCACACGTTGGCGATGACTTTCCTGTCCCTTCCAGCCCCTCTCCTGTGCACTGTCAAATTCAGCTTTGGAGGGTTGGGGGACTCTCTGGAACAAATTTGGGGTGTGAGTGAGGAGAGGAAACAGAAGTCTGGCTGTGCTTCTAGAGAGTTGGATACAGCTCTGTGTATTTGAAGCCCTAGGTCCTTGTTATTTATTCCTAGCCACGCATTCCTCCCCCTTCATATTGCGGAGGCTGGTGGCTAAGCTTTTCAAAACAACACTTCCTGTCATGTGCCAATAATGTTCCAGATGATTTTGTGGACCCTGCAGAAGCTCGGTATGGTATAAAATAAATGGCACAATTTGTTCTTTGAAGAATCAAAACAAAACTCTAAACTTCCATTTAGTTGTCACAGAGGCGTCGCTTCCTGTAATTGCTGGTTACTCAGATACTGGAGCCAGCAAACTGCGAAACGAGTGAATGGAACAAGCAAGGAGAGAAAGGAGGCTGATTGTGGAACTCTGAGAACAACAACACAGCAAACATCTGTTTAGGCTGCACAGAAGTCCCGTGGCATTCATCGGTGAGAATTAAAGAAATCCATCCAAGTGCACATACATCACTACTTTGCCATGGTGGGTTTCCAATGCAGAAATGACAATAAAAAATAATGATCCTATAAACGTAGGAAATGCTTTAAAAATGTTTAAACTCAAGAGGACTAGGAATTGAAGAATAAGAATATAAAGCTGCAGTACCTGATAGATGATGGAAGCTCTGAAATCTGATGAAGGTTGTTGGGACCGGGAGATTGCGCGACCAGGGAGAAAAGTCGGTGGAAGAAGATTGGAAAAAATTTAAAACGTATTTAAAAAATATTGTAGAATTGATTAGATGAATAGATTGAGAAGTGTATAGAAATTGCAGGTTTTGGAATTATGTTAGATAATTTGATGTATTGAGGAAAGTTTAATATAGACTGGATATGATTTAATATGACTGGATATGATTTAATATGATTTTAATATGATTTAACTGCGGGAGGCAGTGGAAGACAGGAGTGCCTGGCGTGCTCTGGTCCATGGGGTCACGAAGAGTCGGACACGACTAAACGACTAAACAACAACAACATGATTTAAAATTGAGATATAGAAATTGCTAAATACGAGCAGAAATGAACCGAGGATGGGGGGAGCCCGAGGAAGTCCCCCTTTTAAAATGTGATGAAAAGTGTGAGAAGTTGTTTTATATATTCTTCTTTTTTCTTTTTGTTTGTATTTTTCCTTTAATGTTGTGTGTGTGTTTTAATGCTGTTTTATTGTGTTGAATTGTAAAATCAATAAAAAATTATTTTTTAAAAAAAATGATTGTTGGGAATCTTACCATAGCTTAAAAACAAAACAAAAACAAGGCCAACACAATATTGTTATGGGTTTGGGGGTAGATCTCATCCAGTGATTCTTGTGTGTTTAAGAAGACTGCTAAACTGGTCACATGGTTAGCCTTCTGTTATGATTATTGATGGACTGCATCTATGGCCAGGAAATGTCTGAATGGGATGCCCCTTTGCTCTCCATCCTAAGGAATGTGCGAATTTGGTCTATAGAAGATATGAACAAAGGAGGCAGTTGGTAGTTACCACCTGAGACAGTTTGAGAACAAGGTCAGAACTGCAGGATTTATTGGGAGCTCTGAAGGTAGCAGCGTGTGCTGTCTCTGAAACATAATGGGGCAGCCGTATTTGTTGGAATGGGTTTAAACTGTGAAACCTCCAGGTATGCTATGTATGTATAAATAAACCATAAGATGGGAATAAATCTTCAGTGACCTCAGTCCTTTGATTGGGCAATAAAGTCTGAAATATTTTAAAGGGTCAAGTTAGGAATGTTTATTTAAATAAAGGTTTACCCCCAGTGTGTGCCTAAGGCAGGGGCCAGGGCAATATTGAAGGGTGGGCAAGCAAACTGACCAAATGTGAATATATTTATAACATCAGATAAGCTTAACAAAAATATAATAAATGCATAAAAACCATAGGAAAACTCTGGTGACGTGGGTGTATCTCATACTGACATCTTGATCCTTCAGATAGCTTCGTCGTCTTCAAAAATAGTGTCCCACCTTTCCTCTTGAAGGAGCCCAGGGCAGCAAACACACAAAACAAAACAATTTTTAAAAAATCTAAAAACAATTCTAGTATAGATGCAGACTAAGAAAGATGCCCACTTAAAAGTCTTGTTGGAAGAGAAAGGGTCTTCAGTAAGCACCAAAAATGATGCCTGTCCTTGGTTCAAAGTCATTTTCTGGCAGCTTCCTAAACTTTGTTCCTTTAAATGTCAATAGGGGGGTGTGATACAGGAAGGGACCTTGCTGTTTTGTTGTGGAAACCTCCGTCAGTGGATTTCAGAAAAGCTGTTCCACTTCTAACAAGCGCACTGCCCAAATCTGCCACAGGATGTCATCTGATGTTGGGATGTAGTCTCTTTTTAGCAGAGGGAGGGAGGGAGAGAAAAGGAGAGAGATGAGGAAAGAGAGAGGCGGAGAGGATATTAGCTAGGTGTTTTGTTTGGTGTGTGTGTGGACATTGAAAGATTTAGATCACGGTGACTAAATTGTGGCGCTCCCAGTATTGATGCTCTCAGCCCCGGCCAGCAGATGTCAAGGCAATAAGCAACTATTTTACTTTTAAAAGACAACTGAAGGCGGCCCTGTTTAGGGAAGTTTTTAATGTTTGATGCTGTATTGTTTTTAATATTCGGTTGGAAGCCGCCCAGAGTGGCTGGGGAAACCCAGCCAGATGGGCGGGGTATAAATAAATTATTGTTGTTGTTGTTGCTGGACTACAGCTCCCATAATTTCCTACCATTGGCCATGCTGGCCGGGCTGAAGGAGCTGGGAGTCCAGCCGCCTCTGGAGGGCCACAGGTTAGTTACCCTGGACTGAGTTTCTGCATGATGAGGCAGCTCTATATTAAGTGATTGGTTTAGAAAACATCTTAATAGCTTTGTATTAAAACTCTCACTAACTTTCTACTGTTCCAAAATGAACAGTGACCAAGTCAGGTGGAAGAAAAATGATGGGAAGGCCTGCTGGGATAAAAAATAATAATACATTCAACAGGCACCAAAATCCCGAAGGTTTTTTGTGGTATCTGCTGGGATGGCATACAGTAACACTTGTGCTGCTACATGAATGGTCCTGCTTCATGTCACCACAGAGAAGTGGCATGCAGCCCTGCTAGAAGCCCCCTTCCTGGTGATAAAGTTAGTCATGTAGGGAGTCCCTTGCAGGCTTTTGACTTCTGGTCCATGGGGAAGGGCCAGAGCTCAGTGTGGGAGCATCTGCCCCACAAGCAGAAGGTTGCAGATTCAATCCCCTGAAATCCTGGAGAGCCGCTGCTCGCTATTGTCTAAACCAGGCATGGTCAAACTCGGCCATCCAGATATTTTGGTACTACAACTCCCATCATCCCTAGGACCAGTGGTCAGGGATGATGGGAATTGTAGTCCCCAACCAGCTGGAGGGCCAAGTTTGGCCATGCCTGGACTCTAAACCGACTGGCAGTGGCTCTCCAGCATTCCAGCACTGATGCTTGTAGGAAACCCGCAAGCAGGATCTGAGCACAAGAGCCCTCTCCCCTCCTGTGGCTTCCAGCAACTGGTATTCAGAAATATTATTGCACGGGCGGTGGACTTTGGTAATATGGCGCCCTGAATGAGAACAAAATTTGGTGCCCACCCCCCTTTAAAAAATTCTCATTTTCACAACAATTCTTAAAGCCCTAAATGACCTCAGTCCTGTATACCTGAAGGAGCGTCTCCAACCCCATCGTGTAGCCCGGACACTGAGATCCAGCGCCGAGGGCCTTCTGGCGGTTCCCTCCCTGTGAGAAGCAAAGCTACAGGGAACCATGCAGAGGGCCTTCTCGGTAGTGGCGCCCGCCCTGTGGAACGCCCTCCCATCGGAGGTCAAGGGGATAAACAACTACCTGACTTTTAGAAAACACCTAAAGGCAGCCCTGTTTAGGGAAGTTTTGAATCTGTGATATTTTAATGTATTTTGGTATTTGCTGGAAGCCACCCAGATTGGTGGGGGAAACCCAGCCAGATGGGCGGGGTATAAATAAATAATAATAATTTTGGTACAATGGCTTTCTTGTGGATCTTCTCAATAGGTACCCTTATAAATATAGGTAAGGTAAAGGTAAAGGTAAAGGGACACCTGACCATTAGGTCCAGTCATGACCGACTCTGGGGTTGCGCGCTCATCTCGCATTATTGGCCGAGGGAGCCGGCGTATAGCTTCCAGGTCATGTGGCCAGCATGACAAAGCTGCTTCTGGAGAACCAGAGCAGCACATGGAAACGCCGTTTACCTTCCCGCTGTAGCGGTTCCTATTTATCTACTTGCACTTTGACGTGCTTTCGAACTGCTAGGTTGGCAGGAGCTGGGACCAAGCAATGGGAGCTCACCCCGTCACAGGGATTCGAACCGCCGACCTTCTGATCAGCAAGCCCTAGGCTCAGTGGTTTAACAACAGCGCCACCTGGGTCCACCTGGGTTGTGGATCTTCTCAATAGGTACCTTTATAAATATAGGTAGGTTTTATTATTTTGTGTCTCCTCAGCTCAGCACCCTGGGCGGGGGAAGTGCCGGCGCTGCCCTAAATCTGGCACTGCATTACTTTTTTTAAAGATATTTTTTATTAGTTTTACAAAAAACCCCACAAAAATACATAAACAAGATAACAAAAATAAAAATACAAAAGATACAAGGAAAAAACATTTCTTTAACAAAATATCAAATATATTTCTTATTCTGTCGACTTCCTCCCTCCCCGCCACGTTTCTATTTATATCTATAATAGCACTCTCTACTTCTTAACCCATTTCTTCTTCTAATAAACTTGTCTATAAATATTTTTCTTGATGCTTTTTAGCCACACATTCCCAATATTTCAAAATGCCATTTGGATCTAAAAATCTTAGTAATTATTTTACATTTAAACTTATCCCCTTCTTACAATATCTGGCACTGCATTACTGCCTCTGGCAATGGATAACAGTGCACAGCGATCATGGCTATTAGGGACGAATGGAGTATTCTGGAAAAGGGCATGTCTGGCTTTTAAAAAAATCTGTTGAGCCCTCCACAAAGCAGCTGCTTGTTTCAAACCCAGCTTGCATACCTGGAATAGAACAGAACTCCTCTCCTCTCTTTTCTGTGTATAGAACAGCCACTAAGCTGGTAGGGTGGAGAGTGAGCTTGAGATGGTTGTCAGTGAATTACCACATCTGTTCCAATGAACACTCTGGGTGTTTATTTTCTTCCAGCCATTTTTCAGCAGTTAAAAATAAACAGAGAGAGAACTGGGCTGAAAGGGCTACTAACTGCACGCTCCTATGCTCGATTGTCCTCTCTAGAGGTTACACAGGGCACTTTGACTCTTGTGTGGTTCAGGCCAGGCCAGGCTATTCTGGGCTGTAACCTAATTTACAGAATATTGGGGACCTAAATGGAGAGGGATGCTGCTGAACACAGCTGTGAACAGCCCAGGCTCCTGACTGCACTGAGTCCACATAAGAGTGTACTCTTCGTAAGCTTCAAGGGGGTTCAGTGAGGCCAGGCCAGGGCTGCTTCTGCTGCTTCTTATTCCTTAGGCTGAATTTGACAAGCGCTGATAAGATGCTGGATAGGATGGGCCATTGGCCTGATCCAGCAAGCCATCATCACCACCACCACCACCACCACCACCATCATCATCATGGACGTTAAAATCTCATTAAAGAAGATCTGTAAAGGAGACAAATTCGAAAGTAAGATACATCTGCTTTGCATGCATAAGGTCCCAGTTTCAATCACCAGTATTTCCAGGTAGGGCTGGGAATTATTACCTGCTTCAAACCCTAGAGAGCTGCTGCCAGCCAGTGCAGACAGCACTGAACTGGATGGAGCACAGGCCTGACTTGGTATAAGGCAGCCTCCTATGTTAGGGGAACAGCCATAGTCAAACAGTAGAGCATCTCCTTTGCATGCATCAGATCCCAGGCTCAATCCAGGAGAGAACCCAGCCTGAGACCCTGGAGAGCTGCTGCCAGTCAGTGTAGGCAATGCTGAGGCTAGATGGACCAATGGTCAGGCTCAGCATAGGGCAGCTTCCTATGTTCCTAAGTGTTTGGATGCCATAGTTTTTAGGCACCCATAGCTCACTGTGGAAGGGCTGTAGCTCAGAGGTAGGGCATCTGGTTTGCATGCCAAAGGTCCCAAGTTCAATCCCTGTTGTCTCCAGGTAGGGCTGGGAAAGATTTCCTGCCTGAATCCCTGGAAAGCCACTGCCAGTCCATGTAGACAGTACTGAGCTAGATGGACCAATGGTCTGACTTGTATAAGGCAGCTGAGATAATGGGTAAGCAATTACGGTTCCTTTTTAAAATTTCTTCTAATATTCATTTATTTATTGCATTTTTAATATATATTTTTATTCAGTTTTACAAATAACATTTGCATTCAAATATAAATCAACATCATACATATTATATAGGATTCCCTGAATCCTTGGAGTTCCCTACGCCCCTCCATGGTTTCCATTGTTTATCATTTTCAACTGCATCACATAATGTAATCTATCTTTTCTTTAACTTCCTTTTTTACCCTAGTTTTTGTTACATTACAAGTGTTATTAAAATCCTGCTAAAGTTTTTAATTGTTTACAGTGTTCTCCTAAATATTCTAAAAATTTCCCCCATTCCTTATTAAAGTTTCTATCTTCTTGGTTTCTGACCTTCCCAGTCATTTTTGCCATTTTGGCATAGTCCTTTTTTATTCTTTCTTCTCTGATTGGGACTTTATCTTCCTTCCATCTCTGGGCAAAAAGCATCTGCGTAGCCGTCGTTGCGTACATAAATAGTCTTTTCTGCTCCTTTGGTATTTATGCACCTATGATTCCTAATAAAAAAGCCTGTTTTCCCCACAAAGGTTATCTTAAACATTTAAGATATCTTTTTTAAAAAAAGACACACACACTAAGGAAGAATCTTCTATTTTCTGATTATGAGCTGAACAAAAATGTCATTCCTCTTCGTAATAATCAGACCAAATGAGTGAGTCAGTGAGAACCAATAGCAATAGAAATACTTTATTCTCACTGTACCACTTATTTACAGTGAGATTAAATGAGCCCCCCTCCCCCCAATCTCTCAGTCTTGTGTGCTGTCGTAAGACCACCAACCCCGAACGTCAGCTGCAATGTTGCTATCTTCAATTCAGCAGCCTCACGGCCCATGGGTAGAAACTGTTCTTTAACCTGTTGGTGCGGATTATCATGCTTCTATACAGCCTGCCCGAGGGCAGGAGATTAAAAAGGTGCTGGCCAGGGTGTGAGTCATCCCTGAGAATGTTCCTCGCTCTTCTGAGGCAACGAGTCTCCCGCAATAACATCTAGCGGACTTAGGGGACAACCCATGATATCGTGTGCTGTCTTCACCACTCTCTGTAGGGACTCTCTGTCCATGGCTCTCAAACCAGCATAGCAAACCGTAATGCAGTATGAGAGAACACTTTCTATCATGGACCCATAGAAGGAAATCATCAGTTGATGTCCAACCTTGTCCTTTCGCAAGACCCTAAGGAAATGAAGTCTCTGTTGGGCCTTCCTAACCACCTGGGCTGTATTGACCTTCCAAGTTAGGTCTTCACTAAGATGGACTCCCAGGTATTTAAAGGAAGAGACTCTCTCCACACAGCCCACCCTCATATACAATGGGGCTAGCTCCCCTCTCTTCCTCTGAAAGTCCAACACCATCTTCTTTGTCTTGCTAATGTTGAGGTGCAGATTGTTCTCTGAGCACCATGTGGATACCTTTTGAACCTCCCCCCTGTACGCAGATTCGTCTCTGCCAATTAAACCCATTATGGTGCTGTCATCAGCAAACTTAACAATTGCAGTAGATGGGTCAGATGAAATGCAATCATATGTATACAATGAATACAGGTATTATGGACTTAGCACGCATCCCTGTGGAGTGCCAGTGCTGAGCTTCGGGGAGGTAGATGTAAGAGGTCCGATCCTCACTCTTTGTGTCCGATCTCTCAGAAAGTCTTTAATCCAATCACAGATGTTAGAAGAAAGGTCCAGGTCCCTTAACTTTCCGATGAGAATGTCTGGAAGGATGGAATTGAAAGCCGAGCTATTATCAATAAACAGCATTCTGACATACTGGTAATTCCCTGGTCTCTCCAGATGACTCGCTGCAAGGCGAAAAGCTGTAGCAATGGCATCATCTATTGACCTATTTCTCCTATAAGCAAACTGGTGTTTATCAAAGTCAGGTGGAAAACATGTTCTAAGATGTTGAAGGACCAATCTCTCGAAGCATTTCATCACTACAGATGTTAATGCAATGGGTCTATAGTCATTTAGGGTTAATTGCTGTTTTCTTTGGGACTGGGATAATGGTGGCCGCTTTCAATAACGATGGAACACAAGCGGTTTGCAGAGAGATGTATGTACCTTATGTACCTCATATGACATAATTATTATTTTAAAAGCTCCTGTCTGCCCCCCCCCCAAAAAAAACCCATAAGCAATGCCTTTTGGCTAATAGTGGCAAGCTCCCCACAGAAAGCTATTGTCCCTTCTTAAGGGATGTCTTGACATTAATCATATTGCTTTGCCAGTTGATAATTGGGTTGCTTCCTTACTTAAAGGCTTTTGGCATTGAAGGGGCATTTCCCCACAATTATCTGCAAAGGGAAGTAAAACAGGGATTACACTCAACACTTAATATAGTGCTATATTAATCATTCTAGCACCAGCCAAGATCCTTCTGCATTTACTCACAAGGAAGCCTTCTCAGAAAACCCCACTACTATGTGAATTAAATGTTTCCTTCTTGCAGCTTCATCTCTTTTTATAGTTTTCTGTTTGGTATGGTTGGGGAAATACAAATGAAATGTCCCATTATCAATCAACTGAAGTGAACTGAAAGACTAAAAGAGGCAGAACTGGTAAGTTTTTTTAAAAGTAAAAGTATAGTAGCCCTTGAAAGCCTCAAAAGCACATTGCCACTCCACAGTGGGAAGGCTGCTGCTGCAATCACATTTCTTTTCCTTTTGGAAGAAAGGTCACACAAATCAGCTAAAACAAAGCAAAACACAGAAAGGCAATGATTTGGCAATGTTTTCTGAATTCTCAGTAGAAAGTGAGAAAACAAAATATATAAATTCCAGGGAAAAGGGCTAGGGTTAAAGCAACGCCAGTTGGAAGTGGGTTACATACACCGCTCTGAATAAATCTTTTACTCTTGTTTGTATTTCTGCTCAGTCTAGTGTTGGGACACCTATCTGTTGTATTGCTGGATCTTCTGGTTTTCCTTCATAATAACATTCCCTTTCTGTCTATTAAGATACACACAAAGACGGAAAAGCTAGGTAAGCATAGCAGTCCATGCACCTGATGCAGAGGGCTTTGGCCTACAAATCCTGATGCAACAATACATTTATTAGTTTTTAAAGGTTCCACTGAACTATGGGTTTTTTTAAAAATTGTTTTGTGGAACCCTCAGTGTTCTGTAGATGTGATGAAAAAACCCCTGCTATCTTGTATGCTCATAGCAGCTTCAGGAAGAGAAAACGTGCTGAATTATCTCTTCTTGCCATAGGTCAAAATTCTTGCATCCAGTGATGTTAGGATGTGTGGAAACTTAAGAAATCTATGAACACCAATACTGTAAAAATGGTTAAAAAATGAAATGTTTTACTACTTATTTCTGTAAAGAGATCATAGGGCCAACTCCTAGGGATTGAAGGGTCTTCACCCCCCAAATAAAATATTTGAGCACCCCCCCCTCAAGCAGTGGTGGAGGAAGGAGGCAGGGGGCAGTCCAACCCAGGTGCCATCTCTAAGGGGGGTGACAAGAAGGCACCCCGTGGGGGGCTTGCCCCTGGGTGTGGCGGCGCAAGCTGCCGCCATTACGCCACTGCAGCTGCACCACGTGGAGGATCCTCTGCTCACGGCGGCAACAACAGCGGAGGGAGTGGCGCCGTTGGCAAACCTCTGCTATGTACTGTGAATGCTATGTACGGCGCACACACATGTGCAGTATGTATGGCACACACGCATGCGCTGCCGGGCAGTTTGCACCGCCCCCTCAACACTCTGCACTGGATGCCGGTTAGCCCTCCTTTGCCCCTGCCCCCCAGTTGATGGGCTTTGTCATTCAAATGGTGTGTGTACACCCCACCATGTGGGGCAGGGCTTATCTGCCCCCCTATATTTTAGTCAAGTTGGCACCCTGAAAGAGACTGCAACTTACCCTTTAATTTGTTCTGTTCTTTCTTAATTCCTTGTAGGCTCATTGCTGGAATGAGTAAAACGCTTAAAGTGGTAAATATAAGGGCAGTATGTCTGTGCAGTGAAGTATGGAATGCTGGGAAAACATTGAATCCTAATTTCTTAGCCATGTGGGAAGCTGAGTTAGAGAAGCTCCATTTAAGATGCACCCTTTAGGGGTTGTGGTTGTTGCCTCTGCACCCCACCTTCAGATTCCATGATTAGATTTTTCAGGAGCATCTATATAATTAACTTGCCAGATCTGCACTCAATTACCCTCCATGTTCAAATATTTGCAGGTGCTAATATTTATCTCCTTGCAGGATAGTGTCATCTGCTGATTTCGGCTGATCCAGGTGATGCTAGGGGCACAGGAACAGCCTATGCCGGTTCTTTGGGTCGTTTGGTCAGGAATAAGTGGGGTGGTTTTTTCTGTTTCTTTACACAGACATCTAAGCAGCCAAAAACCTTGATTTGATCTGAAGTAATATTTAATATCCAACTCCATGGCCAATTGTTTGAACTCCTCAAGGCCACACCTGCTTAGAAGTACAGAGTTCCGTGAACCAGGATGTCAGCAAACCCTGAAGGCTGTTTTCCAGAAAAAACAGCCTCTTCTGTCAATATTGCATTTAGCGTTGCTCTGCCTGAGTTTTCCCTATCTGCAGCTTGTACAGCAGGTCATCGCCCTGGATAGTGATAAGAGGAATAATTGCTACCGGAGAGGATTTTGCCACTATAACTCCTCCCTTCTCATTTGTGGTTTAATAATTCTTATACCTATAAGGACAATATGCTTCCTTCCTTCTTTGCCTCTCAGCACCACAGGACCTCGCTGACAGACTAGTCCTCAATATATCCCAAACATGGTTGCACTAAATCCTACCTACCATTATCCAGCACTTCCTGGTTGGGAAGAGGTGATTTTAAAAATAGCCATCCTATATTTGAGGGGAGCATCTCCCTCCCCCAAACCCATGTTGGGGCATGATTTACAACTCTATTCATTAGGATTATGGTGGCAAATGCAGATTAATTTTTTAAAAACCGCAACTAGGATTGATGGTGGACCGCTAGGCATCACCGCAGAAAATTTACATGTCCATGGACTTGTGTGCTGCTTACGAACATGAGAAGGGTCTTGGTGGATCATAACAAAGGCTTTGTGCCATCAAATTGTTGAATCTGTAGTTGTGGGCAGAAGGGAGGCCAGTTGGTGGTATGGGGACTTTTCACTGTGCTGTTGTATTGTGAGGGGAATAGTGTTTGTATGAGGTACGTTTTTTCTTTACGTTGCAATGTAGTTGAAGCAAAATTCCAAGTATGGTTGATACTTAGCCAATAAATTATTCTATTCTATTCTAGTCCAGCATCCAGCTTTCACAGAGTCCAACCAGAGGCCTGTGGGAAGCCAAGAAACAGGGCATGAGCATAATAGCTCTCTCCTGCTATTGTCCCTCAGCAATATATTCAAAAGCACAGAGCCTCTGATTCTGGTGGGAATATATACAGTATCCTTCTTGAACTGGGCACCACAGTTCAAGAAGGATACTGACAAGCTGGAACGTGTCCAGAGGAGGGCAACCAAAATGGTCAAAGGCCTGGAAACGATGCCTTATGAGGAACGGCTTAGGGAGCTGGGTATGTTTAGCCTGGAGAAGAGAAGGTTAAGGGGTGATATGATAGCCATGTTCAAATATATGAAAGGATGTCATATGGAGGAGGGAGAAAGATTGTTTTCTGCTGCTCCAGAGAAGCGGACACGTAGCAATGGATTCAAACTACAAGAAAGAAGATTCCACCTAAACATTAGGAAAAACTTCCTGACAGTAAGAGCTGTTCGGCAGTGGAATTTGCTGCCAAGGAGTGTGGTGGAGTCTCCTTCTTTGGAGGTCTTTAAGCAGAGGCATAGCTGCCAAGTTTTCACTTTTCTCGCGAGGAAGCCTATTCAGCATAAGGGAAAATCCCTGTAAAAAAGGGATAACTTGGCAGCTATGAGCAGAGGCTTGACAGGCATATGTCAAGAATGCTTTGATGGTGTTTCCTGCTTGGCAGGGGGTTGGACTGGATGACCCTTGTGGTCTCTTCCAACTCTATGATTCTATGATTCTATGATTCTATGACTTTTGTTCCAGATGGAACTCACCAGAACTCAGTTCTGGCACCTCTCAGGTGGGCGCCATTGCCATTCTAAGAGAATGAGGGAGATGTTCATGGAGAGTTCCAGCACCTCTTTGTCAAGAAAAATAGCACTGAATAAGGGTGTGCAGCAGATTTCAATGACTCCCAACCCAATGTGGAATGCTTCAGTGGGATTCTCAGCCTGCCCGAGGCAAAACAGGATCTGCACCTGAGGTGCCTTCAGTCAAAATGGGGACCTGCTGAAGCATCTCATGGTGCCTTAGCGACTCAGATGTCAAAAAATCCCTCCATACAAGAGTCTGTGGAAGGCTAAGCTACTGTATCTAGTCTTACCATTTAAGGAAACTGCCAGGGGAAGAAGGGAAGGAGAAGGGAAATAGAACAAATGCCAGAGTACCCCTGAGGGAGAGCTTTGTTATGGCTGACAGGTCATGGCTATAATTAAACACCAGGGGAGATTTAAGGGAATCCTTTTTCCAACCACCCCAGCAGTAGAAGTTGCATTGTAGCAAAACCACTACATGGACTCTAGGCCTGCAAATTTCATCAAGCTCCACCAAAGAATAAAGTTATATAGACCTTACCCTTTTTAAACCAAACAATACATTTTAAAGGTGTCCAGCATAGGAACCCCTGGACCTATCTGCCTGTAATTTGTCTACTCTGGGAGAGGTTACCATGCCCACAAATTTCACCTACTTCTGCCAAAAGGGGCAAAAGGGGGTGTTTTGATTTCCGCATAATAATGAATGGGATGGGGAAATGAAGCTGTGTTTCTTTCCAAAGCAGATTTGACCTTTTGGGCCCAAGCCAAATCAGGCAGCCTTCTGAAGCAAACAGGCAGTGCTTCAGACTGAAGCAGCAATTTGGGGTCTTTACTGAATCTTGTGGTTAGTGCACGCCGCTGATCTAGACACAATCATTTCTAGTCTGGCCATTGCAAGTAGCTGAGTAAAATTGTCCCTGATTATATGGCAGAGTCTCCCAGTCTTCTTTCCTTTGTCATAAAATGGTCACTCAGAATGCCTGGGAGAAACTGGATCCATTGACAGGGAGCTGGTCATGGTTTGACAACTGAAATAAATCTGTGGATGCTTCCAACCCTATTAACACTGAGCTCATGTGTATTCAGTATCAGAGATGACATGCAAACTTGAATATCTTATGCGTATGGAATGAAGAAAAGCTACCCCTACGGAGCTGAACGTATTGAGAAGCTCACATATTTCAGCTCATTCATTCTACTACTTGGAAATAACAGACTCAGATTGGGTTTCAGAAAAGCCACACAGGTGCAAGCTCCAAAATTCAGAGGTGTTGTTGAGTCACATGCAAGACTGCATGTGGCTGCTGTTGGAGTATCTTCAGCAAAATCCACGTGCAAGAGGGTAGTATTTTAAGGCATCTGTAAATGGACTTGGTGTCTGAAAACGGCTCCCTGCCCAATAATGTCGCCTCGTTTTTAAAAGTGTGCACATACATACCTCCAACTTACCTCCAATATTGTTTGTAAAGCAATCAGCTCGGCTTTCTGCGAGCTTGAGAGAAGTTCTGGGCAGAGGGCCAGAGCATGTGTCCTTTCCCAGATGCATTCAATTAAGCAGATGCCTTTAACCTGGGCTAATGCACCTGCCCCTCCACCAGCACTGACTGAAGTGTTTTCTTGTTGTACTTGATGTATAATCTATAGAAAGTGCAAACAGTTTTAGCTGACATCTGATAAGCCTATAAATAGAATGGCGGCACCTGCTGTAGTTCTGCAGCTCCACTGACTACATCAAAATGTCCTTAAAGCGTTAGACTTTGCTTTGGGATGGGATGCCGCAAAAAATCCCCAGTTTTGTCTAGTCTGATATTCAGTTCTGCAATGTTGTCCTTCAACACAGTACCAAAACATGGATGCCTGGGAGCTGGGAACTGGGTCTTTACTGACTTCCACCGCTCTGTGGAATCTGGGTTTGCCCTTGGGCAACTGGGCACCAAGCAAGTCCCTTATATTCAGTCAATATGCTGATTTTGAAGAAGAAAGGCTGCTTGATATCAAACTGTCACGGAACCATTACAAGGAGAGGATGCAGAGTTGTGCCACTGTCGTCGTCCCGCAGCCACCAACCCAGTAACTTACCGGTATTAGAAGTTGAGAAAAAGTATAACTTGCAGCAGAGATGGGGAAGCTGCTGCCCTCCAGATGTTATTGGACTCCCTCTCCCATCAGTCCTGGCTGATGGGTGACAGGTAGAGATGGTTACAGGTAGGTAGCCGTGTTGGTCTGCCATAGTAAAAAATAAATAAAAAAAAATTCCTTCCAGTAGCACCTTAGAGACCAACTAAGCTTGTCATTGGTATGAGCTTTTGTGTGCATGCACACTTCTTCAGATACTGAAGAAGTATTCTGAAGAAGAAGTGTATCTGAAGAAGTGTGCATGCACATGAAAGCTCATACCAATGACAAACTTAGTTAGTCTCTAAGGACCTGGAAGGAATTTTTTTATTTTGTTTCGAGGTAGAGATGGATGAATATGATAACTTCGGTGCATTTTTTAAAGGTCCTCATAAAAATGCACCAGCACTTTAGAGCAAATCTCTCC
Organism: Zootoca vivipara; assembly: GCF_963506605.1. NCBI lineage: Eukaryota > Metazoa > Chordata > Lepidosauria > Squamata > Lacertidae > Zootoca > Zootoca vivipara. The sequence continues at coordinate 38,616,228 of NC_083277.1, forward strand.
CAGCACACACACTTTGTGTGCATTTCCCCCTAATATGGACATTTTTTTGCAAAGTCATTTCCCCTAATAAATTGACTTTTGTTTGCAGTTTTCGTGAATCTGCATTCTTACTCTAGTATGTGTATTTTTGGTCACATCGCTTGGCTGGAGAACTACAGGTCTGTCCATGGCTACCAGCTCTGCCCTCCACAATTGAAAGCACAATGCTTCTGAATACCACTTGCTGGAAACCGCAGGAGGGGAAGCTGCTCCTGTACTTGAATCCTGCTTGCTGGTCTACCACAGGCATCTGATTCGCCACTGTGTGAACAGGATACTGTAGAGATGGGCCATTGGCCTGGCCTAAACTAAAAAGCCCCAAGCATTGCACCCTTTCTTCACGGGGGAGCTGCTCCATCCCCTTGATCTTTTAGTTGCCCTGTTCAGAACAATTTCCAGCTTGGAAGCAATTTTCTCTTTTGACCACGGGTTTTCTGACCTCTGCTGCTGAAAGACTCTACCAGGGACAGCTAACAATGCAAGCAGATATTATTCCTTTGGCAAAGCGATCTGGACCGCACGTGCTGCCATTTGGTAACCGATTAACCATGCTGCCTGGATCGAAGTGCCTTTATGGGATTTCTGTCATTCAGTGACAGCAACGGAGAGCTTGCCGGGTAAGCTGTGATCTGTGCTGGTGTTGAAATGACATATGCGGAGGAGATTGCAGGTTTTGACGTCATCCCAATAGAAAAAAAACACTTGGGTGTTTGTCCAAAGTGGGGATTGCAGGCAGATGTCTTAAAACAACAGAGATGTTATGCAAGAGTGAGGGGATAAGGCCTTCTCTGCAAGGCTGTTGAGAGCTGACCTGATTTACTGCAAGGTGTGCCTCCACACATATGTCATTTACTTTTGAGGTGCCAGACTGAGGATTTCCATCATCTATTCTAGGCCTTGTTATCAGGGGGCCAAATGGGATTTCCAAGCCCATAAAACCAGGTGCATAGCATTAACTTGCACTATGCAAAAGTGCATGGAATTGTAGTTACAGTTCTCCTTTCAAGCAAGTGAAAGTTGATTAATAACCTGCTTGGACAGCTCTGTTATTTCAAACTTGCCTAATAGTCAAGGGACCTGCCTGCAATCTTCCTTGTGCACCCAGAGCAGAGAGTTTTCCTATCAGGAGGATGCTGAAGCCTGCAAACTCCTTACCACATCGGAAAGAGATTCTGCAAGTCAATCTCCGGAAATCATTTGAGCGCCCTAGACAAAAACCAGACCCTAGCTTCCAAGCCCTTCCTTCAAAGGTGACATATATATGGAGTCATGCCATTATATCTTCACAACAGCCTTATGAGGTAGATTAGTCAGAAGGATTTGTTTTGTTTCTTCCTAGATACATAAAAATGTAAAGCTGTAATCCTGCACTGGAAGATTTGCAGAGGGGATGGTGACTTCATAACTGGGCAGAAGGTGAAAAGGATTTGTAATAGTTGCAATGTGTGGGTGTAGGAAGATGCAGAGGTTGCCTTGGGGGTGATTTGTGTGCAAGGGGAATTGTAAAAAAGGGGGGGACATAGACATGGGGAGAAGGTGAAAACAGGGGTGCAAAGCAGGGCTGGAGAACAGATGAGAGAAGGAAATCAGCAATGGGACTGGGAAGGTGAAAAGCAAATTTAGTAGTTCCACGGGGTGGGAATAGAATTAGTGGGGGGGGATGACAGAGGGGTTGGTGAGCCACTAGTATTGAAATATTTACAGACTGCATTTTCACTTCCAGAACCCCTGTGGTGTAGTGCTTAGAGTGTCTGGGTGAACAGGGTTAAAAAAAAAAACAACCTTGGCCATGAAGCTCACTTGGGGGCCACTCACTGCCTCTCAAACTAACCTACCTCACAAGGTTGTTGTGGGGATTAAAGGAGGAGCAGGAGAGCCATGTACGCTACCTCAAACTCCTTGGAGGAAAAGGTGGGATGCAAAACAAACAAACAAATTTATTATTTTTACCCTGCCCATCTGGCTGAGTCTCCCCAGCCACTCTGGGCGGCTCCCAATTGAATATTAAAACAATACAGCATTAAATATTAAAAGCTTCCCTAAACAGGGCTGCCTTCAGATGTCTTTTAAAATTAGGATAACTGCTTATTTCCTTGACATCTGATGGAAGGGCATTCCATAGGGCAGGTGCTGCTACCGAGAAGGCCCTCTGCCTGGTTCCCTGTAACCTCACTTCTTGCAATGAGGGAACCGCCAGAAGGCCCTCGGCACTGGATCTCAGTGTCCGGGCTGAACAATGGGGGTGGAGATGCTCCTTCAGGTATACAGGACCGAGGCCGTTTAGGGCTTTAAAGGTCAACAGCAACACTTTGAACTGTGCTCGGAAACGTACTGGGAGCCAATGTAGATCTTTCAAGACTGGTGTTATGTGGTCTCGGCGGCCGCTCCCAGTCACCAGTCTAGCTGCCGCATTCTGAATTAGTTGTAGTTTCCGGGTCACCTTCAAAGGTAGCCCCACGTAGAGCGCATTGCAGTAGTCCAAGCGGGAGATAACCAGAGCATGCACTACTCTGGCGAGACAGTCTGCAGGCAGGTAGGGTCTCAGCCTGCATACCAGATGGAGCTGATAAACAGCTGCCCTGGACACAGAATTGACCTGCGCCTCCATGGACAGCTGTGAGTCCAGAATGACTCCCAGGCTGCACACCTGGTCCTTCAGGGGCACAGTTACCCAATAAGTAAATAAAGAAATAAAAAATGAATGAATGAATGAATGCAGTATGCAGCATACAAAAGGACAGTAACATCAACATCAGTAAAAATTAGCTGGTGAAAAGAATGCACCTAGCAAAGACCTGCCTGAATAGCACAGTTTTCAGGTGACGACAAAGGGAAGGCAGCTAATGCAAATGCTGCGAAATATAAGCAATGCCATAAATACACAATAAAATAGGAAGTCTGAAAGATAAAGACAATGCTGGAGACCTCTAAGTCCCTTTCAGTCATTCTTTCCCGCTACAGTTATTATATGAAGGTGGGGATGAAGCCGCTGGTCTTATTCCCATCTCTTTGCACTGGGGGCTGAACTTGTGCAGCAGAGAGCCTTCTCAGCTCACATAGTAAGCAGGTTCCCTGTGTGATTTTTAGAGCTGTGATCTTCCAGGGATCATTGCATGAGCTTTGAATACGTGAAGGGGGATAGATAGCATGGCAACAAGTAGGAAGGAGGTTGTGCCCTACGTAGCCCCATGATGTAGGGCAGGGGTCAGTAACCTTTTCCAGCTGTGAGCTGGTCCACTGTTCCTCAGACCATGTGGTGGGTATTTTTTTGGGGGGGAAATGAACGAATTCCTATGCCCCACAAATAACCCAGAGATGTGTTTTAAATAAAAGCACACATTCTACTCATGTAAAAACATGCCGATTCCCGGACTGTCCGCAGGCCGGATTGAGAAGGCAATTTGGCCGCATCTGGCCCATGGGCCTTAGGTTGCTTACCCCTGACGTAGGGGGAAGCACACCAAGCACCCATTCACTGCTGCAATGTGCCAGCAAAAACAGCAACCTCGGGTGCTTCCATGGGAAGTGGTTTCTTTAAAACTGCCAAGTCAATAAATAATAATAATAATAATAATAATAATAATAATTGATTTTTTTAAAAAAAGATTATATTCCTTTTTATGATATGACGTATCAGAGTGGTTATCAATAATGTGTGGTCGAAGAAAAGGTGGCCACCCCTAAGCCCAGACCCCAGATTATTGTCCCATAGGATCTTTCCCCACTTTGCAATATGCATCCCTGCCTCTAGATCACTGGGAAGCACAAACCCTTTACTTGCAATGGCCCAGGGATGGGGGGAAGGATGAATCAAACCCAAAACAACACAATCAGCATTTGTCTCAGGCTTGACCAGCAGAGGGACCCTGGTCGCACAGTTGCAGCCCTGATGAATTCCAGTCATTTCAATTGGGGGGGGGGGAGAGCCAGAGAAGCACTTGCAGCTCATATTAAAAATGTCTTGGCTGAAAAGAGAGCTGGTGTCCCCTAAGTTTGGGAAGCCAACAGATTTGCCTTCAAATTTGCCTTTCGGTTTCTTTTTAAAAATGCTTCGGTGTTTCCCTCCGATTTTGCTCCTCAAATGATACACGAAGTTGCTCCAAATTTGGTGCTGGTTTCTACTTCACCATCCCCTCCAGCCTTCAGGCAGACTTTCGTGTGCCTTTCTTTGCATGTTTGTTTGATTTAAATCTTTTAATTGAAAAGCTGTTCCAAGGAGGTTGGAGTGGTTTCATGAATGACACAAGAATCAACCAATCAATGCTGTTTTCACCCTCCTTGGTCTGGGCGAAGATTTTACACCTGCTCCACATGCAGAGAGCATACTTGGATAGCAAGTTGACTGCATATCTGATGTGAGAGACAAGGAAAGGGAATGTGCCACTTACCTTATTTTACTGTCCTAGGTGGCTTAGGGACTTTGTTGTCCCCCTTCAATATTGTAAGCAAAAGTGAAATCCAACTCCTTCAAAACTGGCTCAGATGCTGTCATTGAGCTATCAACCACATCCTCAAGATCCCTTTCCTAGGGTGTAGAACCTGCAGTTGTCTAGGAGTGCTTAGACTTTCAACTCCTATCAGCCCAAACAGTGTAGCTGATGGTCAGGGATGATTGGAGTTGTAGTCCAGCAACATCTGGAGGGGCCCATATTGCCCACTGTTGCTACCGGTATGTGGTCTGGGTACAATCTCTTCCCCACCCCCCTTCCCACCACATTCCATGATGCACGTGGGTCTTGGGGCAGAGGGGAATCCAGTGTTGCGAGCTGGTATTGTTACACTGGCTGATTGCCAAATTGCATAAGCGGTGTCAAAGTGAAAACATTAACAGCCAGGTTACCTGAATGCCCTCGAGAAACCTTATAAACAATGGATCCTTGGGTAGCTGCCGATTTTTCTACCTTGCGCTGCAGCACGGCAGCAGAGGATAAACACGTTCTTTGTGTCAATAGTTCAGTAGCATTAAGAGGACTTGGAGTTCTTATCTGTTCAAGGACTGCAAATGAATGCGGTCAAAACAGCCCATCTGCCTACGTACAAATGGGATGTAAACCCTTTCATTATTAGCTGAAGAAGCTCCTGGCTTTGAAATATATGTGTCACTGTGCTGAATAAAAATGGGCTACAAGATCTCACCAGAGGAAGGGTATTCCTTCTGGAGATATGAATTTGAGCGAACAGGAAAGGTGTTTTGTGGATCTTCTTCTTCTTCTTCTTCTTCTTCTTCTTCTTCTTCTTCTTCTTCTTCTTCTTCTTCTTCTTCTTCTTCTTCTTCTTCTTCTTCTTCTTCCCCCCCCCCTCCTCCTCCTCTCTATTTAAAGGCCAGGAGGTGCTTCTTGAATTACAGGCTTAACTGGAAGAAGGCATTGAATGCTTTCACTTGGCCAGCTGTCCGCCCACCTGTCTCACACACATCTTGGCCTGACCGCCAAGGGACCCTGGAAGAGGGTCATTTTTGCCTCCTGTGAGTTCCTGCCACCAGGGGCTGAAATAAATATCTTAATTTTATAAGCACAACAATGTGGCTGTTTTTTGCTCCTTGCGTTTAGCATGAATACTGGTTTCTTTAAAAAAAAATGCAAGTATGAACCACCGTGATATCTACAGATGAAGGGTGGTATTCAAATTTAATAAAAATAACAAACAAACAAACAGCACAATTAAATAGTTAGCGGGATCAAAGTAGTTGCAAAAGGGATCATTTAACCCAGGGGTCAGCAAACTTTTTCAGCTGGGGGCCGGTCTACTGTCCCTCAGACCTCGTGGGGGGCCGGACTATATTTTGAAAAAAAATATGAACAAATTCCTATGCCCCACAAATAACCCAGAGATGCATTTTAAATAAAAGGACACATTCTACTCATGTTAAAACATGCTGATTCCTGGACCATCCACAACCGGATTTAGAAGGCGATTGAGCCGCATCCAGCCCCCCCCCCCGTGCCTTTAACCCTTTCTATCCCTGTTGAAAGTACCAAAGGAAAATCCCTTGGCAGGCCTTGCCAGTTGGAAGCCCAAAGCAATACATGAGCACAATATTCCTCACATGGAATTCAGTGGCATAAATAATGTCCCTGATACCGGAAGTCACATAGAAGCATTGTGACTAGAAGCCATTCATTTCCTCATTCTCCATTAATTTGTACAATCCCATTTTAAAGCCATTGAAGCTTCAGAAAAAGGATTTTTCTTAGGGCTTCAGGAGAAGAGGCAGGGGTTAAATTGTCTGCTCTGAATCTATCAACGATCTGTTCTCTCCAGGTGCAAATGGTATTTGCAGTTTTGCATGCTAATTTGAAAAGACACATTTGGTCAGATCTAGATTGGCCTATGCTATGGTTACACTCTTACACACTTGGAGCCACTTTCATAGTGGCTGTTTTAAATCATGTTGTTTGTTTATTTAATAAATGCATTTATTAGGGGTGTGTAGCAACTATGGGATTTGCCTTGTATCTGCAGCATCGGGAAACAGCCCAATCTGCCTTGGATCTGCTCCGTGTTACTCAGTTTGTGCATTTTTCTTGTCTGAATCCAGCTGCCCCTTTCCGTACTTCAGTGATGCGTGTTCGTTCAAAATGGCAACTTCCATTACTTTCATGAATCACAAATGTCGTTTTGAAATGAGTTTGAATGGAGATTCCCCCTGCGAATGAGTTCCGGCGCTGATAGTGTGTTGCAAACCAGCTGCATCCATATCTCCTAACTTGGGCAGCTCATGTAAAATGATTTCCCAAAGAGCACGTGAGTTGCCAGTTTGAAAGAGAAACTGTTATCTTCATTGGCTATCCTTGAAATACCACCCAGACTTGAAATACTGTATAAGCTGCTTCAATGTATTAATTTATCACTTGCAACAGTATATCTCCCTTCAGTGATGGAGAGAACAGCAGCTGGGAAGTTCACGCAGCATGTGTTGAGATGCCCCCCCTCAACTGACACCCCCAAAATTTATCTGTCGCTTAAATTGCCACCCCTGTGCTTTTGATACTGAATAAATTCATCAGCCAGATCCTTGCTCCGTTCGTCAGAATTGCCACTGACTTTGAAGGCACATTGGCTTGAATGAGGGTGGTGTCATCAGGGGGGTGGGGCAAGGGGAGGGAAAACACTGACTGCTTGTCTTCTCAGCCCACACCATCCCAACTCAGGCTTCAGATGCAGAAACCATCCTGGACTCTGCGTTCATCCTCTGAGGTCCTTCTTCATATGCCTCCTCCATGTGAGATCCGGAGGGTGGCAACACGAGAACGGGCCTTCTCTGTAGTAACTTCCCATTTGTCAGATGCACTCCCCAGGGAGGTTAGCTTGGCACCTTCCTTTTATAAAATTTTGGGCGCCAGGTGAAAACGTCCCTCTTCAACCAGGCCTTTGGCTGATTAATACTGTTGTTCCTTGGCTGATGAACGCCTTGCGACTCAAACGTTTTGGCTCCCAAATGCCGCAAACCTGGAAGTGAGTGTTCCAGTTTGCGAACGTTCTTTGGAACCCGAACGTCCGGGGAGGCTTCTGCAGCTTCCAATTGGCTGCAGGAACTTCCTGCAGCCAATTGGAAGCCGCGCCTTGGTTTCCAAACGTTTTGGAAGTTGAACGGACTTCTGGAATGGATTTTGTTTGACTTCCAAGGTACAGTTGTATTCTACAGCCTTTTAAATGTGTCTGTGGGAAGCAGGGGTTATTGGTTTGCTGTTTGGTTTTACTTATTTACTTGCTTTAATCCAGGGCTTTTTTTTCAGCCGGAACGTACTGGAACTCAGTTCCGGCACCTTTCAGGTGGGCGCCATTGCCATTATAAGAGAACAAGGAAGGCGTTCGTGGTGAGTTCTGGCACCTCTTTTTCTACAAAAACAGCACTGTTTTTATCCTGTATTTTGTTCGGTGAACCACCCTGAGATCTTATGAGGAAGGGAAGTATATAAATCTAATAAATAAAATAAATGCAGGTGAAACAACATTGAGCCTCGGTAGGTCGAAGGCAGGACAATATTTTATTTTATTCATCTATTGGTAATTAGATAACCTGCTTTGCAGAGGGAAACCTAAGGCCCTTCAGATACCTCTGAACCACAGTTGTTATAATCCCTAACTGCTGGCCATGCTTGCCTGGGGCTGACAAATGTTGAGACTCCAACATAGTTGTCAAGTTTCCCCTTTTCTCACAAGGAAGCCTATTCAGCATAAGGGAATTTCCCTTTAAAAAAGGGAGAACTTGACAGCTATGGACTCCAACAAGATCTGGAAGTCCCCCAGCCCTGCTCTGAAGGTGGTGTACAGCAGAAAAGCACCAATAACTATAAAATAGCAGCTTTTAAAGTAAATTAAAACTGAATAAAATAGCAAAATAATGCATCAGATATGACATTTTGGGTGGTGGAAATGCCACTAGCCAAACCAAAAGCCCCCTGCAATGACCACATTTTCTGATGGCACCTAAAAACTGTCCTGGAGGCACCTGAGTGGATCTCTTGGGGCAGAGAGCTCCATATCCTGGGTAGCACTTCTGGAGAATGCCAGTGTGGTGTAGTGGTTAAGAGTGGTAGACTCCTAATCTGGGGAACCGGGTTCGCGTCTCCGCTCCTCCACATGCAGCTGCTGGGTGACCTTGGATCCACACTTCTTTGAAGTCTCTCAGCCCCACTCACCTCACAGAGTGTTTGTTGTGGGGGAGGAAGGGAAAGGAGAATGTTATCCGCTTTGAGACTCCTTCAGGTAGTGAAAAAGCAGGATATCAAATCCAAACTCCTCCTCCTCCTCCTCCTCCTCCTCCTCCTCCTCCTCCTCTTCCTCTTCCTCTTCATTGCATCTCTCCCAATGTCTGGGAAGGTGAAGAAATGAATGGAAGACGCTTCTCTGATGTCCTGAAGGTGTGGCCAGTTTCATCTGACAGGAGAAGGCCCTCGAATAACAGAACCATGGCAGTTTTTAAGGCTTTATTTTTAAGTTTGTTTCTGACAGGGTGGCAGACTGCACTGCAAGTTTGGATTGTGAGTAACAGGGCAAGAAGGGAACAGGAAATTCCGTAGTCCAGATTGTAATCCGATGGAGAAGAGATTGGCTAAAAAGAAGAAGAAAATGAGTCAGGAAACACATGACTTAAGGTTCCTGTCCTTTTTTTGGGGGGGGGGACACAGGTGATTCACAAGAAGTGAATCATCAAGTGCAATTTCCTTTGCTGGATGTTTTGTCTCCAGTGCAGGCAGACTCAATAAAGAGGAAAGATCACGGGACAAGTTGCACATTTTCAATGAGGGACAAACTGATGTAAGATGATGCTGAGCTAGTGCTGTTCCTTACACGGTGCAGATCCTGATGCCTCAGGCATATCCACCTGCTGATTGCATGCATTGCTGTACACCAGTGCATATCATGGGCAGGAAACTCACTGATTTGTCTCAATCCATCGGACCAACTAGCTCAGCATTGTTTGCAAGTCTTTCCTAGACCGTTCCAGAAATGTCAGGAATTGAACTTAGGCATTTTTGCATGCATATGCAGTAAATATATATATATATATTGCTATGAGTTTGTGGGTGCCAGTCTTTTCTAAATTCCTGGGTCTAGTATGTGTTAGAATTTACTCAGTGCTCCGAGTGTTAACCTGGGTGCCAGACAATGAACTTCTGGATTCAGCAAGGGTTAAAATATAAGCCAGGCCAGTTTCCTAATGAGGTAATCACCTGGGAGATGAGCCATTAAAAAGACAAAGGAAAGGTGAAGAGCCATTAGGAAAGCCAAGGAGAAGGGGCTCTGTGCCAGAGGGCAAGCTCTGAGATAGTTTGAAGACAAAGATAGAGTTTTGAAGTAGAATTCTGTATGGCCTTATGATGAACATCAGATAAGATGATGATGGTAATTGATAATACTCTTGTTGTACACAGGCTTTTCTGGTCAGAATTATATCTGACTGAAATAAAATGAGCTATAGAGAACAATGTTTCAAAGAAGAACAAGTTATTTGTCTCCTATTAGGATTATGGATGGATCCAGTTATTCTGCAAAGGACAGACATTTGAAGTGTTACTTTTGTAATGATTTCTTACAATTTAGGAGAGGATTTTTTCTAAATTATTATTATTATATGAAAACTTAATGGAAAATCCAGGGCAACAGTTACTTGCCAAGTTGGATGTTCTCTTTCCTCTTATCCCAACATGCCTAGTGAATAGCACAATCGGCCTCAGTAACATAGAAGTCTTCCCCGAATCACCCCAATTCACCAGATCTGATGAACGCTCCTGGTCATGGTTAAGAATATGGGCCAGTGGAAGAAAGAATATGGATGTATGGGCCAGTGTGTCTGGCTGTTAACCAGAAGGTTGGTGGTTTGAACCCAACCAGGGTTTATTCATTCATTTGTTTATTATGGTTATAGACCAGCTTGCCCACCCAGGGTTGTCTGTGGCAGGATTCCTGCATTGCAGGAGATTGGACTAGATGACCCCTGGGGTCCCTTTCCAGTTCTACAATTCTATGATTCTACAAGTCTAAGTAAGCACCACTGAAATCAATAGGAACTGCTGCTTTGTTTCGGATTATTGTGTAATTTTTATTTTTTAAATTTTTTTAGGAACTTACAATGTGCTTACTCTAAGACCACCTAATAATGATAGAACCTAAATAAGGGCCAAACTCTGTGCTATTTTAAAACTCCTAGTTTGCCATTGCACACCCTCCCTTTAAAATACTAGCCATATGGAGTGGTCAGGGCCTTGGTGTACAGGGAGGTGGGTGTTATCCCCTCCCACAAACCATCACTGCGCTGTCAATGGGAATCACATAACCCAGAGGCTGCCATTTGCAGGGTGGGCGGAGCTTCAAGGAGGCAATTTTAATTTGGATTGCAGCATGGAGGAATAAGTCAACCCAATCCTCCGTGCTGTGGTCCAGATCCACCTCACCCCAACTTTTATTTTAAAGGAAAAATGCACCCCCATTCAGTGGCAGACTACGCGTTTAGAATGTATGATTTGCCCCTAAGGGTGTTGTCCTGCACCAACTTACTAGTGAGTAAGCGCTATGGAACGGAAGGAGATCTACAGCTGAGAATGCAAGCTCAGGCCTCCACTGCACAAATAATTTGCTTCAGATGAAAGATGCACAGGATAGACACACCTAACTTTTGCTGGTTTAGGGGACTAAATCTTTAAAACGATAGTGAATGACACCATAAGATTAAGTTTGGACCGTGTGAGCATTGCACCATTTCTTAACCTCTCCCTCACCACACACCCATTTCCCAGATCACTGTGTATTATCACAGTCTTAAAGTCATCTCTGTGTTCTACATTTTGGCATGTGTGCAGCTTCCCTCAATCACACTGAAATGCTTTCATTCAGGCTGTTTGAAATCACCCAGCATGATTTAATCTTGCCATCCCCTTGCATCATGTCCAAACGGCAGCATTTGAGAGCACTTCGCCCAGACAAGGGATCAGGCTACCTTAAAATGGGTACAACAGGGCAATTACTGTACCAGTGGACACAAGGTCAATTCTCTTGAGCAATCAGCAAAAAACAAAACCCAAGTCTATTATTTTTGAAGTCTATCTATCTATCTATCAATCATCTATCATCTATCTAATGCAAGCTTTAGAATTTCAAATAAGCATGCTTTTTCCAACATTATGTTTCATCCAGGGGTGATCTGGGGGTTATTAACCCAAAGAAAATGACTGTGAAGAAGCCAAGGTGAATCAAAAACAAAAAGGAGAAAGCATCGGGTTTTAACAAAGGAAAAACTAACAGTGAAGTATGATCACCCATCCTGGAAGCGGCCTCCTGCTGAGTTAGACCACTGGTCCTTCTAGCTCAGTAGTGTTATGAGGTTGTTGTTTTTTTGTGGGGGGGGGGGGTTGGCTGTAAGTGGAGACCCTTATAATACCCAAGACCTCCTTCTAATTCCCTGTTCTAGCACAGATTCAATTGCGGGAATAGCCAGACCAGCCAGGAAGCGGCTCTGTGTCAGAGGACAAATGGGTGGGCCTCCCTCCTTGTTTAGCTAGAAAGACAAAGGTCAGAGTGGAGTGATCTGAACTAGAAGATGGGTAATGGGTTCAAAAGTGGAAAAGGTGGAGGGAGAGCCATGGCTGAGATCTGTTTGCATCCAAGCCTGCAGCTAGGGGAGAAACAAGACCCTCTTGGGAAGTTTATGCTGCAAACCCCTCCACTGTAGACTCAGGTTGCATATACCTGCAAATAAACCATATATCATAAAGACACCACAGTCTCTGCTGCCCTTCATTCCAAGGAGACGGAACCCTGATAAGTGCCTGGAACCCCTGGAATCTTGCACCCCTCTGAGACTGGGGTGGCGTGCAACAGTATGGTATTAACGAGCTGGGGCTCCTCTAGCAGGTGCGGGACCACTCCCAGCTTTACTCGGAAACATCAGGGATCGAACCTGGGAGGAGGCAGATGCTACAGCCCTTCTCTAAAACAAGACCAATTCAAATGCCAAACTATTGTCAGAAGGACATTTGTCCCCTGGCGGGGTGTTTCTTCCAAGTTAGAACAGCCTTCTAAATATACGCCTGAGGGATTTCTACCTCGCCTTCACATGATCTTCTTTGTCATGGCTCAGAGAGAGTAAGCAGAGGGGAGCAGAAGCCAAACATTCCTGCCTGGGCTTTGATACAAAAATGGACCGGGCGGTGGGGAGGGGAGGGTGGAGGGAGAGGAGAGGAGCGGGGGGGGGGGGAAACCAGAGAGAGCGAAGGCGAGCGGAGCGAGCATACCAGATACTTCCATTGACGACAAAACCTCAGGCCCGCCCCTTGCCTTTCCCTCAGCCAATGAGGGGGCCACTTTGGGTCGAGCCTCCTTCAAGCCTTCCCCTGCCTTTTACTGTGATAACCTCCCTGGCAGTCATGTGATCCCCATATAGTACTACAGTACGCGAGGAGAGCGAAAGGACACATCACCGGCCGGGTTGCTGGCCGCCCATCGGGACCCTGTTTGCCTGCGGGCGATTCTCAAGGACGCCGCTTGCCACCCATCCCATCATCTCCTTGGAGGGAGAAATGTGGGGGGTTTAATCCATCCTTGTTTTATTTTTTGCTTCTCTCTCTCCTCCCCCCATCTCCTTTTTTTAAAAAAAGAATTAAATGTCAAGAGGAGCTGCTGCCTACTGGGATCTTTTTGCAGTTTAAATTGTGTGGGGTGTGCTGTTCCCCTCCTCACGCTCACCCTCGGGGGTTGACTGAATAAGTTCAGGTAAGAAGCAAATGACACGATTGTGACCCATAAGAAGGGGGGGGTGCACGATGCGGGACGGGTGGGGGGAGAAGGAAAGGAGGAGGACTGGGGGGTGGTAAACCTCAGTGGAAGAAAACGAAGAAGCAGACAGTTTCTAGTCAAGGGACCCGGCAGCATGCTTATTTTATTCTGCGCGTGCAGGAAACGCTAAGCGAGAAGGCGATCGGTTGGCGGCGGCTCTAGCCTGGCGGATCAATGTAGAGGGCCGCCGGATCGAAGGATCGATTAGCTGGCTTGGCCGCCGGGGCGACTTGCGCGCAGAATTCGAGGAATGTGGACGGAAGGGAGGCGAGGCGAGTCCTCTTTGCGGCAGCAAATGGAGGCAGGACGGGGTGCGTGTGGGTGCCTGGGCGCGTGTGCGCGCCTTCAGATGTTTACGGTGATCGGGTGCGGGAGGGAGAGAGGGCAGAGACTCCTACTCCGGATTCTGGCCGTGAAGGGCGAGAGATCCTCGCCTGTGCGGATCCCGATCTCCGCTCCTGGCGCTGGAGAGAGACGCGTTTCGGAGGCGCGGGCGAGCGAGGCGGCGCTCCCCACCATATGCGAAGGCTGGCTGTGGAGTTTCAGCAGCAAGGAAACATGCCTTCGCGGTGCCGGGGTTGGCGGCCAGCGATTTCCCTTTAATAAGAAATAAACGTGCAGGTACTTCCCCGCTTCCTCTCTTAGCCCACGGCGTGCATTTCGCTTGCCACACTGGGAAAGATCCGGTTACTGATCCTTCCTCCTGTACTGTTAGGGATGCCCTCCCTTCGCCCCGCCAACCCCCCTTTGCCTTTAACTTGCACGCTTGACTCCTTCCAGCATGTTGTTGTTGTTTTTTATAAAAGTGACTCTGGTGTGTTTCAAAGCTTCACTCCTGGTTTTCTCTCTGGACCCCCCTCCCGCTCCCCCAGGGGGTGAAAGTGAAACGCAAATGCATGGCTATGGGACAAATGGATGGGCGCTGCAGATGGCGGTGGCTTCGAAGTTTATGGTAACGCGTGGAGCGCCTAGACAGGACAAGACAGCTGTGGTTGCGGTGTTAAGTGGAGAACAGGGCAGAGATGACGAAATAAGCAGGAGGCTGTCTTTATACGTGGAGCTAATTTGTGTCGTGCGGTATGGCAGGGCAGCAGCTTCCGAGCTGCAAAGAACCTTTCCTTGGATAAAGGATTCTGTGCGATTCCAAAGATTGCACAGTCTGACATCAATATTGGTAACTGAATCAAGAAGAGATGCCATATTTTCTCACTGGGAGGCAAATCATGCAACCTGACAGCTGGAAGGGGCTCCATGTCCTGTAGTCAGCCCCAAATCCTACCTTAGGAGTAGGCAAAGTTGGAGCAGCTGTATCCCAACCCATACCTATTGAGTACCCCTCCCCTTCAGTGCCTCTGACAAAAAGATACTGCACACCTTTCCTAGGAAGTCCAGGACTGTTTCCCATATGGGACTTCTCCATGGGGAGTGCAGGGCATGGGTATGTGAGACCACTGTATGCCATCATGTGATAAAATCATGGGTTCATTTGGGCCACATGTCAATGGCGTGGCTTTCAAGCAGATGGCAAAAAAGACACGTTGACTTTTAGCACATGATGGTGAATCGAAAACTTTCCTTGTTTTGCCTTTGAGGCACATGTGGGTAACTCAGGGGCCACATGACGTGGCCCTGGAAGGCCTTCAACACTGATGTGCATGCCCAAGCTGCTCCCACTGCCAACCCCCCCCCAAAAAACTGCCACAAATTGCTTGAGAGCGTGAGTGTGATGTGCAGGGAGGCACATGGGGAGCAAGGTAAAATCATAGAATTGTTGAGTAGGAAGGGACCATGAGGGTCATCTAGTCCAACCCCCTGCAATGCAGGAATCTTTTGCCCAACGTGGGGATCAAACCTACAACCCTGAGATTCCGAGTCCTGCTCTTACCAGTGGAGCTATCCAGTTTGAAACATGCATCCTCATGCTCCTCCCAGCCTGCCAAACAGCTGTTTGGGTGACTGGAGGAGAGCATGACTCTAATGGGGACGAAGGGTTCAGTTCTGTTCCCGAACTGCTGTCAGAATTAGGAAATGTTTCCCCTTCACTTTCAACGTTCTGCCTCTTCCGCCAACCTCTTTCTAACAGTGAAGGGGTGCGACTCAGTGGCAGGGCATCTGCTTTGCAACCCGAAGGCCCCAGTTTCAATCCCTGGCATTTCCAGGTGGGAATGGAAAACCCTGGAAAGCTGCTGCCAGTCTGTGTGGCCAATGCTGAGCTAGATGGACTTGGAATACAAGGCAGCTTCCTATGTTCTCAACTTGAGGGTGTGAGATATTTGACATATTGGGGGAGAGAGAGAGAGAGAGAGAGAGAGAGAGAGGCAGAAGTTCTGCGGCACACAGCACGGTTCTGTTTACTGGTTTCCCTGAGCAACTTTTGAGTGGCTTGTGGGGATGTAATGTTGGGGAAGCAACCTCCTACAGCAGAAACAGAGGAGGCAGCTGTGCGCTTTGCTTTGCTCTGCTATGGCTGTTATGGTAATGTTGAAAGAAAGGAGAGAGAGAGAGAGAGAGAGAGAGAGAGAGAGAGAGAGAGAGAGAGAGAGAGAGAGAGAGAGATGGTTGCAGGGTTACTGTCGGTCATTGCAAACTTCAGAGGCCAAAGGGAGGGAGAACTCCACCAGTCACAGTGTGTTCAGTCAGGCTCTTTAATACCCAGCCTTGTGAAGCTGAGGTTGGGTTAAACACACTCGGCTATTTAGAGGAAGCAAAAACAACCCCCCCCCCCACTCCGCGCACTAAAACCACAGCCTGGTTCTTGAAGGGATATGAAATGTATCCCTTCTCCCTTTCTGTTCCGCCCCCCTCCCATGCTTAGTGCAATGAATCCCGGAGCTTTTATCCATTCACCTCTTGACAGATTAGCACAGACAGGCTTGGGACTCCATGTGTGTGTGACCAGCATGAATGTCAAAGCGGAATGTACACAATCTAGAGCCCGGGATTAAAGTCTTTCGCCATTATTGCTGTAAACAAACTCTTTCCTCCTCTGGAAAACAAAGGAGAATGGATGCGTTTTAAAGCCAGTTGGCTTTTGGCGAGAAAGGGGATTTCTTGCCCTGCCCCCCCCCCAATCGATCATCTTCTGCTCCTGCAGAAATTATGACAAGGCTGTGAAAAAGTGGTGTGTGTGTGTGTGTTTATGTGTGTGTGTAAACATGGCTAACCGGACCATGTTTTGATCTCATATACTGGAGCACCTTCTTCTCCTTTATTATCAGGGATTTTGACTACTGCAAGGCTACCAGCCTATAGATAGGTAGGTTATGTATTCTGAATGTCTAATTGTGAATAGAGGGAATCAGGAGAAGGGAAGAGGTCCGAGAGAGAGCGAGAGAGCACTCGGCTGGTAGAGCATGAGACTCTTAATTTCAGGGTCATGGGTTCGAGTCCTACATTGGTCAAAAGTTTCCTGCATTGCAGGGGGTTGGACTAGATGACCCTTGTGGTCCCTTCGAGCTCTAAAATTCTATGATTCTTTGGTGGACAGTAAGGTGGGATAAAGGTGCTGGGAGGGTTTCCCATGGAGAGAAAGGAAATACTTTTAACCTTTTTGTGTGTGCAAGGAACTATATCTTATATCCAGCTATCTCAGAGTAGATCAATTGGAATTAATGGACCTACATTAGCCATATCCATCAATTACAATGGATCTACTCTAAGCAGGACCAACACTGCATACAACTCAATTTGCAGATGTGCTCCTGGTTTTGTTTGTTTTGTTTTAAAAATCTTTCCAGCCATGAGATCTAGAAACTTGCCCTGTGTTGTAAAATGATATTTGATGCTGGTCGGAATCGAGAAGCTGCCCTTGGCACTCTGTGCAGCTGCAACCGTGTGCAGTAATAGCAGACCCTGACTTAATATACTGAAGTTGTTGCTGTGCGCTGCCCAATGTGCCTTTTCTCTTAAGCATTTAACTGGCACCAACAAGCAGTCATGTGCTATGCAGGCTGGAGGCTCCTTAATCGGGAAACCTTTCTTGCCGCATTTAACAGCAAGCGTATTTTTAAACCAGCCTGACGGCAGATGACAGTAAAGGATGACGACAACGCTGATGATGATTAGATGCTATATGCATCTCCTTCATCCCTTTATGCCAACCCAGTGCACACAGCAGAGCATACGATGGGGCTGTAAACATACCTCTTTTGCTGCCAGATTGTCAGCCAGGCTTAAAAACAACCCAATCTGTAGTCTGGGAAGTTAGATTTGGAACAACAACAACAACAAAAAGACTTTGGCTCAGGGCTCTGCTCAGCTGTGAAGTTCTGTGGGTGGTTTGAGGCATATCCAGTCTCTTTTTTAAAAGAAACAAAAGGTGCAACCATGAAGTTGCTATAGTAACTGCCACGCTTTTAACATGGGGAGGGGGGGGGGAGGGAAGGTGCCAGTACTGCTTGTCCTTGAGTACCCCCAGAACATGCCAATATTTCTCAGACAAACCTACCGAATATACTGCACCTTTCAGGGGCACTGTGAGGATGGAATGGGATAACCTCATATTTGCTGCCCTGAGCTGATGCGAATAAGGCTGGGATACAAATTGAGGAATTAAAACTGGCTCATCATTCGCAGTCTCTTCTATCCTGTTGCATTTCTTCACTGCTGGTAGTCCAGTTCTCGTCCATTCTGCAGTTTGCTCTGTAGGCTTTTTTCTCAAGGGCGTAAAACCCTACAGAGCATTACAATAGCTGCTAATAAAATACGTTATCAAAGGCTAGGTTATTTCTAGAGGGTCTGTGTTTGGAAAGATCCCTAAGAGGTCCACTCTGTCCTTGTGTCATACATGAACACATGTGCCTATGCACACACGCTTGCCCCTGTGTGCTTGCTCCCCGAGGAATCTGTAGGATCTCAGCCATCCAGGTTCAACAGTGGAAGAGAGCTTTGGCTCTTAACTGTAAGGTTACCAGATTTTTTTCAATGAATCCAACTTCAATGGATTTTGTATGGGGGCTGATTTGTAAATCCAGGGACTGTCCCCGGGAAACAGGGACATCTGGTAACCTTATCTTACTGCCATGCAAGTGCAGCAGTTCAGGTGTCTGTCTCCCTAGAAGGAAACTGGTACCGTAGCTACTGAAGAATAGCACTTCAGGTTACATTGGTGTTTGGTGTGCATAGGACTATAACTGTTTCCTGCTGCTGGTGATGCCACCTTTGGAAATCGAGCCTACTTTTCTTTGCCTGGTCCCGCTTCCTCATTTGCATATTTCCATCCAAATGTTTGCATCTTGGTCATGCTGCAGATCTATTTATCTACTTGCACTTTGACGTGCTTGGGAACTGCTAGGTTGGCAGGAGCTGGGACCGAGCAATGGGAGCTCACCTCATCGCGCGGATTCAAACTGCCGACCTTCTGACAGGCAAGCCCTAGGCTCTGTGGTTTAACCCACAGCGCCACCCGCGTCCTGATATATATATATATATATATATATATATATATATATATATATATATATATCCCTCCAAATAACCCTATTTTCAAGGGATGTCCCTCATTTAGAGAAGCCGTCCCAGTTCTGATCCGATCCCAAAATGTCCCGCTTTTCCTTAGGATGTCCTGAGAGACCTACATTGGCTTCCAGTATGTTTCCAACCACAATTCACAGTGTTGGTGCTGACCTTTAAAGTCCTAAACGGCCTCGGTCCAGTACACCTGAAGGAGCATCTCGACCCCCATCGTTCAACCTGGACACTGAGCTCCGAGGGCCTTCTTGCGGTTCCCTCATTGTGAGAAGTGAGGTTACAGGGAACCAGGCAGAGGGCCTTCTCAGTAGTGGCACGCACCCTGTGGAACGCCCTCCCATCAGATGTCAAGGAAATAAGCAACTATCTTACTTTTAAAAGACATCTGAAGGCAGCCCTGTTTAGAGAAGTTTTTAATGTTTAATGCTGTATTGCGTTTTTAATATTCGGTTGGGAGCTGCCAATAGTGGCTGGGGGATAAATAATAAATTATTATAATAAATAATAAATTATTTATTATTATTATTATTATTATTATTATTATTATTATTATTTTCATTTGAGAAACGTTGGAGGGTATGGAGTTATCTAACCCCTGAGCTGTCTAAAGGCAATCCTGTATAGGGAAGTTTTTTTTTAATGTTAATGTTTTATTATATTTTTATATATGTTGGAAGCTGCCCAGAGTGGCTGGGGCAACCCAGTAAGATGTGTGGGGTATAAATAGTAAAATTATCATTATGGAATGGGACGTCCCTATTTTCATCGGAGAAATGTTGGAGAGTATCCAGAGCATGTATGAGAAGGCAGAGGAAGAACTGAGACTGGGATGTGGTCTAAGGGCGTAGATCACAGGTATCCTACAGGCCATGTGGAATGATAATACTGTAGGCCCTTTTGTGCATGCAGAGCTGCACACATAGGTCTCCTCCATGTGAGGGAAAATCCTCACATGGAAGAGCTCTGTGAATGATCAGCTGCGCACAGATATTAGGGCCCAGTTAGGACAGTGCAGGTAAGCACAGCTAGCAATGCAACACCCTTAGATCACAAGGGATGGAGGGAGTTAGGTCTACAGTCAAGCAGAAGCTGGTACTTGAGTTCCCTTGGTGGAAACAAATCACTGGTCCACACTGGCTTCTTGACTTGGTGCTTTCCCTATACAGATGCAAGGACATTTGCATGCAAAGTAATTCTGCTGTTTCTTGGGATTCGTGGGCTGTGGCATTCCAGTGACCTGATGCAAGGACTTTCTTGAAGGTGCAATGATGATGTCCCAATGGGATTTGTGCATTCTGTCCGCAGGTGCAATCGGTTGTAGTAGGGAGAACATAAGTTTAGGGGATTACGTTGCATCAAAGAGAGGAGATGTTGGCAACCCTAGAAAGTAGCTGTCAGCGTTTCCACAGCTGTTTTAAAGGCACCAAATCGGATTATACTGTTAGCAGCAACATCTCTCTGCTCCCCAGTCGTCCTCTAATGTTCCCTGGAGTGACAAGCGGCTCAGGTTTTGCATAGCTTTCTGCATTCTCCTCTGAATGCTTACTCTGAAATACAGCAGTGCACAGGCATGCAGCACATTTGCTGCCCTTTTAATATTTAGCCGGTGACCTAAACAGGCAACTGTTGTTCCCAAAACAAGGTAGCTCTGAAAGATCAGTAGCAAGAAAGCAATATTGTGAGGATATTGCAGAGGTTTGGTGACCTACTTGTGTACTGTGGAAGAATCAATGTGCTTCACCCCGGAGCTGACTGCATTTCAGATGCAGAGGTGGCGGGGGCGGCGGGGGGGACCCTATAAAAATTCATAATAAGAACAAGAACAAACCATAGCAATAACTCCCACAAAACATATTCATGGATAAACTGTTGAAAGTGGGCAGGCCTCAGTAATTGAAAATACAGCTATGTATTTTCCCCATGACCCTAACATTACTATTGCATACTTCTTTAAGAATCTCCAAAAGAGAAAAGGAAAAAAGAGAGAAGGATTTGGTCATTAGCAGGCAAGTGATGAATCCAGCATGTTCCTCCAATACCCAGAATTCCCTTTGGCTCCAGTGACAGCTCTGACAGGGCAAGGATAGGGGTATAAGTTCTCACATCTGCCTACTGACCTCTGTGCCTTTAGGGCTTCACCCTTCTGCCTCCTGTTCGCATTTCTTCTCTCACTGGAGGAGAGAGCACTGATTTGCGCCATATGGATATGGGAATGTAAGATGAATAGCAGCTGGCCCTGTGCTGGAAAGCATTCTCGTCATCTGCCGACTCTCATGTCATTCCTCCCCCTCCATCCTCCCCCACCCCAGAACCTGATTCAAGGACCCTGCATTCTGATGAAATCGCAGAGATGAACATTGCCCTCATCACTGCTTGAAATGCTAGCTCCTGAGCTGACAAGGACAATTCGAAACAGCGTTGGCTGATGGTTGGTTCTCCAGATGTGGTTGGCCTCAGTCCTTGCCAGCATGGCCAATGGTCAGGGATGCTGCGGGAGCTGTAGTCTAGCAACATATGGAGGGCTACAAATCAGCCGTCCGTGGTTTAAAATGTGCCCTGAAGGTGCAATCCTATACATATCTGTTCAGGCCTAAGCCCTACAGCACAGCATTTGCTCCCAGGATTTGCAAACCTGATAGTTTCTGCCTGTTTTTTCTGCCTATTTGCCTGTCCGTTCCATTCAGCTTTGCTCCACTTCCTGTATGTTTGGCATGGACAATTTCTTTCTAAAATGCTGCTTTTTCCTGACCCTTTGAAGAGAAACCTGGATACAGTGCTGTTTTCTGCACTTTGGTCATAGTCCAGCACAGAGTTAGGTAAGATTTCCGTCCATTTGCATGAATGGCCATAAGCATGGAAGTCTAAAGGAGAGATGTGCAAACCAAATACCATGGGACACATCGTAGGCCCTTGCCAGGAAACACTATAGGGAGGCCACGTGTCCTACGGAGGACAGCCCTCTGTTGAAGGCGTCCCAGTCAAGTTTAAAGATAAAGAGCCCATCAGAAGGAAGAGCAGGAAGAGCCTTGAAGTTGCCCGTCAACAGGGAACCCCTGGGCAGCAGGCTGAGCAGGCAAACAGGCCACCTTCCCCACTGTAGTAAAAATGTACTGTATTTCTATTTAAATTATAGTACGATGGTTTATTACTTTGTATCTATGCATATTAATCGGATTCATGCAGATTTTATGCAAATCAAATGCGTGCCCTCCTTTGGTGAGGCATAGCCTGGTGCGCCCCAGCATGCATTCCCTGCATTTTTGGAGACATATGTTTCCCATTTCCCCCCTCCCTCCTGCATGCCATCTGCAGCACACCCCAGTGGAATTTGTGAACTGTGCATATCTGCTCAGAAGCAAGTGCCCTTAGCTTCAGTGGGGGGCTCCCTCCCTGGTAAGGTTGCAGCCTTTGGACTGTGACCAAACTGGGGCAGGATTCATTAATGCATCTCTGCTTTGAAATGCTTCGTCCCACCACGAGGCACTCGAATGCCTGCAGAGCAGCGAATGAAGATCATATTAAAATGCCTAGTGCTGCATTTTGATGCGTTTCCCTCCAAACAAGCTTTGATTCACAACAAGAAAAAAGAACAAGCTGGAAGCTTGCTGGGCGTCACTGGGGAGGAGATTCTATAAGGAGGATGCTACTACTCCGAAGACCTTCCTTACGCCAGAAAGCATGGCACTCAGAGCAGGGTGTCTTCCAAAGATCTGAACATACTGAACTGGTGTGTACACTCACTTGTGTATGCTGGCCAAGTTTCCTTAGGACATCATAGATTAAGACAATCCCTTGTGTGAATTTTGCCCAGCCAGATGGGTGGGGTATAAATAATAATAATAATAATAATAATAATAATAATAATAATAATAACAACAACCATGTTGTTGTTGTTGTTGTTGTTGTTGTTGTTCTTCTTCTTCTTCTTCTTCTTCTTCTTCTTCTTCTTCTTCTTCTTCTTCTTCTTCTTCTTCTTCTTCTTCTTCTTCTTCCTCCTCCTCCTCCTCCTCCTCCTCCTCCTCCTCCTCTTCCTCTTCCTCTTCTTCTTGATATCCCTGGTTGATTAATTTTCTGCTTGCTGACTATTTTGATCAAATTCATTGATGGCATATTACCAAAGCTTCTATCAGGGAATAAGGAGGATGATATTACTGAGAAGACCTTTCTTATGCCCATTATCAGGGTGATTTCCCCTTCCCCCACAATATTAAAGGGAGTGTGAAATTATAATTTTATAAATGCCATCTTTTGTATCCCCCCCCCATCTCTATTACACAAATATACCACAGCCTGAATAAACACATGTATGGTCCCCTTCCCCTACCGGTTAATTAACTAAAGCTTTAGTTGATTAATCTATCAAACTGATTAAACCTGCAGTCCTGTACCTGGGTGCAAATCCCATTTGATTCAATGGAACTCACTTATCGGTAGAAATGAACAGGGTTAAACTATAAACCTGGAGCAGTACAAAGGAGAAAACTGGAGGTTCAGATCTGATCTGTAGCATCCTTAGGCAATTAACCTGTGTAGGTGAAGAATCCCTTTTACTACAGTATTCAAAGTGATTATTATGCAAAAAGAGGTGAAAATGCATTGTGGAATGGATAAATAACCATACACTTGTGAACTGAACCAACACAATGGATTAAAAAATAAATAAATCACCCTACATGTATTATTTAACTACTTATATGTGTGAATGATCACTGTTAATAAAATATAATTATTATCTCCTGTCCTTTTGGGGGGCATTACCTTTCCTTCTGATCTCACAGTATACCATTCTGCTGCAACCACATACTGTCCTGGTATGTATATAGAACTCAGTATAGCACTTAATGATAGTTGCCCACGAAAGCTTATGTCATAATAACTTTGTTAGCCTTCCTCTTTTTTTGCACCGTGAAGCCTAACCTTTGATTGAACTTCCTCCGTTCAGCTCACATGTGAACATTTCATAAGTGCAGTCATTTGACAAGAAGAGATGACTGGCGTTTGTGTGTAAACTAGGAAAGTGTGCAGCTTGGGAAGCCAACAAATGCTTTTTTTTGCTTCAGGACTCGCCATCCACGTCCCCAGCCTTGCATCAGTCAGGAAGCTGCTTTTCAAAGAAATGTACTTTCGCTTGTTCAGGCTTCCTGTGGAATGTCAGTGGGCTGGTGCTGATGGAAGATGTGTGCAAAATTCATCTTTTGCCATCTCAGCTGCGCGGTGCGTGCTTGGGATTTTGTTTCTTTGAGCGGAACGAGACAAAGATGGGGCGAGTTAAAAGTTGCAGAAAAAGCACAGATTATACGGGGAATGGTAAGCATCTTTTGCTTACCCCTGGACAATATCAACAACCGTTTGTGGCAATGTGGCTGCCGCAGCAATAGCAGACGAGCATGCTAGAAATGACTTTGCAAAAGGTAAAATAAAAAAAAATTCCTTCAGTAGCACCTTAAAGACCAACTAAGTTTATATTTTGGTATGAGCTTTCGTGTGCAAAAGGTGTGTTTGATATCTCCTTTGTTTTCCATTGCCCCTTCTCACGCTCTCACGATCACTCCTCTTTCTTCCAAACCCAGGTTTTCTATTTATTTTATAAGTTTATTGCAGTTGGTATATTGCACCTTTTCCTCCAAGACGTTCTCCCTCTTCTCATTTCTTCCCCACAATAACCCTGTGAGGTAGGATAGGTTTGAGAGGCAGTGACTGGCCCAAGACTACCCAGTGAACTTCATGGCCAAGAGGGGATTTGAACCCTGATCTCCCAGGTTATAGTCCGACACTCTAACCACTACACCAACACTGGCTCTTAAAGGATCTGCCGCCACAATTCATATACCCTCCCCCAAGGCAAAGTAGGTTCGCCTTTACTGGAAGAGCAAATAATTGTCTGCCTGAGACTGTATATTTTCCCTTTCACAATTGAGAGCACAAGCTTTGGGTGTTTTGCTGTGAGAGTTTCGCTTGGGGCAGCCTGTGCATGATTTCTCTCCCCCCCCTCACCCAGATGCGCTTCCGTAGCATTGGGAAATTCACTCCCAGGCCTTCCCGAGGCTAAGTGAGTTGATGGTGCTTGTCAGAAACATGGCACAACGAGGCTGGTCACAATGCTTTGAAATCCAAAGCCAGAATTGAGATGCTAATTCTGACGGGAGTCTTCCAAATTTAGAAGCTGTCAGATGGTTCAGTTCATCCCATGGCAGTGCTTCACATGAAAGGCAGGAGAATATGCTGGAGAGAAGTTTTTACACTGGACTTGTGGGCATGCAGACTCAGAGCTAAAATTTGCTAGTAATCTTTCTCTGAGGGGTGGGGAACGGTCCCCTCTTTGCCCAAGGTATGGCGATTAAATAGTCCGGCTTGGTTCAAGCCTGTATCAAGAGCAGCGCAACAGATAATGGCAGTAGAAAATTTGAATCATTAACCCGAAGAGGAAAACCCTCACTGTCAAAGTCTAGCCAATATTTTTAGCTCCTGCCGCCCCAAGCTTTGCATTACGCTGATTAGCCTATATTTGTATATGTGAGAAAGTTAAAAATAAAGCCAGTGGAAAGCGGCAACCCAGTAATAAACACTCTACTTGATATGGAGGTTTGGGAATGGTAAAAATTTCAACAGTTCTCCTCCCTCGGCCTCGTTCCCGGCTTTCTCTACCCTTTAGCATTGGCTGCAAGATCCATGGCTAAGGAAAAGGACATTGAAGGACATATTTCTTCTCACCAGCAATCCTTTGGAAATAAGTAGGCTGCTGTAAATCTCCAGAACACATGGTTGTGAAATGGCGTTTCAGAGAGAATTCTTTTGCAAGCATGTGGTGCAATCTTGGAAAAAGAGCGCTCGAGAAATCCTCTTGGGTGATAACAGGCAATATCAAAACATGTAGCAACATGAGCACGCAGCAAGGATTGTGGGCCAGGCTGGAGAAAGCTTTGTAGTTTTAGTGCATTGAGATGAATGATTAAACATGACTTCTGACTCTCGGTGTTTGTGTTTCCCATATCCAGGCTTTCGCTCTGTTGGTACATGCTGGTGGGAGACCCATAAAGAGATTATCCCGGGATGGTAGATCACTTGCTTCCTGCGGATGAGTCCTTCTCATCTGCAAGGCCTCTTCTCGGATACTTTGGGGACATGACAGCAATCGGCAGGTCGTACCACATGCTGCCGTCCCCCTTGTCGGAAGATGACAGCGACTCTTCGAGTTTTTGCTCTTGTTCCAGTCCCGATTCCCAGGTCCTTAGCTCAAGCTGCGGGAGCTCATCGAGTGCCGAGAGCCAGGACAGCATCTTGGACTACTTGTTGTCTCAGGCATCCTTGGGGAATGGCCATGCCTCTTGGTGGGACAAAAGGAGACTTCAGCCTCTTGTGAAGGAGGAGCATTATAGGATGCCTGAATTCACAGTGGAGATGGAGGATTCGGGACCATTCCAGCCCACCCTGGAGGAAATCGAGGAGTTTCTGGAAGAGAACATGGAGACAGAGCTCAAGGAAGGACCGAAAAGTGAGACCAAAGACATGAGAGCTTGTGGCCAGGTAACTGTGGCTTCCATGCAGCCCAAAGATCATATGCTCCCCAGTATTAGTTTAAAAGATAGCAAAAGCGAACAGTCAAGCAGCACGACGGATACATCAAACGGAGCTATGTCCCTCGATGGGGGGATCCCAGTCATGCTCCAAATCCAACCAGTGCAAGTTAAGCAAGCATCAAACCCAAGCCCTAGTTCACAGGGACCGGCGCAAGAGAACATTAAAATTGCACAGCTCCTGGTCAACATCCAAGGGCAAACGTTTGCACTTGTGCCACAGCTTGTTCCATCGTCCAACTTGAACTCCTCCTCCAAATTTGTCCGCATAGCCCCAGTTCCGATCGCTGCAAAACCAATCGGGCCTGGAGGTACGATCCAGGGGCAAACGGGGGTCATCATGGGTCAAAAGTTTCAAAAGAACCCTGCGGCAGAGCTCATTAAAATGCACAAATGTACTTTTCCCGGATGTACCAAGATGTACACCAAAAGCAGCCACTTGAAAGCCCACCTGAGGAGGCACACGGGGGAGAAACCCTTTGCGTGTACGTGGCCTGGTTGCGGATGGAGGTCAGTATTGGGATGTGGTGGCAGGCTGGGTCGCATAATACTGCCATTCGTTCCACGTTATTTGCCAGCCGGTGATTTCGAACCAAGTTAATTGAAGGATGTGCCTTCTTCTTTAGTACCTGGCGATCATTAGAATTTAAGCACGTTCTCTCGAAATGAGATGACGCTGGGAACATCTATGAATCAAATGCCACAACCTCTCGGGCTTTAGTGGCAGAAAAGGTTTTGTTTTTTAACAAAAACAGTTGTCATCTCAGCTCATGAAAGAGAGATTGAACTTGTCAGAACAGGCATTGCGAGCTGTACGCTATGGGCTTGGTTGCGATGCATTTCCCGCAATCAGTACCAAAGGAAAGGATAGGTGCCAAGAAGAGTTCAGTGGTGAAGCACAGGATTTGAATACAAAAAAAGTCCCAGACTCAATCCTCTCCAGTTAAATGGTTGGGTGGCAGGTGAGATGACAATACTCGGCTAGATGGGCAAAGTATTTTGACAGCTCCATATGTTCCTATAATTGCAGTTAGTAAAAAAAGAGGGAGGGGGGGAATTATCAATTATATATCCATATTCACTATCTTTAAGTGGAAGCATACAATCAGACCCAGGGAAATCTCTGCTTTCTGAATGGCTTGACGTGCCTTCTGACTGAATCAACACAAATTCCACAAGACTTTGCAAATCTGGTCTGCTAAGTGTCTGTTGACCTGCATCTCATCCGTGTGCTGAGCATCTTTGTTGTGGCTGCCACCCCTGCACTTGTGAGGCGATGCCAAATGCCATCTTGCAGTGGGTGGTGCTTACTACATGTTGCAGTTGGGCATGGATACTTGAGGATGAAATAGGCATGCTTCTCTTCAGGATGGGGAAGGCTTAGTCAAAATGCCTCCAAACCCTCTGTTTTCCGCAGGCTGTAAGTAAGAGAGACTAGACAGGCGAATCGCTGTGTAATTGCTGTGGTTTTCCGATGGCGTAGGATGCAATGTTGGTCATGCCTGAAGGAATGAGATTCTCGGTTGGACATTTGGCTTGACTCAGTATTTATGTTCTTCAATTTCCATATTTGTGACACTTCCCTAGGTTGATTGCCCTATGCCTGCAAGGAACGACTCATAACATTTCTCACCCGTGGTTTTTAGGGAAAGAGTTGATTATTAACTACGCAGTTGGCCTCCCGTCCTGATGGCTTCCTGTCATGGCATTTAAAATATTTGCTCTCCCTGACAGTGAACCCTAATGCAAATATTTTTTGTGGAAAATTTTGTTTCTGTGAGCGGGGGATGTGAGGAAATTATGACAAATGTTCAGGTTTTTTTTAAAAAAAATGCTGGTGAAGGAAAATGATTTTGGTATTCTGTAGCCAATGGACTTGAAATCCCAGCAAGCCTAGCTGAGGACTCTCAGTGACTCTCCAGCCCATTTTGCTTTCCCATCCTTTCTTCTGAGGATGTATTTTACAAAAGCCACAAATGTACGTCATTTTCCTAACTTCAAGGGGAGCATGGATAGCATGAGCAAAAGATGCCAAGAGGGCAATGGGTGAAACTGTCGCAAGTTGTAGAGAAGAGCGTGAAATCACCAATTTATAAAATTTATTTTTAGTATGCTTTAGGACAGGGTTTCCCAAACCTGGGTCTCCAGCTGTTTTCAGACTACAACTCCCATCATCCCTAGTTAGCAGGATAAGTAGTCAGGTATGATGGGAACTGTAGTCCAAAAACCACTGGAGACCCAAGTTTGGGAAACTCTGCTTTAGGGCATGGGTGGGGGACCTTTTGCCTCCAAATGTTGCTGTATTGCAGCTCCCATAAGCCTTGAGCTGGGGCTGATGGGAGTTGTAGCTCAGCAACACCCAGAGAGCCCAAAGTTCCCCACCCCTGCTTTACAGCAAGAGTGAGGAACCCTTTTCAGCCTGTGGGCCACATTCCCTTCTTGGCCACTGTTCAGAGGCCACATGCAAGTGTTGGGTGAGTCTGGAAGCAAATTGGGTGGAACAACAAATGCAAATGTTACCTTTGTGCAGTAGGTAGGTTTCTACACCCGCTCACACAGCGCAATCTAGCCTCCGTCCAGACAAGCAAGGGGCATTGACAAAATTCAAGGATAATTTCCAGCCATGCAAAAGCACTCATGAGAAGATGGGCCAGCGATGGCTTGTGGCTAGGGCAGGACGTGTGGCCTGAGGGCTAGAGAGAGAGGCCTGGAGTGCCCAACCCTTAAACAGAGTAAGAACTAAGATGTAAGATGCCTTCTTTATGAGGTTCGGCTTTGTGGAATGTCACAAAGTTCAGAAAATGGCAGCTGTACATTTATCACAGGAGAGAGGGCAGTGGATATGGCCCAGGCGATATGTTGCATTACTGGGATGGGGAATGTGCTTGCATTTATGACTGCCTGCGTCCTTGTGAGTAACAGCTGACTAACATGAGTGATGTACACGAGCCATGGATAGACCTCTCATGTTTTTGCTGCCTCTGCAAAATGCAGGGGAAGGGACAGCATGCACCTCGCAGGCTACAGTGCACAGCTGTGATCTGCTTTGGTGCATCATGAGTTGTGTAGTCTAAGAGCATACATACATCACCAGAGGTCTTCCCCTTTCTTTACTCGAGAAACTACACATCCTGCAGATCCTTACACCCTTTAATCTTTTGGGATGGGAGCTATTATTTTGAAGCAGTGCCTATGTTAACTGCATCAGCTGATACTGTATGTACATTTGACAGCTCTAGCTCATTGAGACTTATGGAAGACAGCAGATCAACAGATCAGTGGCACATTGCAGGCAGGCAAGATTATTCAAGGAGATGGCAGAGTACGGACACTGCAGGGTGTGGGTTGCATGGAAAGGGAGCCAGTGTGGTGTAGTGGTTAAGAGCGTTAGACTCCTAATCTGGGGAAGTGGGTTCGCATCTCTGCTCCTCCACATGCAGCTGCTGGGTGCCCTTGGGCTAGTCACACTTCTTTGAAGTCTCTCAGCCCCACCCACCTCACAGAGTGTTTGTTGTGGGGGAGGAGGGGAAAAGGAGATTGTTAGCCGCTTTGAGACTCCTTAGGGTAGTGAAAAAGCGGGATATCAAATCCAAACTCTTCTTCTTCTTCTTCTTCTTCTTCTTCTTCTTCTTCTTCTTCTTCTTCTTCTTCTTCTTCTTCTTCTTCTTCTTCTTCTTCTTCTTCTTCTTCTTCTTCTGGGCCAGAGAGGGCCCGGGGTTTCCCACCCCACATTTGCAATGGGTATTTGTTAAAAGGAAGGAAGAGGCAGCTGCCCATTTTCCAATGAGTTTGTTTCTTCCAGTATACCTCTCTAGGATTAGTCCAGGATTTCAATGCACACTTATGTGGTGTTTTTGGCCA
Organism: Zootoca vivipara; assembly: GCF_963506605.1. Taxonomy (NCBI): domain Eukaryota; kingdom Metazoa; phylum Chordata; class Lepidosauria; order Squamata; family Lacertidae; genus Zootoca; species Zootoca vivipara. The sequence continues at coordinate 38,646,446 of NC_083277.1, forward strand.
TCAAAGTGGCAAAGAGTGGCAAGTAGCTGGAGCTAACTGAGCCCAGAATTGCACAGCTTTCCTTTTATCAGCAGAGAATGTTTACTTTCCAGAAGTTCAGAGAGAGCTGGGACCTCACATGACTTGTGTGTGCCGAGTGCACCTGGAGCTTCTGTTCTTTTCCATTTTTCTTTATCGCCCCGTATTGAACACACAGGCCCAAGAGATACACTTCTGGTATTTTTCCTTCAGTTGTTTTCTTTTCCTCTTTGTGTAAGATTCCTTTTTTTCCCAAACAGATGCTTTTCAGGTGTTCGTTTGTTTAAAAAACCCTGCATCAAGAGCAATTAAAGAAAATTACCCTGGTCCGTGTAAATGGAAACACAATACTTAGAATCAAAGAACTGTAGAGTTGGAAGGGACCTGAAGGGCCCTAAAGCATTCATGACAGATGGCCATCTAACCTCTGCTTAAAAACTTCCAAGAAAGGAGAGACCACAACCTCCTGAGGGAGTCAGTTCTGCTGTTGAACAGCTCCTACAGTGTCAGAAGGGTTTTTCCCCTGTAGTTTGGTCGGAATCTCCTTTCTTATAACTTAGCTATGGACAGCACTAAAGCTGCTCCTTCTTTTAGATGAGACAGTGAGATTAAAAACAAAATGTCATGTTGCCGAAAGGTTTCCCTCAAAAGAGAACCTGGGTGTCCAATTTGCACCAGGAAATCCGATGTGCCCGTATTCTAATACATCTACTACAGATTGGCTTCTCCATTTCTCCATTCTTCTGTTGCAGGGGTAGTCAGTGTTGTGCCTTCCAGATGTTCTTCGACACCATTTCCCATCAGCCCCAGTGCTCAGGGAAGTTGGGAGCTGGAGTCTTACAATGCCTGGAGCTACCATGTTGGCTACCCCGTGCTGCTGTGTGGTACGACCCTCCTTCTGTCTGTAGTATGATGGCTGCAGCACCAGCAATGACTTTGCTCCACAGGCTGTTATCTAACCACTGTTGCTCGTCTTGCAGTAGTGCATTACTACCATAGTATAACATCATAGAATCATAGAGTTGGAAGAGACCACAAGGGTCATCCAGTCCAACCCCCTGCCAAGCAGGAAACACCATCAAAGCATTCCTGACAGATGGCTGTCAAGCCTCCGCTTAAAGACCTCCAAAGAAGGAGACTCCACCACACTCCTTGGCAGCAAATTCCACTGCCGAACAGCTCTTACTGTCAGGAAGTTCTTCCTAATCTTTAGGTGGAATCTTCTTTCTTGTAGCTTGAATCCATTGCTCTGTGTCCGCTTCTCTGGAGCAGCAGAAAACAACCTTTCACCCTCTTCCATATGACATCCTTTTATATATTTGAACATGGCTCTCATAACCTCCCTTAACCTTCTCTTCTCCAGGCTAAACATACCCAGCTCCCTAAGCCATTCCTCATAAGGCACCAAAACACATTTAAAGTAGGCAAGGCAGAATCAAACGGCTCTTTCTCTGCTCCTGCTCCATGGGGAAGGACCAAACCTCAGTAAAGTCAAGTAGATGCTGAAGGAGCCAAGTTTAGTGCCTGGCACCTCCAGTAAAGACCCATCAGGTGATGGGAAAGGTCTGTGTCTTGGAAACCCAGACAGAGAGTCGCTGCTAGCCAGACAATGCCAAACTGGTAGGATACATATATGGTCTGACCTGATGCAAGGCAAGTGATACGTTGCTGTAGTAGCTACTGCTGGAAGCAGGGAAGAGCATAGCCACATCATGCGATGTGGGGGGGTGTTACACAGCAAGGTTGAAAACTCTTTGGGACTGGGGTTTGGATAAAGTAACACCTAGGACAGCTGTGACTTTGTTTCCTTACATTTATAGCCTGCCTTTCTTCCATCATGGAACCCAAGGGAGCGTACATGAGATAGGGCCATAGCCCAGTGGCAGAGCATCTGCTTTGCATGCAGATGGTCCCAGGTTCAATCCCCGGCATCTCCAGGTCTTGCCTGAAACCCTGGATATCTTCTGCCAGTCAAGAGTAGATAACACTGAGCTAGGCAGAACATTGGTTTGACTCAAAATAAGGCACCTTCCTATATTTAGAGCCAGACCAGTTTCGCTTCACCAGGCCAGTAGCCTCCCTTGCCTTCAGACCATACCCTGGGACCATTTATAGTCTTTGTTATTGTTGTACCATTATGAGAGCCTACAGAATAAATAACCTGTTGTGTAAAGCAATCAAACAAGCTCTGCAGGAAAATGACAAATATCTGCCATTGGAACAGACGCTTGCCCACAATTGCGCTGCACCTACTCTATGAATGCAGTTTAAGGTGTTTATTTGCTTGTTTATTTTATTTAACAAAATTTATATACCACATGATTGTAAGAAAACCTATTATGCAGTTTACAAAAAATATAAAATAAAAGATTCAAATTATCATTAAAAACAATTTAAAACCAGCATTTAAAAACATTATATTAATGCAGCATGTAATTAGCAAGAACTTGTTATCAGAACTTGGGATGAAGCAATTGGCAAACACAAAATGTAAGTGAGCTGTGGACTTATAATTTGGAAAGCCATCAATCCACTTAATGGCTGGACCACCATAATTGACTCAAAAATGCATTTTTCATTCAAAAATCCAATTTGGAATCTGCTACAGTTCACATAGTTGAACTCAGATTTCATGCTGAATGCAGATATCCAATTCCTGGGTTGGTATTTGACCTATGAAATCGATATTTAACCCCCCCCATCTTTGATATTTTAGCATGTGTGATACCTGAAATTCTATATATCAGTCCTTGGAACTTGAAACATACCAGCTTTTCCTTCAGAATACCATTCCTTTGTGTGTATATAAATCTGATAAGTAAATAAAAATAAAATAATGTTTGTCAATCGAGGTGCTATAATTCAAGGGTGAGGAACGATAATAGTTTTAACTGAGAAGCATTTGAACCTGGGTCCTCAGATGCTGTCAAACTACAACTCCCATCATCCTTGACCATTGGCTAACTTGACTAGGGATGCTGGGAGGTGTAGTCTAACAAATGCCTGGGGATTTGAGGTTGAAGAATACTGATGTAGGGCATATGGAGACACAGTGATGCCTATTGGCTACTTCTTGTACCTTTTCTTTTATGCAAGGCCTTCAGCACAGCTTGCACTAGAAAGCAGATGCAGTCCATTAGCTCCAGTCTGCACACTTCTAAAGCACCTTGCATCACATAAGAAAATGTGGGCGGGTTTTTGAAAAACAAGGAAGCTGGACTAGCGGCGCATTATATGAAGGTGCTAAAGAATACTGCAATTGACTGACACAAAGCAAATTGTGTATCTGGATGTGCCTTGCCGTAATTAAAAAAAAAAGATGTGGGGGTCTCTGTCAAGAAAAGAAGATATATGTGGTATGAAGCACATTTCCACAGGTGAATAATGCGCAGCGCTCCCTCCTCCTCCAGTTCCAGAGGATTCCCCCTTCCAAGTCAAGTATCCGAGGCACTTGAGACGGAAAATCCACAAGTACCTCTCCCTGGGAGTAAAGGCACAACATCCAATTAAATAACTAACAAATTGCTGCCCTTCCATGACACCCCCCAAACCAACCTGAGGCAGCGGCTTCACTCTGCCAGCAGCCCTCCATTGAAGCATGCTTAAACCCCACTGAAGCACTTTTTAAACCCAGATTTTCTGAGCAATTAACATATGGGGAAAGATCTCCCCCTTTCTCACTTTCTGGGCTCAGCTAATTGCTGTGAAACCCAGGCAGCTTGCTACCATGATTCCAGGACCCGTCGTGTGTCCTGCTTGTTTGGCCCGAGAACCACCTGTGATTGAATCGAACTCTTTAAGGACATGTTTCATCATTCCATGTGCACCATGACACCATGAATGAGCAAACAAAAGTTGGTAAGGCTAGTGTGTGGCGGTCGCAAGGGATTCTACGTGTTTCACATGTGTTCACCTTTGAGTCTTTTCTTTTGTATAAACAAGCAGGGAGTTTATTTCTGCTGGTATAGTAAGCTGATCTTTCCAAGCGAGCTGGGCAACAGCCTAGCAACATTGTTACCTGATCAACTGCAGGGTTTAGTCATGAGGTAAAGAATATTCTTATCATATTAACTCACGCTGCTTTCCATGGCTCAGAGAGCACATATCTTTGAGGTGCTCATACATCTGTCCCTGATTTTGCTAATAATAAAAACTCACCCCAATGGACTCAGCATTTCTGTGTGTGTTTGTGTATGCAGAAATAAATCCAAGCATCACCCAATGATGGCACAGGAATTTGACACACTTGCATTTCTCTTGAGAATTTTTTGAGAATTTTTGTGTGTGCTTAAAAACAAAACAAAATGCATTCACCTAAACACAGCAATCTATGTACTATCTTTTCAGGCAAACACATTTTGCAGATTTCCTTTCTCCTCCAATTTGCATTTAGTAAATGACTGCGGCTTCATTCATTTACTACAAGCAAACAGCTGACGGCACTTCTTAGGAATTCTTTTCAGTGCCAACCTTTGCTACTGTTCCAGCTGACACCCACTTCGTGACACCATCTTTCGAAAGGGGCAGTAGTCTCTTGGGCAGCAGAACACTTGGAGTTTTTTCATAGGCGTTTCAGCATTACTCGGAACTAGAAATCAGCATTGTCCTGCCTTGCAACTCTATGAATTCATCTCAGTATTGACAGTATTTAGGGTTTTTCTTTTCTTTTCCCCTTTCCTGATGTTAGGCAGGAGCTGCCTAAGCCTAAGGTATAAGCTCAGAGAGTTATATTGCTAGCTGAGGGTCTCTCTCTCCCCCTTCCCCACAATCTGACTGAGCCTTGTGTTCAAAATGGCACCGTTCTGTGCCTTCCAATACAAGAGGAACATTTGTATAAGACAGTGTCACTCTCTTCCTCCTTTGAAATCAGTTCCAGTGGATATGAAATGACTACTTTTAACTATGCTTGGTGGCCGGCATCTGCCTCTGTGCCGCTAGTAGTTCATGGATAATGACTTTGTCCCAATGCATTGGAGAATTTCCCACATGTTGCCGCCATTTTGGGGACAGGTCTGCTAGGGCATGTGGGAAATAGCTTGATGCCGAATGTGAGTCACTGCATTTATTGATTGATTGATTGATTCATTCATTCCTCTCTGTTGAATTGCTTGACAAAGGTGTTTGGCAAACGAGACCTTTCTTCAGCAGGCAATTGAAGGGGAACTTTTCAGTTTTTACGATTAATTTTAATCAATCCTATCCATTGCATGCTTTTTTAATTTTTATGTACACCACTTAGAAACATTGGCAATTAACTGGTCTACAAATAGCTTAAACAAATGACTCAGTAAGAGATGCTTGACAGGGGAACAGACTACCTCGGAAGGTTGTGGACTCTCCTTCACTAGAAGTTTTTAAACAGAGGGTGGATAGTCATCTGTCAGGGATTCTTTACCTGTGATCCCTGTCAATCAGCTGATTGTCAGGTCTTTCAAAGCACCATGCACTATGGTGGATACCCTGATGATCACTGGGGTGTCTATACACAGTGCAATGGAAAAACAGATCACAGAGTGTAATTGTGATGCCAGGTGACTGACAAGTGGGCAGCCCCGGCCCATAGGGGAGTGGTTTATGGGCACATGATACTGTTGTCTTGATAAAGGTAGGGTGGATTGAGTCTGCTCAGTGCCTTGATGGGAGACTGGCCAGGAAATCCATGTATATCATGTTGAGTTCCATGTTGGAAGAAAGGAAGGCTATCTACTAAAATAAATAAAATTATAGGGATTACAGGATAGAAAGTACCTTGGTTAAGCTTTTGTGGAAGAACTATACCATATGAACAAAGATTTCAAAAGGGGATTTACAGCTGCCATCTGCGAGAATTTCTCCATTTTGTTCTGTTGAAACTGGATGAAATCCAGGAGATCTTGTCGTAATAAGAGAATAACCTGAGGTATTTGGAGAAATGGTTGGAATCGGTGCACAACAGCTGCCAGCTCTTCTATTCATGCATATGTTTGTTTTACATGCAGTTTTGTTCTGTCTGAGCTTATAAATCACTTTTTGTCGTCTTTTCATTGTGTGACTTCGTTCTTTGGTTTTTCATGCATTGATGACAACCAAACACAACAGCCTACTGATAACCCTCCCCCCCTACTGACTTTCAGGTTTTCACGATCAGATGAACTGTCCCGGCACAGGCGCTCGCATTCTGGAGTGAAGCCGTACCAGTGCCCCGTGTGCGAGAAGAAGTTTGCTCGGAGCGACCATTTGTCCAAGCACGTCAAAGTCCACCGGTTTCCTAGAAGCAGCCGCTCGATGCGCTCAGTGAACTGAGGGGGGGGGGTCTTACTTGCTCCTTTACCCAAGAACAGGAACTGGCAGAACTTTGTTTCGGTATCCTCTTCACGATAATTTATTTGTCTCCCTGTAACAGCTGATGCCATGACTTCACACACATCTATTGTTTTAAAAGAAAAAGGAAAAAAAAACCACCCACCACCTTTACCTTATTTCTTTTCCTTTCCTTTGCTGCTGCTTCTTCCTTTTGAAATTACAGTGTTTTATTTTTAGCTGTTTTCTCCTGCACCATGATAACTTATGGGCTACTTGCTGCTAGTTAATTATAGTTCTGGCATTCCTGAAGGCTTTGCTCATGTACAGGGCTATTCGTTGTGAGGGGTAATTTTTTTTTAAAAAAAAGTGTTATTATTAAGTTGGCCTATTTGTCCAGTTTGGAAACAGCAAATTCTGTTTGAAATTAAAACAATGCCTTTTTGGCAAGGTTGGGTTGGGTTGGTGGGCTTATATATTTTGTTGAGGTGATGGTGTTCCTTAGCTAGGAATTTGTAGAGGCCTGGTAGTCCTGTCAGGGCAGAGGCCTTTGATGGCTAAGGCCCACTCAGCAGTAGAAGCATGGAGAATAAGGCCATCAATGACTATTAGCCATGGCGGCCATGTTCCGTCTCCACTGTTGGAGGTAACACATGCTTCCAAATACCAGGTTTTGGGACTCGCAGGTTGGGAGAGTGCTTCCCACAAGCCTCTAGTTGGCCACTGTGAGAACAGGATGTTGGACTAGATGGGCCTTGGGCCTGATCCCGCAGGGCTTTTCTTATGAGCAGGAAGGCCCCCAAATGCAGCACACATTTTGAAGTCATACACACTGCCACCTCAAGAGGGATGCCTCATGCGACCATTAGGTCCAGAGTCTAAAATGATCTAGCTGCCCCACTGTAGAGGTTATCAAACGAGGAAGGGCAAAAGGAGCATATTGGGTGTAGGATGTGTGTATTTGTGTTTCTGTGTGGGAAATTGCAAACCAGCTGGTATTTCGCTGCTCTTGAGCAGAGCCGCACCACATCCTGTCAGATGCCAGAACTGTGGCCTGAAAAACTCATAAGGTCCAGCTGCTTCCTAGTTCTGTACACAGTCTGCTGGAGTCTTGTCCGGGCCTGTTCTCATAAGCCACCAAATTAATTCTCCCTGGTTCCTTTCCAGGCTGACAAGAGTCCTCCATGTTATCTCCTATTCCACCAGTGTGTATTGGCTCCACCCCGTGCCCCTCCTGAGGTCAGTATTTTTGAAATAAAAAAACTGGCAACCAAAGGAGGAAGAAACAAAAGGATAAAATGTGGAATGTATTTCCTTTGCCCAATCATCCAGATTACTAAAACACCAGTCTCTTTTAGTCATTCAGTTCATGGATGATAAATATGCATAGGGTGAGGTGCATCTCAGGAACAGACTCTGCCCCCCCCCCACGCCATCTTTGAGAGCAGTTCTTGACTGTTGCATCATAGGTCTCAAAGTCACAGTCCTCCAAAGCAGGATGATGGTGCAATAGCTGATTGGTTTGAGTGTGAGTGTGGCTGGTATTAAGGCAGAGCGTTGAATGTTGGCTTCCTATGGAGCCCAAAATATAGCCAGGCCAATGTGCTCTATAAAAGATTTTTCATTGGAGAGGAGTGATGCTCATAGGCCTGTAGAAATGATGCTTGCTCTTTAGCAAAGATTCATAGTCCAGTGATCATGATGTGGGAGGACTGGATGTAAGAGTGATACCTTGTTTTTGCCACTTGCTGTGCCCCTGCGTTTTCACCATGCATACAGCCTGCATCACGTACCATTCCTGCAGGAGCCTAAGGTACTTCCTGCCAAAAGTTACAACCTCCTCCTCACGTGGCTTTTGATGGGCACAGAAGTAACTGGGATGGCTCTTTGCATCTTCCCAGACGGATGCGTGAAGAAATGCTGGACTCATCCCCACCCCCACCCCCGTTTACAGCACGGAATGAAATCCTTATCCCCCCCCCAGTCGCTGGGGAAGGAGGACTTAAAAGACTTATTGAATGTTTTGCGAAAGCACTTTTTTTTGAGCCGTAGGAGGCAAGCGCCCCCCAAATGTGGAGTATTCTCATGGGCTGCTATTCAGAGAGCAATGCAACTGGGGCATCATGCGTTTTAGCCAGCTGGTGCAGTAGCTGTCTCAAGGGCTAAACAACAACAACAACAAAAAGGGAATACGTACATACATATATATATCTATATATATATATACTTATAATGCAATGCTGGCAGCAAAATTATTGTGTTAGGAAACATTTCCCCCCTTTTCTTTATGTACTCAGCTGATCGTAGGAAGCTTTCTAGCAAAATAGAATCTGGTAATTAGAGAATATTTGTTTAAAGTAAAATACAGTTGAGCGTGTTGCGTCTCTTCTCTGATCATGGACGGTGCCTGTGTCCGTCAGCACAACTCAGCAAACGTTAGACGTGACTCAACTCCTCTGAAAGCAATGGGGCGGGATTAGTAGCTCCTACCCGAAGATCCATTGGTTTCAATGGGACTTGGTTGCAATTCCCTTCTGTAGGATTAAGCCTTGTCTGTCTTGTCAACTTTTTTGTTAGCCAAATGGGAAATAAAACGCGTTCGTACCAGCTCAAAATGCAGACCACGTCGCCATGTTCGAGCAAGAGCTCCACTCACTACCTTCGTCTAGGAATGCATTCCTTTTGTCGTCTAAGAAACAAGTATATAAACAAATCTTTCTTCTATTGACTGGTTTTTATCTCACATCCTATGAATGTATGTAAATAAAACTGTACATATTGCATATCTATATAAAATATCTTTTAATAACGTATGAGAAAATTGTGTAAATTTGAAACAAAAGAATATCTTTAAAGCCAGTGTACATAAGTTACAATCCTGTATATTTTTTCTTTTGTTCTTCATAAAATATATTTACTTTGACAATAAAAAGAAAATTGAAATTTTACAAGTGATGTGATGCGCTTTTCTTGGTTTTCACAATCATATTCTTCAGGAGTCCATGGAGCGCCTTGGCAGTGTGGATGGGAAAGAATAGTAATGTCTAGCATTTCGAAACATAGGAAGCTGCCTTATACTGAGTCGAGCTGCTAGGAAACTTAACTTAAATGATGCAAAATCCAGAGAGAAAAGAAATCCTGATTACACTATACTGAGAAAATTGAACAATAACAGAGAGGTTTTGTCTTTCTTACTTCAGGCCTTGTGCATAGCAGGAAGACATACAATCAAACATACAGAGGAAAAATCCCTCAGGACCACACAGCCAATCAGAGCACGTGCAACCTTGGTAAGCATGTCGCTCTGCATGGTTGCTAAATAACACCTCCACCCACTCCCCTCTTGGCTAGTTGACTTTAACATTAAACAAAATTAACCATTAATTTGCACACAGAATGATCTTTGCTGTTTCACTTCTGGCACAGGCCATTGGTCCATCTTATTTAATGTTTCTACTGACCGGCTGCAGCTCTTCTGGGTTTCAGACAGGGAACTTTCCCAGCCATACCAGTGATTGACCTTCTGCATGCTAAGCAAATGCTACAGCCCATTCCCCTTTGAGTGTGCTGGTATGGCCACTGGCTAGCACTGGCATTAGCACAGAAAGCAAAACTATGACAATACAAGGTAGACAAGCGTAAGATGATGCACCTCGGGGCTAAGCTTCCCATGTCCAGGAAAACTCCTGGGAGAGAAGCCATTAAGACTACAAAGGGTCAAAGGAACTCGGTGTGAGATGGCATATGGTTGGGGCCCCTCCCCCAGCTCAGAGTTAGAAGATAAAATCAGAGCTTAGCTTAGAGAGGTGATGCGACTGAGTAATGCGACTGAGAAGCAAAGCAGCAGGCAGCACCATATTGGATCTCTGCTGGAATCCTAGGCTGCGCCTATGGAGGAAGCAAGACGCTCTTGGGGTATTGACACTGTGAAGCCCTCCATCGTAGGCTCAGGTTGTAAATATGTGCAAATAAACCATATCTCTTAAAGACACCACAGTCTCTGTTGTGTCTCATTTCCAGAAGGAAACACAAAGCCTGGGTAGGCGTCCGGAACCCCTGGAATCTCGTACCATTCAGAGATTGGGGTGCCGCGCAACAATAATATCCTGAGCATATCAACGTAGCGATGTCTCGAGAAGATGGAATCACATCTGAATTGTTGAGTTTTCTCCAGGGCATTCTTGTTCAGAATACAAAGTGAGATTCCTCCTCACCCACACACCTTGCCCAGGAGGGCACATTAAAAACTTACATCTTCCCACGTGTAGGGGCACAGACCAGAACTTAAAAAATTACTACTGCTACTCTTTGTACAAATTGGCTCTCACAGCAGCCTATTGGCAGTTGCCAATTTCATCAAACATCATTCCGCTAAAAATATAATAATAATAATAATAATAATAATAATAATAATAATAATAATAATAAATTTTCTTCCCCAGCCACTCTGGGTGGCTTTCATTAAAAACAGAATAAACAGAACATTAAAAACATGATAAAACATCAAATTTTAAAAACTTCTGACCATGGAATGAGAGTTGTTTATTTCCTTGACATCTGATAGGATGACAGGGTGGAACTACCGAGAAGGCCCTCTGCCTGGTTCCCTGTAACCTCGCTTCTCGCAATGAGGGAACCACCAGAAGGCCCTCGGCGCTGGACCTCAGTGTCCAGGCTGAACAATGGGGGTAGAGAAGCTCCTTCAGGTATACTGGGCTGAGGCCGTTTAGGGCTTTAAAGGTCAGCACCAACACTTTGAATTGTGCTCGGAAATGTACTGGGAGCCAATGCAGGTCCTTCAGGACCAGTGTTATATGCTCTTGGTGGCCACTCCCAGTCACCAGTTTAGCGGCCGCATTCTGGATTAGTTGCAGTTTCCGGGTCATAAAACAAAATTCTATCCTTACTCTATGACCCATGCCTTGACTAGCAAAACACACACACACACACACACACACACACACACACACACACACTTGAGAATAGGATGCCAATCAAATGCCAACAACATTCCTGTTCTTGCTTAAATGTTGCTAATGAGCCTTTCCGATCTTTCCAGTGATGCACCTTTTCTTTATGAAGGTCATTTCCTGGGGAACCTATCAGGGCATATTGAAACCATTGGAAGGGAAGAAAGTGGATCTTGGTCCTTTTTTTTTTTTGAAAGCCACCTTTCTTGGGAATGCCTGTCCTTCCTCCCTCAAATTCCATGCCAGGTCAATAGTAGGAAGAACACTGTGGAACTGCTCCTCCTCCTCCTAACATATTGCTATATGTTTAATCCAGGCAAACAGGTTACTTGAGAACAAAGTGAACTAGAAAAGGGGCAAGGTTAATGATTACTCTGACCCTTTGCTGTGTTATGTAAGCCCGAAGCCTTGGTGTTTTATAAGACCTCAGCAAGCTGACAGAGGTACGCTTGTTGTATGTTAAGTGAGGAAATGGTTCATGATATAGAAGTCACGATCAGGACTAAAACTGCAGCCCCTAGTGCATTTGCTAGGAAGTTGAATGTTGTGGGCCTGAGAATTAACATAAGTGAGGGTTGTGGAGTGTGTAGTGGCTTTGGGGCATTAGATTAGGAGCAAAGGGTTGACAGCCTTGCTTGGTTTTCCGACGGCAGTTTCAAAGAAGGAAGGGACCGTTTGGTGATAGGTGGCATACACCCTCCCAACACAAGTGGGAGACCACATCTCCTCCCAGACACAGTCCTGCCCCTCTCTTTCAAGTTCTCAAAAAGTTCTCAAAACCCCCTGTCCCTCATCTCTCAAGTGGTTAAGGCTGTGCCGCTCCATACACCAACCTGGGAATAAGTCCACTGAACTCAGTGGAACTTACCTGAATAGAACTTACCTTCCACTGAACAGATGCTTGAAAGAGGTTTATGCTGTGCTGGCTCGAATGCTTTTGGGAGCACTTTTTGCCACAAGCAGATTTGTCTCTCGTAATGACTTTAAAAAACAACAACACACAATTTGAACCTTTGGGCCACTTAATTTTTTGAAAAAATTGGCACCTGTTTAGGAATCATTTTCTGTGTTTGCCATGGAGACAAATAATCATTCTAAAATAACCTCCTTTTAGCATTTTTTTTCCAATTCTTGTCCCGTTCCACCACTACCACCCTGCTCCTGAGGACAGACTAAGAACCAGGGCTGATCCATGACATTTTGCTGCCTGAGGCAAAGGTCAAGATGGCGTCCCCTCTCATTCCATGGCCAGAAGCTGACTCGGCTGGCAACAGTGGTAATGGGACAGTGCCTTCAATTGCACTTGAGGGCAAAAGACTGGCTCAGGGCAGACACAGCTCTGTCCTTCCAACCTTTTGCTGCTGTTCTCCTTCCCCTGGAAATTGCCTGCTGAGGATACTGCCTCATTCTGCCTGATAATAGGGCTGGTCTTTTTCTAACAATGGCTTCTCAGTTTAAAGTACTGGAAAACATTATACGCACTGCAGCTTGTTATCCAGCATGCTGTAAAAATGACATATATTAACAGCTCAATCCTATGCTTGTTTACTCAGATGTGAGTCCCATTGTGTTCAATGAGGCTTAAAGGTAAAGGGACCCCTGACCGTTAGGGGGTTGTGGCACTCATCTCCCTTTACTGGCCGGGGGAGCCGGCATACAGCTTCCGGGTCATGTGGCCAGCATGACTAAGCCGCTTCTGGCGAACCAGAGCAGCGCACGGAAACACCATTTACCTCCCCGCCTATTTATCTACTTGCTCTTGATGTGCTTTCAAACTGCTAGGTTGGCAAGAGTTGGGACCGAGCAACGGGAGCTCACCCCGTCGCGGGGATTTGAACCGCCGACCTTCTGATCAGCAAGCCCTAGGCGCTGAGACTTACTTTTCAATAATGGTGCCTAGGATTGCAGCCTAATCACACTGCAACGAATGAGAGCAAACTAGGCAACATCATTTTGACACACATGCATTTCACGCTGCTCACTCTTCCTACAGAACATAACAAACACCTTACAGAACATTCTGAGCTTCCTGGACATCCATAGAGCTGAGCACTACAGTTGCAGTGTCTCTCTTTCGAAAATTTTTCTCATTGGTTTCCACAACAACAACCCCCCCAAACCTCAAGCACCTTGTTTGTCAGCATCCACTGCCCCCATTGTCTTCAGCCGCAGCTTGGCTGAGGCCCTGGAGTATAATTACAATATCAGGCGATTGTGCCAAATGGACGCCAGGCATTTAATCAACCATCCCGTAGCAAATGTAAGTGGGACATAAACACCAGGGCTTGGCTGCTTTCAAATTGGCACCTATTCAGGATTCTATAAATGGCAGCCAGGTAGTCGCCTCGTTTTCTCTTCTGCTCTCTCTCTCTTTCTTTCTCTCTCTTTCTCTGATGAGTGTGATTTTTCCATGGACAGCATGTCCCAGGCCTTACTGAGCGGAAAACAGAGAGATGGTCCCTGGTGGCCGCTTTGGTTGAAGGGGGGAGGGGAGCAAAGTGTTTTGCAAATATTATTATGCCAAGGGATGACAAACACAGGTCCACCAGTTCAGACTGAAGAGTGGGTCTGTGCTGGTTGGAAAGAGAAAAGACCCAGCAGCCGGGAGAGGTGCCAACCCCCTGTCGTTTACAAGCTGAGAGCGCACACAGTTGGATCTGTATGTGCTCTGGACCAAAATAACCCTCTCCGCCCAGTATAAATCTGGGCTCCCTATAAATCATACAAAGTAACTGCCTTTGCACCCCGGGGCTTCCTTCTTTGCATAATTTGCTCTGCTGCTATTGGGGATCCATTGATAAGAACCGGAGGTTTGGGGGTAAAGTAAGTGGGGACGGGAGTCAGGAAGAAATGGAAGCCAGGCACCCAAGGGGGAGCAGGGAGCCATGCATGCAAGAAACATGCAGAGGATTTTTAAGGCCATGGGTGCTCATTCTCTGGCCTCTGGGTGTTTGGCCCATGATGGCTTCCGGTGTGAGGAACCTCCTACCACAGCACAGATGGGGTGCCCCCTCTCCTGCACCCACCCAATCCCTCCATGAAACCCACATTTTCCTCAAGGTCATTAGCAGCACCCCTTTGTTCTAATTCCAAACTGTGAGCAAGCTTAGGTACATGTAAAGGTTCTTGCTCACATTCCTCACTCCCTTTGGGCACTTGCAGATAACCTGTTTATTGAGCATCCACCCTGCTTTGCTTGCAGGGAGATTAGATGCCACCAGTTGTTTAATGAGCACTCATTCTGATTTGCTTCTGATTTGAAGCAAGTGTTCTCCCACACTGTCCAGGGCAGTTCCCTGTCGCTTCCCTGAATGCAAGAAGCCTGATCTTTCAGGTGAAGTGGGGTTGTTTGCACATGACCTCCTAATCAACTAGAATTGCACAACCTGAATTTGCTGGTAAGAGACATAGCTGCCAAGTTTTCGCTTTTCTCGCGAGGAAGCCTATTCAGCATAAGGGAAAATCCCTGTAAAAAAGGGATAACTTGGCAGCTATGGTAAGAGATTGAATCCCACCTGAAAATAGTGGTGTTAAACGTAAGTTCCTCGACCCGGGAGCTATCTCTTTTTTTGCTGAAGAAGTCCTGCAATCTTCAACAGTGACTCGGAACTGCAGCTGGGGAGGAATTCTCTTGCGCTGAGGGTTTCCCACAGGCATCTGGTCGGCCATCGTGAGAACAGGATGCTGGACTAAATGGGCCATTGGCCTGATCAATTAAGCTCTTATGTTCTTATGCTATAAGAGGCAGAGAAAGAAGGTTCTAGATGGGGGACTAATTACCAGCCTTAGCTGCTGCTTCTTCTTCTTCTTCTTCTTCTTCTTCTTCTTCTTCTTCTTCTTCTTCTTCTTCTTCCTCTTCCTCTTCCTCTTCTTCTTCTTCTTCTTCCTCTTCTTCTTCTTCTTCTTCTTCTTCTTCTTCTTCTTCTTCTTCTTCTTCTTCTTCTTCTTCTTCTTCTTCTTCCTCTTCTTCTTCTTCTTCCTTGACGATCACATGTAGCCAGGTAAGATTGCCTTCCATAAACATGGTTTTAACAGTGGGTTCATGAGTTCACATCCTTCCACAGTAAGCACATAGGTTTCCGGGTGGGAGTTGATCGTGGTGAGGGTTTGCCAAACATGCCTTCCTCTTAGCGCATTTCTCCCTTTCGCCCTGAATTCGATTATCTTCAAAATCCATGACACCTTTGGTAAAGGCTGTTCTCCAATTGGAGCACTCGTAGGCCAGTGTTTCTCAGTTGCCAGTGTTTATACTACAACCAACCTTAGCAATCAGGGTTCACAATGGACAAAGGGGGACAATATCCATTTCCACTTTTTAAAAAAATACTGAGGTCTTGTTCAAGAATGATGCCGTTTACCTGACTGCAGCTTGCACAAGAGTGATTAAAAAATGTCTTGAAAAAAGTCTCTTGTAAATTTTGTTTTCTTTTTAAAAACCAGTGTATGTGCTGTGCTTAGAAACTAGCTCCTCCTAACTGGGTTGCCAAAATTCGAATACCCGTTCTGCATGCAGCAATTGGTGGAAACAAGTGTGCTCAATGGTTTGGGTCAGCAGCAACAAAACTGGCCAGGTTGTGCCCAGGTGAGGAGCAAATGTAGGGGTGTGATATGAGATGCCACCCACCAAGATGCCACCCACGCCTGTTAAAATCTACCCACCCAAAGACAATGTGTTTTCACACAGGCAGTAAGTGCCGATGTAAAACAGGCTATTTTTAGTTATCAGATTTCCTGCAATAAAGAGAAATTCAGTTTACCGGTAAATGTTACAAAAAAGAAGTGCTGTGGGTCATTTGATGGCAATGATGCCATGGGGATGCCACACTTATATGCCTGGGTAGTATCTATTCTATAACCAACTCCCCATCTCAACGCAACCATATAGACTGAGGCGATCTGTGAGGGACAGGGGATATCGCGAAGTCCCTCCCCTCCTGAGTTCAAGCCCGTCCCCGAGCAAAGGGGAAAGCAGGGAGAGTTCCGATTCCAGTGGGGAAGCAGGAAGTCGTGTCCGAGGCTCAGGCAAGGTAGAGGAGCCAGGGTCCCAGGTGGGACAGGAAGGGGCAAGTAAGGGGGGAAGACCCATCCCCCCAACTCCAGAATTACGCAGGAAGAGGAGGGGCAAGAGGATGGGTCTGCCAAAGCTTTTGTGTTGGAGAAAGACGCGCCAAAAGCCATTAGGAGGTTCTGAAACCGACTGACAACATCGCTCCGTGTAAATAGCAATGACTTGAGCACTGTAAATACGCAGCACCAATAAAAGAATAAAATGCAGAGCTGCGTAGCGTCGTTACTCTGAAGTAGTCCACTCCGGCCACTGTGACAGCAACCTCCTAATCATTTTTGGGCTACTTTGGAGTTGCCGGGATGAGCGTGTCAGAGGCGGAGAAGTGGCGGCAGATCGCTGAGCAAGCCCAGCTAGAACTGCAACAGCTGTCGCTGCAGGCGCAGGGAGAATTGAAGGCAGCTAAAGAGGAGACTAAGAAGGTCCAGGACGACCGGCTACAACTTGCGGAACAGGTGAGAGAGCTCCAGGAAAAAGAGCAGCATTTAAGGGCGGTGGCGGTAGACCTCCAAAACAAGCTGGATGCAGAGAAAAACAAGGCGGGAGGGGCACCCCAAGTCCAAGTGCTGCCAGGAAGGAGAGCCGGGACCCTAGTAAGCAAGTTCAATGGAGACCCGAAGGAGTTTCAGGGCTTTGAGACTGAGATTGTGTATGCTCTTGAGCTGCACCACGATGAGTTCCCTGATGATGAGCACAGAGTAGCGTTTATTGTGGAGCACCTTACAGGGGCGGCCAGGGAGTGGCTAAGACCGTTAATTGCAACAAGGAATCCTTGCATGAAGAATGTCAAACTATTTCTAGAAGGTTTGAAAACGATGTATTCGTCCGATAGTCATATGGACCAGACTAAGGAGGAACTTCATAATTTACGCCAAGGAAATATGACAGTTCGCGCGTATTGGGCGAAATTCACCATGCTGGTGCACAGATTGGGGTGGGATCTGGAGTCTGCCCCAATGCAAGCGGCGTTTTACTTGGGGTTGCATGAGGAGGTGAAGGATGAGCTCTCGAGAGGTCCAAAGCCCAGTAATATGGATCAACTGAGCAAAGCGGCTCTGGCGGTGGGGGTGAGGCAGGAATCCAGATGGAGCGACAAGCAAGCAACGCGCGCAAAGCGGGCTTGGTTCCCACGGTCGCAGGAGAAGCCACTCCCTCAACAACCCTTTCAAGCCACGCCTGGGGCCAGTCAGGACCAGGAACCCATGCAGATTGATAGCGCGCGCGCGCGGGCTTTTCAAACCCCAGCGGCGCCAAGACGCAAGGAGGGAAGGGGTGGGAATTGCTTTCTCTGCAACTCCCCCCAGCATCTCGTCAGAGACTGCCCACATCGCAGGGAGTGGCAAGGAAAGGCGGGAACGGTTGTGCCCTCCCCCACTGACGCAGCACCACAGCAGGGAAACGGGAAAGCCTGGCTGCAGGAGACAAGGGGCGGCAGCCAGGCACAGTCAGCAGACAACAGCCCCAGCCCACCCACCCGCACAGAGAGGAGCAGAGCCAGCCCACCCCTCCCAGAGCAGGAGTGGTTCTAGGAGTGACGCTCACGCTCCCAAATGGCTATCCATTGACGGTCCTCGCCCTAATTGACAGTGGTGCCTCAGCCAACTTCTTCTCGAGAAACTTTGCAGAAGAGCACCAGATCCAGCTTCTGCAGCTGGATTTTCCTCTGCACGTGGCAACCATTGACGGCAGAGAGCTGCTGGGAGGGGCCATCACTCATCAAACCCCCCCCATGAGAATGACGGTTGGAAGGCACTCAGAGACACTGGCATTCAACGTCACCACCATCTCAGACCCCCCAATCGTTTTGGGCATGAGCTGGCTGGCGCGCCACGACCCCTCCATAAGTTGGCATCAGAGATGCATCACTTTTGGATCGGACTTTTGCCTGGAACATTGCATGCAGCACCAACCAGGGGAGGGGCCTCCGATAGCCACGGTGGCCACCATGCACGTCAAAGGGGGTGAGGCGATACCCAAACCATACTGGGACCTGCAGGAGGTCTTCAGTGAAGCGGAGTCCGACCACCTGCCCCCACACAGGCCTTTTGACTGCCAGATCAACCTGGTGCCTGGGGCAACTATACCCCCAGCCAAGCTGTACGCCATGTCAGACCAGGAACTGGAGGATCTGCGCGCTTTTATCGACAAGAACCTCAAGCGGGGGTTCATCAGAGAAAGCAAGGCAGCAGGGGGCAGCCCGGTCTTCTGGGTGGACAAGAAAGACACGCAACAGCGCCGTCTTGTGGTGGATTTTAGACGGCTGAATTCGGTGACAGAGCCAGTGGCTTTCCCCATGCCCAGAGTGGATGATCTCCTGACAGCGGCACGCAGAGGCAAGATTTTCACCAAGCTAGACCTGAGGGGGGCGTACAACTTGATCAGGATCCGGGAAGGCGATGAGTGGAAAACCACGATGTTCACGCCTCTGGGCTCTTTTGAATATCTGGTGATGCCCTTCGGGTTGCAAGGGGGCTCAGCATGCTTCCAGGCCTTCATGCACCACGTCCTGGGGTCCCTACTCTTCAGGAAATGCTTGGTCTTTCTGGATGACATCCTTATTTACTCCAACGACCCAGTGCAGCACGTGAAGGACGTCAGGGAGGTGTTACAGCGCCTGAAGGAGAACCACCTGTATGTGAAGCTGGAGAAGTGCAAGTTTCACACCAAGGAGGTGGACTTCCTGGGCTACAAGCTGTCAGACAAGGGGCTGGCAATGGACAAGGACAAGGTGCAGACCATCCTGGACTGGCACAGCCCCAGGACGCGCAAAGATGCCCAACGCCTACTAGGCTTTGCCAACTTCTACAGGAAGTTCATCAAGAACTTCTCTCGAGTTACGGCTCCCATCACTGACTGCCTGAGAGGCAAGCAGAAGTTCAGGTGGACACCAGAGGCGCAAGCAGCGTTCGAAAGCCTCAAGAGGGTGTTCGCCTCAGACCAGAACCTGTTCCACGTGGTTCAGGACGCGCCCCTACGCATTGAAACAGATGCTTCTGATAAGGCTGTGGGCGCCATTTTGTTGCAACTGGACGCCAACAGAGAGTGGAGACCCTGTGCCTTCTTCTCCAGGAAGTTGACCCAGCCCGAGCGAAACTACACAGTTTTTGATCGGGAACTTCTTGCGATCCACGCGGCGTTCCAGCACTGGAGACACTTCCTGGTGGGCGCCAAGCACCCCATCCAGGTGTGCACAGACCACAAGAACCTGGAGTTCTGGAGAACTGCCAGGGTGCTCAACCAGCGGCAGATACGGTGGGCGGAGTTCTTCTCGAACTTCAACTTCTCCATACACTACATCCCAGGAGAGCAGAATGTCAGGGCGGATGCCCTCTCCCGCAAGCCAGAGTACATGGAGGAGGAGGCGCCACCAGCCCCAAGGCACATTTTCCCCCCGTCGGCATGGTCCTGCGGAGCAGCAGTGGTGAGCGAGGCAGAACTCACAGCACTGACGGCAGCGGATGAATTTGCCAACCGCATCTTCAGAGAACTGAGAGGGGGGAGGGAGCAGGCAAAAGACTTTGCAGAACGCAGAGGGCTGCTTTTCTACAAGGGTGCGCTGTACCTACCCACCACCCAGCTTCGACGTACGGTCCTCAAGCAGATGCACGACAACCCTACAGCGGGGCATTTTGGAAGGGACAAGACCACTCACCTAGTCATGAGACACTTCTGGTGGCCAGGGGTGAGGGAAGATGTTCGAGACTATGTAAGGGGCTGTACCACCTGCCAGCGGGCGAAGGTGGTCAGAGCAGCGCCACCAGGGTTGCTGGAGCCCTTAGCCACACCACACAGGCCGTGGGAAGTGGTGTCCATGGACTTCATCACAGATCTGCCTTCGTCCAGGGGTAAGACTGCAGTGTTGGTGGTGGTGGACCTCATGTCCAAAATGTGTCACTTTATACCGTGTGCCAGGGCAGTCTCGGCAGAAGAGACAGCCAAACTGTTTGTTGATCACATTTTCAGACTGCATGGATTACCTTTAAGGGTTATTTCGGATCGTGGCCGCCAATTTGTTTCCAGGTTCTGGCGGCGGCTCATGAACCTCCTGCAGGTGGAGGTCAGCTTGTCGACGGCTAGACACCCGCAGACCAACGGACAAGCGGAGAGGGTCAACGCCATTCTGCAGCAGTACCTGAGATGCTACGTCAGCCAGCGGCAAACGGACTGGGTGGATCGCTTGCCACTAGCAGAATTTGCCTACAACAATGCAGTGCACGTCTCCACAGGGGTGTCGCCCTTTAAGGCCAATTACGGGCGCGACCTCAGATCTTTCCCAGAGAGGGAGAGGGAGGAGGAGGAGGAGGGCCCACAGGCTGAGGATTGGGCAGAGGAACTGGAGACGGTGCACCAGCAGCTCAGAGAACACTTGGAGAGGGCCAAGGAAGCGTACAAAAAGGGGGCAGATCGCCACAGGCGACAAGGGGAGGTCATCAGGGTGGGGGACAAGGTGTGGTTGTCCTCGGAGGGCCTTCCCACCAGAGGGAGGTGCAAAAAGCTGGCACCCAAATGGCTGGGCCCCTTCACGGTCACGCAACAGGTCAACCCGGTGGCATACAGGCTGGCACTGCCAGAGGACATGAGGGTGCATCCAGTGTTTCATAGATCGCTGCTGTCGCCGTACAGGGAAAGCAGCAGGCTCAGAGACAGCGAACAAACCCCCGAGGGAGGGGGGGAGAGGGAAAGCAGGGAGCAACTCAATGAGGCCACGGCCATCCTGGATTCAAGGTGGGGGGTGGGGGGCCTGGAGTACCTCATGGCATGGGAGGATGCTCCACCGTCCCAGAATGAATGGGTTCCCGCCACTCAGATACAGGAGGAATTCTTGGTGGAAGAATTTCACGCCCTCTTTCCCCACAGACCCAAGCCCTGGCACATGGAAAGGGAGGGGGAGGAGGAGGAGGCACGGGAGAACAGCTCACCATGGCGCTGGGAAGCGGAGTTTGAGGAACCAGAGGATGAGGTATGGGTGTCGCCAAGATCCACCCAGTCAGAGGAAGGAGCAGCTTGGCAAAACATTTTTACCCCCACCAGCTCTGACGCCACGGACTTTTTGGGATTCCCGTCCTCCCAGGCGGAAGGGGGGGGCTCGCAGGACTGGGGGGAGGTGTTCACACCAACGGGCTCGGAGAGCACCGAGTTTTTAGGCTTCCAGTCGTCACCGACACATGGGGGGGGCCTGGGGAGGGGTGAAGGAGAGCTTGGGAGGGGGGTGGATGTGAGGGACAGGGGATATCGCGAAGTCCCTCCCCTCCTGAGTTCAAGCCCGTCCCCGAGCAAAGGGGAAAGCAGGGAGAGTTCCGATTCCAGTGGGGAAGCAGGAAGTCGTGTCCGAGGCTCAGGCAAGGTAGAGGAGCCAGGGTCCCAGGTGGGACAGGAAGGGGCAAGTAAGGGGGGAAGACCCATCCCCCCAACTCCAGAATTACGCAGGAAGAGGAGGGGCAAGAGGATGGGTCTGCCAAAGCTTTTGTGTTGGAGAAAGACGCGCCAAAAGCCATTAGGAGGTTCTGAAACCGACTGACAACATCGCTCCGTGTAAATAGCAATGACTTGAGCACTGTAAATACGCAGCACCAATAAAAGAATAAAATGCAGAGCTGCGTAGCGTCGTTACTCTGAAGTAGTCCACTCCGGCCACTGTGACACGATCCAACAAACCTACCTTTTCCCAGACTTTGTAGGCATTACCTACCCAGGGAGTTATCTGAAGCCATGACTATAACTTTAAAGCCACTTGTTTCACCGTGTCAAATCCTGTGCAAGGTACCAGACCTCAAGCTTGCATACTGAAATTGGAGACATGTGCCAATACAGGGACTCTGTACCAGACAGGAACTTCCTGTGGTGGGCCCTCAACTGGGTGAGGAACTTGGTTGCTTATAGGAATCGCCCATGTGGTGAGGAGGATTTGACCATGTCTCTGTTGACTCAGGTTTTTGTTTGTTTGCAGGTGTGCGGTGGAGTTCTCTAGACAATGTGACCGCATTCCAGTGTGGCTTTATGCCTGCCCCATTCTGTGTGGTCACATGTGTTCATGAACCCTGCCTCCCTCAAACACTGTATAAAACAAGACCGGGTTATTGATTTCCTTTAAATCCTTTTGTTTTATCTTGTTCTTTATTTGGTTTCTCTATCTAGCTTTGGAGTGCAAATCTTGTTCATTTTTTTTAAAAAAAGATGAAATGATGGGCACTGTAATATGTCTGTATTCTGTGCTCAGGAGATGCAGCTCAAACCATTTTAGGTAGACTGGATATGTGTAGAACCATCACCTGAAGGCTAAAATGTCAGGTGGCACAGGAGATGGATAAGGCAAGTTTTGATCACCTGGACAAGCTCTTACAGTTCACCCATCCTTCCTTTTAGTCTGCCAATCATTTCCAGCCTGCTGTCTTTGCATAACTGGAAACTCTCAAAAACACACCTTTAGAACAGAAGCAATGGTCATTCATTCACTACATCTAGTGACTGAAACTGTCACCCATTAATATAGGATGCTGTGTTTGAATAGGGTTGGCTTCCTATTTCTGGAAGCTAGTTGTAAAGTGGTCCTCATTTGGTCTGTTCCCGTTCACTTAGTCATTCATTAATTTTTTCCCAGACCTCTGGAATTGAACAGGGTATGTTAAAATGCTCAACATTCTGTCCTTTTAGTTTGAAGGGTTCTGTTTTTCAGCAGGTTTATTGGATCACTGAATCGCCGAGGGGCAAAATTTAACTTAGAGCCAATAAACCTGTTTAGGCAGAGTATTGCCCTGTTTGGGAACTGGGGTGGATTTCTGGATTTCTATTCCAACTGCTTCACAGTTCTCAAGTTAAAAGTCCTTTCCATTTCTGTAGCACGGAGTGTTGCAAACTCTCTGGGAATAGGTACACTGAATTACAGTGCAACCCACAGCGGTCGTATCCAGCAGTGCCTCATCTGCACACACATGTGACGTGATTTGGCACTTCTGCGCATGCACAAGCGGCGAAACTACCCAACCTGAAAACACATAACCCGAAGTGTCTGTAACCCGAGGTACCACTGTATGTATAAAAGGTATATAGGTACTGTATATCTATATATATAAGCTTAGCTTCAGCAGAGTAGTGGCCTCATGTGTTGTCAGGCCATGGGTGGCATTGTGGTATAAAACTCTTGGGTTTGCCAATCAGAAGGTCAACAGTTCGAATCCCTGCGACGGGGTGAGCTCCCGTTGCTCTGTCTCAGCTCCTGCCAACCTAGCAGTTCGAAAGTACACCAGTGCAAGTTGATAAATAGGTACCGCTGTGGTGGGAAGGTAAATGGCGTTTCCATGCGTGCTGGCACTCGTCATGGTCCTCCTTGCGCCAGAAGTGGTTTAGTTATGTTGGTCACATGACCTGGAAAGCTGTCTGTGGACAAACACCATCTCTCTTGGCTTGAACGCAAGATGAGCGTCGCACCCCATAGTCACCTGTGACTGGACTTAACCATCCAGGGGTCCATTACCTTTACCTTTATCTATTTCCACAGCTAGAGGGCACCACATAGGCGACCCCATCCGTTCCCGTCTTCTCCTAATGTCCTGGTGATGAGCCGTGTAGCAGAAAACTCCACTGGGATTTATCCAGATGTTTTGCACCTCTGTGTTCTTGGAACCATCACTGCTAAATTTGGATGCTTTATTCCCTCTTCTTTAATAGTCACCCCCCCCAATTCCTTGTGAGACTAATGTCTGCTATTATAATACAATGTAGCTCTGGTTTTGTTAACAGGAATGATGTTCAGTCCATTAGAATCAATTGTTTTGTCTGTAAATTACAGGTTTTTCACAGGAAAGCACGCATTTATCATTTTCAAGGAAAGATTCTGGGGCATTGCTTTATGTGACAGGATCGTTTAGAAACGCACAATTTAAATCGATTTACTAGTGTGGCATTTTTGCAGCTTGATTATGGCTGAGCTCCAAAAATATCACCTGTGCATGCATGCGTGGAGTGAATGTTCCTTCTGGAGCTTTTTTTCTTTACACCACAAAAAGTAACCCTGATGTGGTAAGCTGCTGTTCAGTTTTGAAAGAAACATGTCTCAATATCTGTAGGGTTCCAGGTTATCATGTCATGGTTCACAATGGGTCTTGGGGACTTGTCCCCTTGTTTGATGTGCTTCTTAGTTCCCGCTTCTCTTATGACTTCCCATTTCTCTATCCAGGCCTGTGAATATTTCAGCTGGATGGGATCTACGCAGTGGCGGAGCTTCATACTCCGGCACCGGGGGGGGGGCAGAGATCAGGCGGGGGCGCAGCTGGCATGCATCCTGGGGGTGGGGCACACCACCTGCAGGGGCATGGCGCCCAGCATGGGTGGAAGGGGCAGCGACGATGGCACCCTACTGGAATCGTGCTGCCGGGGGGCAGTGCGCTCCCCCCGCACTCCTCTTCCTCTGCCAGTGGAGCTACGGCAATGCCTAGTAATGTAGCTATTTCACATAGTGTTTGTGCATAGAACAACATTCCCATTTGTGTGTCTACTACAATCCTCTGTGGAGACTATAAGCTCCTGCAACCCCCCCCTGCCCCTTTTGCAATGGTTCATCCTGCAATTGCACAAACTCAATTTCACCATTCTAGGCTGCTACACCAATACAATATCTGTGGCATTATTATTTTTTTGATATGTGTAATTTTGCAATATTGCACAGATCTTATTTTTTTGTCTTCCATAGCAGACCGCAGGATTTGACTGTAAGGCTTAATGACTACAGTTGGTCAACAGAGATTTTGAAAAGTAAATTATGTGCAATCAACCTACTTTCTTTCTTCAGTGGGATAAATGGATTAATGGTTGAAGAGAATGTTGGGGAGATAACACAGACCAAAACAATACCCTATGCAAGCTAGATAGAACAACCTGAATAAGAATAATACAATTTTGATTAATATTTTTTTTTAAGGAAAGAGGAGAGGTACTGAGTAGGGGTCAAAAGGGGTCTTTTGAGGGATCAGTGCTGCTGGAACCATTAGGGCTGAAACACAGATGTTTGGGACCCACACTGCATTTAATCAACCTAATACTAGAGTATTCAGTAGCAGTAACTAAAAATAATGGAATTTTATTCCACTAGATGAGGGGATGGCTGCTAAATAACCAACCTCCCTCCTTTTAATACAGCTTTAATGTGGATTGTGGGGGCCCTTCTTTCCTTTGCAGAGAGTGAGAGGGGAAACTGAGATTTTGTGTGAGTTTGTGGTTTTGACATTGCACAGCTCAACAAGTAGAGCGCTCGTGCGAGTGTGACTTCTCCTTCTCAGTGAAATTCAGCTGGCAGGCATTTCACTGGGGGCAACTTTGGGAAGCAGAACCTAGATCTGAATTGGGATTTGGTGTGTTTGGTGCATTTTGAAGTCCAGTTTGAACAACTTTTTTGTTCCAAAGGGACCTGCAGGGTGCAGCAGCTTGCCAGTTGGCAGCGAGTTTCTTAGTATAAACAATAAAGCACGTGTTTATTTATTAGTTTATTTATTGATCTGGCAAACTGCCCAGTAAACAAGGCAGATGGTGGCTCTGTGTGATTTAAGAATTAAAGCAATAACCCAAAGGCTGTATGAGAACTGAAAATTCAGGTAGAGTTTCAATTCTGCTCCCATTATGCTCAGAGAAAGGCTCTTACAGTAACTATTGCATTTGTTGCATTTTTATCTCACCTTGTTCTCCAAGGAGATCTCTCCCCCCCCCCCCCCGGTTTATAATCCCCAACCTGTGAAGTTGGTTAGGCTGAGAGGCAGTGACTGGCTCAAGATCATGCAGTGAGCTTCATGGCTGAGTGGGAATTTGAACTCTGGCTTCCTAGATCCTACTCCAGCAGTCTAACCACTACACTGGCTCTCTTTCATATGTTCCAAAGGAGCCACCGGACTGGCAATGGATTCAATGCTTATGTGTAGTACTGAATTTTTTATGGGAGGGGAGCCATCAAAGGCTTTCAGTGAGTGAGAACATCATCTACTTTCAATGGTGGCCATCCAAGATTGTGAGAACCCCCCCCCCCAATAAAGGCACCATGGTAATGACTATACCCTTTGGCTTCTGATACTCAGAGGTATACAGCTTCTAAAGAGGGGCCTTCCATTTTTAACTTTTATGGCTAAGGTTCACTGCTAGGCCTATCTTGTGTAAATGTGC
Organism: Zootoca vivipara; assembly: GCF_963506605.1. Taxonomy (NCBI): domain Eukaryota; kingdom Metazoa; phylum Chordata; class Lepidosauria; order Squamata; family Lacertidae; genus Zootoca; species Zootoca vivipara. The sequence goes on from NC_083277.1 coordinate 38,672,921, forward strand.
CTAATCTTCCATTAAAAGTCTTCACTTTCTCTAGGCTAGGGAAATGACTCTGTGCTAGTTCGCTAGCAAAAGATGCTGTTTCGGCTGTCAAGGTATAAATAATAAAATTCTTCTTCTTCTTCTTCTTCTTCTTCTTCTTCTTCTTCTTCTTCTTCTTCTTCTTCTTCTGCTTCTGCTTCTGCTTCTGCTTCTGCTTCTTCTGCTTCTTCTGCTTCTTCTGTGGAAGCATGGACTTGGACCTCATGCTTTATAAATATGGAAACAAGGCGCAGAGACTTCAGCTTGTTTGGAGACAAGTGGCTGTGAACAAGTGGCTGGTCTGAGTTATCAACCTATGTATCTCACATCACATTTCATCTCTGCTCTACCAATGGCTCCTAGCCTTGGTGGTTACGGAACCTCAGAGGCAATATACTACTACTGAATACCTCTCTCTGGGTCAACAGTGGTGGAGGACTACTGCCTTCATCTGCTTAAAGACTTCTCAAATAATAATAATAATAATAATAATAATAATAATAATAATAATAATAATGTAAAAATAATTTATTATTTATACCCCGCCCATCTGGCTGGGTTTCCCCAGCCACTCTCAAAGGCAACTGTTGGTCCACTGTGTGGAACAGGAAGCATGATAGGCCTTCAGTATGGTCCAGCGTGCCTCTTCTTATAAGAACATAAGAAAATGTGCTTTTAACATACTATTCATTACTCTGTTCTGGTACCAAGGGAACCCAAAATATTATGTGCCCCTTTGAAAAGTGGGCAGGGTTGACTTAAGTTTTTCTTATGAAAAGCCATCATCTATTTTCTCCTCATGAAGAGCGATGGCTGGTGCCCTTGGCACCACAAAGCACGGGGCACCAGACAACCCTCCGTCTCTTTCCAAACATGTGTGGTGTTGTGAGGCAACCCAGCCTGCAGTTCAGCATAACAGGCGTGAGTCTGCCCAACTGGAAAGAGATCCACTGTGTAGCAACCTCCAGATTTTTCCACCTTGGGGCTCGAGCCCAGACGTCACCCTGACAACTTTCAATAACATAAATAAAAGCAACTTCCAGACGAGAGATGTATGTAATGCTTTGTTTTGTTGGCTGTTGGGCTTATTTGGCTGAAATCCCCCCTGCAGATTGGCTTGCTTCAATAGCATAATAGTAATAATGACAGCAAGCAATGTGGACCATTTAAATCCACTTTCACCGCAAAAGATACAGCAACACTGGTGCCAAAAAGGCTAACGATCACCCCTCTCTGGAGAGCAATTTGGGGAAGGGGGATCCGCAGCTCTGAGCCATCCTGCATAGCACTTACACGAACTACTGTATCCAGAGGAATTGGCCATATTTTTCTGAGTTACACAGAATCACTTGCATATCCAATGGTTCATCTACCAATCTTTACAATTGCCCATTGCAGAGGGAATGTGCCCAGTGTAATTAGGGGTGTGTGTCCACTTTATCTCCTTGACGCTGGCTCTCTGTGTAGCGCCAGGCTGTGTGGCTTCAAGGACATGCTTGTACCATCCAGGAGCCTGAAGGGTAATGTGGTCACTGTCACATGTGGCTCAGTAACATCTAGGCTGGATTACCGCAATGTCAAGACATGGTGGCAGGTTGCTCTGTGGCTTGTAAGAGTAAGTGCAAGCAGATCAGTTAGGTCTAGGGCAGTTAGGCACTGTAAAATGTTAGGACTTTAAACCTAAGACGCTGGCAAATTAGCAAGGTCATGTGATTTAAAGTTGTTAAGTCGTTAAGTTGTTAAGATGCTCAGTATATATAGAGCGTTTGTTTTGTTTGCCTGTGGGGTGTGGAGCAGTCATGTCTGAAAGCTCTGGAGGTGTTTCTGTTATCTGTCTGCAATAAAGCTGTCTTCGAAAGTTGGGCTTCTGTGGGTTGTTTCTGCTGCAAAGCTACAAGGATTTTACCACAACAAGAATCCAGCCGCTGTGCTTAATGCTCTGCAAAGAGAACTGTTCCTGGTCTGTACAGCGCAGCTGAAGCGTTTTACTGGACCAGTGCAGAATAACATCATATGAAATGTCTCTGAGGGAGGTGCAGAGGGTGACAACACGAGACTGGGCCTTTTCAGTGGTAGCTTCCCATTTATGGGATGTTCTCCATGGGGAGGCATGCTTGGAGCCACGCAAAATGTTTCTTTTCAGCCAAGCTTTTGGCCTTTAACTTGGAGAGTCTTGGATAGTATGTTCTCTAGTGAGGCAGTCTCGCTTGCATCGGGGCTTCTCCTCAATGGCGGCGGCCGTGTCGCGCAGTGGCGGTGGCGGCCGTCAGAGGTGGTCAGCCCCACCAGCCTGCCGCCCCCCGCCCAGCCTGCCGCTCGGGGTGGCGCGCCTCCCTGCCCTCCATTACTACGCCACTGCACCGGACTACTTACCCACAGTGCCTCCATCTTGCCAGCTTGGTTTTTCCTCATCCATTTCACCACTGCAATTAGGCAGTGGCCCAGGGATTGTACAGTCCAGTCTCCTGATTCAGATGTTATGGAGAAACAGAGCCGAGTGTCATCTGAATACCCGTGGTACTTTACTAATGACCACTCCTAATGGCTTGATGTAGATGTTAAATAGCATTGGATATATCATGTAGATATTAAATAGCAGAGCCGCCAGGGGGCCTGGCCCACAGAGAAGCAGGGAGGGGCTGGCTTTGAACCATCCTGGCCCTTGACTGGTCTGTTCTCCCAGCCAGCAAGTGTGTGTGCTTTTCACTGCAGCGGTTGTTTGACCTGTGGAATATCGGGCTGCAGGTCAGAGTGTTTGTTCCCCTTGTCACGTGGGTTAGGCTTTGATTGCTGGCTGAGTGAATGCAACCAGGGTAGGAGTTTGGTCCAGGGCCTGCCTTACCATAAGGATTATGGTACAGTGGTGCCTCACTTAACAAATGCCCTGCTTAACGAAATTTCTGCTTAACGAAAGGATTTTTCGAGCGGAGGTTACCTCGCTAGACGAATGCGTTTTACGAAAAATTCATCTAGCGAATCACGGTTTCCCATACAAATGCATTGAAATTCAATTAATGCGTTCCTATGGGCAAAAAAAAAATTCAATTTTTTTCAGTGCATTCCTATGGGATTCGCTAGATGAATTTTTCGTTATAAGAAAAGACCCGTGGAACGAATTAATTTTGTCTAGCGAGGCACCACTGTATATGATATATGATATAAAGCAGGGTTCTGCTTTATATTTGTTTTTTGTTTGCATGAGATTGTAAGTCTCTTTGAGTTTACTTTTGCAACAAAAAAGCAACTAATAATAAGAATGCAATTAACATGTATTGCTCCACCCACTCTTGACTCTTGTCCTGCGCCCCAATGGCAGGTGCCCCCAGAAAGTTACCCAGAAGGGGATGTGATTCCCCATCACCGGCATACAAAATTCACACATAGCTTCATTTGGCCACATAGGAGCCAACTCCTAGGGGCCAAGTTCCCTTCAGCCCCCCCAGACATTGTATGTGGATTGTCATTCAACTGGCGTGCATGGACTGCATCTTGTGATCATTTATGTAGGATGGGGCTGACTTGGGCCCCCCATATTTTATTCAAGTTGGCACCCTTGTTTGGCTACTAGCTTAGACTGTTTTTAAAGAATTACACAAGTTCCTGGAGGGAGTATCTGTCAATGGCTACTACGGTATTAGCTATAGTATGTAAATTGAATGCTCACTTACTTCTGCGATACTCTGCTGCTAATAACCAAATCAAACGAGAGGAAATAGCTTTCTTCTTGGCTGTGAGTGCCTCGGGTTTAAGCATCCATTCTTGAAAATCTCCAAGTTTAAATCCAGGGTAGGGGGAGGAACCACCACTGTATTTTAAGAACATTTTTGTGGTTCCTTTTTTTGTACCTCATAATTATAGCAATTTCAACAACATGGGTCAAATAGTTGCCCTATGCTTGTTTGTTTTCAAGCAAAGGGATTTTTTTTTGCCTTTGGAATGTATACCTCGTACACTCACGCACTTAATTGTTCATAACCATTTCCCTGGGGAAACTATTCCCCTCTGTGTGTGCTCTGAAGCACACTTTGAAAACTTATTTAAAAGCCTTTTATGATTTGATTTTTTAAAAAACAAACAAACACCCCCAAACCAAAACAACTATGTATATACTGACTGGCTTTTAAAAATCCTTTTAGCTGTGCTATTTTAATTATATATGTGTTTCATTGTTGCTTTTATTCTCATTGACGCTTTATGAAATACTGTGTTTCTCATATTATAAGACACATCTTATATTTATTTTTTCCTCAAAAAAACACACTATGGCTTAATTTCAAGGGATGTCTTATTTTTTCCTCCTCCTCCTGCCGCGGCCGGCATTGCTGCTGTGCCTATCACTATGTCTTATTTTCGGGGTATGGCTTATATTCCTTGAATGCTTAAAAATCCTGCTATGGCTTATTTTATGGGTATGTCTTAAAATATGAGAAACAGGGTACTTGTATAAAAATGTACTTTTATTTTAAAAACCTGATAAGACTTTTAAAAAGGCAGGGCATATATAAATCCACAGAACAATCAAGGTCAAAGGAACGTCTCCACCCCCATTGTTCTACCCAGAGTCCAGCGCTGAGGGCCTTCTGGCGGTTCCCTCGCTGCGAGAAGCCAAGTTACAGGGAACCAAGCAGAGGGCCTTCTCGGTGGTGGCACCCGCCCTGTGGAATGCCCTCCCACCAGAAGTCAAAGAGAACAACAACTGCCAGACTTTTAGAAGACATTTGAAGGCAGCCCTGTTTAAGGAAGCTTTAATGTTTGATGGATTGCTGTATTTTAATATTTTGTTGGAAGCCATCCAGAGTAGCTGGGGAAGCCCAGCCAGATGGGCGGGATATAAATGAATAAATGAATAAATTATTATTATTATTATTATTATTATTATTATTATTATTATTATTATTAAAAGAAAAAATAACAGTCATTAGTGGTGAATCCAGCACTATTCTCTGAACTAATGTTGCTTCCAGATGACCTGTTTATTGAGAATCCGTTCTGATTCGTTTGCTGAGATGACATTGCATTTCCCTGTCCCTTTCCTTCTAACAAAAAGTTTGATCTTCTGGGGAAGTAGGTTTGTTGCGTAAGAGCTCCAAATCACCTTTGATTGCACAACCTGTATTTCCTTGTATTACAGTTTCCTCCTGCCCGAAAATTGTGATAGTCCAAAGGTGCTTTAGGTACCACTGTGTCCAGTGTGGCTTATTTTCTTGTAAAATCATATTCAGGCACCATACTCATGTGTAAAATGAGCATAGAAGCAGGGAGAATGAGGAAGAGAATCCCCTCCACCCTGTCAACCTCCACAAGTTGGAAGGTGACAGGGTCAGTGATAGCTAAATCAGGACGAATGCTCAGTAAACCGTTTGCCTGGAAGTGCTCAGGGTGCAGGACAGAGAGCACAGACACTTGATCTAGCCCATAAAAACAGCTCCCGCATTCCTAGAGGTATTGCAGGAATTCTGCTCTAACCAGGCAGTCTTGCGACAGGCATTCTGAAACTAGGAATATATGAAGCTCCTGCTGCCAGTGGCCCATCTAGTCCAGCATCATACTGTTGTCATGGTGGACAACCAGAAGCCTGCAAGTGAGAAATGAGTGTACCAGCACTCTCCCCAGCAACTGTCATTCAGAGACACCCTATTTCCTCTTGTCCTGCTGCTCTTCCTCGGGGGGAAACTGCTCTTTAGCGTTCAATCAGAGCAAACAGCAATTTGGTTTTCTCCAGATTGACATATCCTCCAGTTTAGCACTAAACAGTGGGTTTTCCATAGGAAAGGAGTGGGGAAGGGGGGGGGACCACTTGGACCCATGCCTAAGCAGCGTGGGTCAAGCAGAAAAGCTCTCAGACCCACACAGAAGTGTGGACGAGCTTGTTCTGTGCCCTTCTTACTGCTTCTGATCCTCTTCTGCATGTAAATGGTGCAAATGCAGCAGCTGGGAAATCAACTCAGTGGGGTTGTTGTTGTTATTTGAGCATTTATGATCTGCTCTTCATTGCACATTTTCATTGAATATTCTGTTGCGCATTGCAACGAAAGGAGGGCCCTGGGGTTGGGAGCTAGTGCAGAGGTGCTCAGAATTCAGAGCTCTCTCTGCCTGCAGCAGATAGGGAAGCCCTTAGCACCTCTGAGGCCATGTCATATGAACGACACTCTGGCTTGCCTCCTGATCCTGCTAGCTCACATGTCGTCTTTCCAACCCGTCTAAAAATAAGTGAATAAATCAACCTAACGAGACAGCGGGTGTATGTATCCCTCCATCTGCCTTAAATAAATGCCCTATGCCGCTACGATCTCAGAAGAGCAAGGATCTGTTCCTTGTGGAGGTATAAAAAGAACAAACACATGGCAGGGCACTGAGTGCAGTGGTTGAAGTGCAAAGTTTCTGCAGTAAACATATTTTGTGTTTGCTGAGTGAGGGTTGCTTTCAAAATGCAGAGGGAGGTGGAAGCAGGCGCTAAGACTCCGCTGCTGCTTCTGGTGTTAAGTTGGAGATAGGGATGGAGGAGACATCTGATTCAGCACACATTTAAAGTTGAATCTATCACATTTGCACCTCCCAGCTACCCTTCGAAATTTGCACATACAGTGGTACCTCTACTTACGAATAACTCTACTTACGAATGTTTCTACTTACGAACGGAGCTCCGGCCGCCATCTTGGATGCGGTTTAGATAGGATTTTTTCTACTTACAAATTTTTAGATAGGATTTTTTCTACTTACGAATTTTTTTCTCCCAATGCATTCCTATGGGGTTCGACTTGCAATTTTTTTCCTACTTACAAATGTGCATTTGGAACGCATTAAATTCGTAAGTAGAGGTACCACTGTAGCCAAATTTTGCGATGCAGTTGTCTGAGTAACCAGTGTTTACAAAAATGCATACATCAGGGGAAAGTGGGATTAAAAATGAAGATTTTAGTGAAACCATCACACAAAAATGAATTATATTGGGGAAAATGTGTACACTAGTTAAAACTGAAGATTTTTTTAAAATGTGCTTATCGGGGCCAATTCACACTAAAATGCGGATGGAGGAGTTGTGAGAAATTTCCACTGGAGCTAACAAAAACTGTCAAAATGTCTGCAAGAGAAGATGGCTGCACTTGGCTACACATCTTCTGCTACTCTAAAAAATAAAACAAGACTGTACAGCTGAGGTCATGTTCTTGTTTTTGCATCTAGACTGCATGTCTGAGGCATTGCTGAATAGGAGACCAAGGTATAATGAGCAAAGAGCAAGTCATTTCCAGCGAACAATTCCACATCTGTGCTTCACCTGTAAAACATTTAGGATTCACAGAACTTTTAAATGCAGTCATTCACATCAGAACATGGGTGATAAATAATGGCTTTTTACCAGTTATAGCTAGTTTTATTTGTGAACATAGTTTTTTTTTTAAAAAAAAACCCCTCTATATTTAGTGCTTCTTTGGAATGGAGAGGCACAGAACTCTTGGCATTTCTCTCCTTTTTCTTTCTTTTTAAAAAAACGGGTTCCAGGAATGGTTGTAAACAGTGGGCTACTTCTTGGTTCTTCTTCCAAAAAGCACCACTGATTATTTTATACTTCCTATATGAAATAGTCTTAACTAGATGAAGATATGAAATTTGGAAGTCCTGGGTTCTAGCTATGTCCTTTAAAAAGGAACACCACCCAAGAGTTTTAGCGCTGGGAAGAAGGGTGGTCTCATAAATATCAGCTAAACATTGCGTCCTAGTTTTATGAGAAAAGGAAGAGCCAACAGCTGATAAGAGCACATCTGTTTGTCGGGCTGCTAAGTTGAATGTGTTGGATGTGCAGTGCTAAAATGAGAACCATGGACAGGGCATGAGGAGAGTATCACAGTAGCAGAAGGAAGATCTCTCTTTTCTTTCTTGATTTGAAACTGATGGCCATTGGCAGCAGACTGCCTAAAAATGCTTGACTGAACTGTTAGGTTGGAATGGGGCATACTTGCCAACCCTCCTTCTTTAAGTGGGGACATCTGACTTAAAAGGCACGTCTCCCTCATTCCCACTGAGAAACCTTTGCTCTGGTCTGTTTACTCAGCAGTGTATGATAAATTGCACCAAGCTGAGTCTCACAGCCTTGCTTCTCCACAAATTATTTTGCATTGTAGATTGTTTGAAGACTAATTCAAATAACTCTGCTTTATCAGAGTTGATGGAAAGCTGGTTTTTATGACCTTACTGTCAGGAACCCTATGTGAACATCCACAGTACTGACCCTTAGGTAGCACTGCCACCAGCCTGTTTAGAATCCAATCCAATCCTGATCTTTATTATGGCCATAGACCAGCATGGCCTGTTTATAAGTCCCTCAGCGAGGTGCTTGTCTCCAAGGGTAGCCCTATGCAGTACACATTGCAGAAGTCTAAATGTGAAGTTACTTGAGATCATGAACCAGTGTCACAAGACCATTTCAGCCCCTGGTGAACCAGCTGTACGTGGAAACAGGCATTGCCACTGAGGCCCCCTGAGTCTCCAGTGACTAGTGACATTAAATTCTCAAGAATAATCTTTTGGGGAATATTCTCAATTAATGAGGTGTGTCCATTTAAAGCAGCTGTGTAGACGACACAGAATTTACAGTTTGTGGAGAATGTTCTCCGGAGTTGTGTTCTCCGGAGAATTTTCTAGCAGAGAATATTCTCGAGAATATTCTCCGGATAATATTATCACCTCACCTCACCTCACTACCAGTGACAATGCTAGAGCAAGGAGCACCCATAAACTACTAACCTCCTCCTTTAGAGGAGGCAAATACAAAACCTAACATGAGAATAACCCATTATCTTCACACACAAATAGACCTAATGGTCAAGGTGTGGTATGGGGCCTAGCCCTCAGCTTGACAATACCATGGAGTGACATCTCCACAGGTGTTGTACTGACTAAGACAGGCACCCCCAAACTGCGGCCCTCCAGATGTCTTGGCCTACAACTCCCATGATCCCTAGCTAATAGGACCAGTGGCTGGGGAAGATGGGAATTGTAGTCCAAAACATCTGGAAGGCCGAAGTTTGGGGATGCCTGGACTAAGAGATGGTCTTTGACAAGAAAGCAGGCAACCACTCAGCATATGCGTGGAGGCTTACAAAACACACCCTTCATTCAAAATGGTGCCAACCGCCTTCATGTATCTCCTATTAAGGGTTGGATTCCTACGTGACACTGCAGTGCACAAGCATCAGTTGGCCCTGTGCTGCTGACCCTGATTTTGTATGGGGAGAAGTTTGGATTTCTGCATGGCATTGCAATGAGGCTGCAACTGCCTCCTAATGATAACCCTGAGGATCAGGAGATGAAAGGCCCTTTGATTCTTGAGTAAGCAAACAAGCCCAGGATGAAGCTATACTCTTTCCTGTCAGCTACCTTGCCATGTATGGCACATTGATGGAGCTGTATGCATGATAAAGTTAGTGACAGCACCATAGCTGCCAAGTCTCCCGTATTCCCTGGGAAACCCCCATTTTTCCCGCTTTCCCGCTGGCAGCCTGGATTAAAAAAGCCAAACCCCATAAATCCCCCAGATTCTTACCGGCCCGGGTAGGCTCCTTCTGCGCATGTCTGGTGTCTCTGGACGTGTGCAGAAGTGATTTCTGGCGCTGCGGCCATTTTGGAAATGGGCAGAGCATGCGGAGAAGAAACTTCCGGTGCTGCTCTGCCCAGTTCCAAAATGGCTGCAGCGTGACTTCCGGTGCCGCGCCGCTGCCGATCCCGGATTTTTCAGCCTGGGAGTTGGCACTTGTGGACAGCGCTATGGGAGTGCTAGCAGTGGTTATAGTGTTGCTAGTAGTGTCCCTAACTGTTTATCATGCAATGCACACTATATGGTGCTGGAAGCATCATCAATGCCCTTTCTCTGAGCAGGATTGCAGGTAATCAACAGATCCTGAGAAGATGTGAGGCCTCCACAGAAGATAAGGAAGGGATTATCTTTCTTCATATAGCCGTCATTCTCAAATCCCTCACAGAAACGCTCCTAAGATAGAACATTATTAAATCCCCGGCTTGCGCTATAGGGCATAGCTGTCATAATTCTCACGTTTCATTTTTATTGCATAACAGTCCATTATGGCTATTTTTTGCACCTTGCCATGCAGTATCTGGTTACTGTCACAGAGAAGATACCTGAGTAGTATAGTCAGCGGTTAGTCATTCATATAAAAATTCCTATGGTCATGTTTTCCACAGCTCTTTCCAAAGTGGTTCCATCGAGCAATTGATAACTAAATGAATCTGGACTCTCTCTCTCTCCTTCTACTTTTTTTTTTAAAGCAAACAGAAGATTGAAGTTAATGTTTAACTTTTGGCCATTTCAACTCTGATAGCTTTGGCATTGATGTTGATCATTTAATGCGTGCACCCTTGTGTCGCTACAGCAACCGCAGCCCTGGAAGACCTTGACGTTCAGTCAGCGAAAAATAATAAAGTTAATTTGTTTAGGCCTCTGCCGATAAGTGTCTGTGCTCAGAGTCAATTGTTCTGGCAAACAAGAGCCAGAGCTATCAGAAATGTACTGGATGTTTTAACGCAACTGTTGCACAATATCACCTCCTAGGCTCACCAGGGGCCCAAGCAGCATGCAAACAAACAAAACTATATGCTAACTTGCATGTTTGATGTAAAAAAGAGGGAGAGAGAGAAGAAGAAGCAGTAAGAATACTTGCCAAGTGACTTAGCATTTGTGATATCGTTATGCAACAAAGCGCAATTGTTGGTTCACCGGCAGCATTTGAAGCAGGCACAGGGGCAATCTGTGTTGAAGTTGATGGACTCCAACGCCCATCATCCTTAACCATCGGCCATTTTGGCTGAGGCTGATGGGAACTGAAGTCCAACCATACCTGGAGGGCCACCCTTGCTCTAAAGCAGTGTTTCCCAACCTTGTGCCTCCAGATGTTTTGGGACTACAACTCCCATCATCCATAGCTAGCAAGACCAGTGGTCAGGAATGATGGGAATTGTAGTCCGAAAACAGCTGGAGGCACAAGGTTGGGAAACACTGCTCTAAAGCACCAAGGTATATCCCATCTTATGTCTACTGTCAGCCATACTAATGAATATGCCTACTGTGTGGAACAGGCTACATTTCAGATAAAAGATTTATTCAAAATACAGCCTCTAATTCAGCATACTGAGGAAATCCACAGCCACATTAGTAACACACTGCAAAGCACAGAGGATTGCGAATTATCTATCCAAGAACAACGAACAGCAGCTTGCTTTAAAAAGATATAGATATAATTGATTAAAAACAACAACCCTGAAGAGGAGAGGTCAGTTTCTGATAAACGAAATATGAAAACACAGTAGAAGCTCTCTCTTTTTCTACCCAGACTTGTGTTTGTCATTTAAATCAGGGAGACTTTGGAACTCCCTGCCCTGGTAATTTTATTTGGACCCTTCTTTGGTGATATCCTGCTGCCACATGAATATGTTGCTGCTGCTGTTATTGCTGCCATTTGATCTGAATGCTGTTTGATATTATCTGGCTACCACCCACCGACACCCATTCCATTTTGATTATATGCTTTTATCTGTCACTCTGCCAGTTATAAATAAAAAGGCTGACTAATTATGTGGGAAATTATACGCAGAAAAAGCCACATAAAAGAGTCAGGCCCCATGCTGTGCCATGTTTCTGCTGCGTAATTTTAGAAGAACGTTAATAGAAGTGGGTGGTATTCAGCAGAGGTTTACTCAGAGGGGACCCACTGAAATTAATGATCATTATTTTCGATGGGTCTACTTTGAGTAAAACTTAATTGGCTACCACCCTGTGTATTCATTTTGCATGTGTCTGTTTATGTGCTGTTTGCTCTAGGAAACCTGGAGAATATTATGTGTCAGTGTGCATATAATATTAAATATACAATAATGCAGGCCGTAATGCATGTAATGTGCAAGAGCTGTTCATATGTTTAGCGGAACAGGAGGAGAACCCGTTTCTGTTTGAGATGAAGGAGAGGGATTGGAATTGGGGGGACATCGAGGTGGATAAGGCCGGCTTTGAGATTTAAGATGAGCTCCTTGGGAGCATTAGGAGACCCTAGGTTCCGTGGAGATTTGACAGTTCAGCCTTGACTTTGAGGCATATCTATTAAATAGTGTTAAACAGCCGGTGTAACAGCATGTCAACTCCTGCAGTGATTAGACTTCTCCTTCAGACAGGTGTTTACACATATTTACACATTTTACTCCATCAAAACCCAAGACGTTTAGCCAGGCACTAATCACATGAGCGATTGTGTTATGATTACGAGCGATAAGACTGGGAGGAATGCAGCAGTAACAGTTACAAACCTACTACTGCAAAAAAATAAGAAATAACTGCTGCCTGTAAACATTTGCCGAATAGCAAATTAAGCTAGCGCTCTCCTCTCCCTCCCCGCCAGTCAGCGGCATTTTGTGAACATCTTGTTGGGGGGTACTAGGCTGACTGTTACTCAATGTTTCGAGTGACCCAATTCTCTTGGGAAGAAGGAAAAGGAAGGCTGCCAACTTCCTGAATCGAGTGGAACAATGATCCTTGACTCTAAGAACAGCATCCAAGCCTTCTGACGGCAAATTATTTATCGGGTGACACAGAACAAAACACACTTTGTTGTCACTGTGCAAAATTCTCCATGTGTGTTGAATTAGAAGGCAACGAGAAGCTAGTTATGCGATTGTAGAAAACAGGAACGATGCCTTCTCTAAAAGAATTCCACGATAGCTTCATGATTCCACAATAGCTCTCTGCAGACCCTGACTAGGAAGAAGATCCAAATGAGAAGGGAGCTGCAGGCTGCATTTTGGTTACTTCAGGACCCAGAGAAACAACGGTGGGAGCTGAGGTATGGAGCTGAAGCAGCTAAGGAAAAAGTAGGCTGCAGGGAGGTCTCAAGACATTGTGAGGGGAGAAAATTGGTTCAGTTTGCACCTAAAGGCAGAGCTACCTAATTCACACTTGCTGAACCAATACGTTAATTGAAACCCAACCATGCTAAATTTGCATTTCTCTGACTTCTGAAATGCAGCATTTCAACCCAGAAATGTGAACAAAAATCTGTGCATTTGGGAAAGCTTCCCTTCAAATGCTCGCATTAGTGATATAGAAATACATTCTATGAGGAGAAATTGCTTGTATCCTAGGCTACAAAAAATTGTGTATTAGGACAGATTTGGGCTAAAATGCTGGTGAATTTTCATGAGGACTTTATATATATATATATATAATTGCAAATGAATGTGGAGTACTGAATGCCTTTGTCTCTCTTCCCTCTTGTCCCCATTGCCTCATTCTGTGGAGATGGTAAGAAACCTGGAAAATATATCCTATTAATATCAGACAGCCATAGAGCATTTTATCCCCTTTTAACCCCAGCTGATAGAAAAAGCCTCCCCCCAAAATTATGCAGTCGTCCTTGGCATTCAAGGGCAACAGGAGTGCCCATCAGCAAACTGTTTATTGACTTCCATAAGGTCAACACCCGAGACAAATGCCCAATTGCCAATTTGGTCCCGGCTGCTCTCGTTTTTGAAACCTGCAGCATTTGGGACTGGATGATCACCACCATGAGAAGAGGTTGGCAGCATAAAGTTGAAGGAGCTTCCACGAACATTGCAAGGATTAGGTATAAACACTTTGGGATTCTATCAGTGCCAGACAGAATTGCTTCAAGAAACTGACCAGCTCTGGGGATCATTATCTCATTCCCCACAAGCAGGACAGACCTGTGCTTTTGTGTTCCTTAAATCGAAATTCTTCCATATGGAGAAAATCTGCAGTTGTCCATAAAAATAAACAGTGTCGCAAAAGTAATTGTCTAGCAATTGCAACTTGAATGGACATCCTGGCACTTTACCCTCTTTATTAGAGTATGTATTTCATCAAGAAGTGGCTTGATTGCATGCGTGTTGTTCTGCCCCTGAAACACACATCACACATAACCTCCTAGAACAGCTCCCTTTCCCGCTTCCTTTCTCCTTTTGCTTTCTGCATCGTCTTTAAGAGAAGTTGCCACATGCGTTCTTTGCCCTCACTTTCCTTGCCCTTGCACAACCCTCCTGCTCAACCAATCACATTCTCTGAACTCCCTCGCTGTTGCTGATGAAACACAGCCTTGATGACAAGCTGTGTGTCAGTATAGCCTCTTGCTGCATTGTCACGGCAGATAAGTCTGTTTGCAGGCTTGGATGTAGGGCAAGAACTCTCTGAAATAATAGGAAGACAATGGCCACAGAGCTTCCTTCAGACAGACGTTGTGCCACAGAGTGTACATGTGATGAAGAATAAGGCTTCAATCCTATGCACAGGATTACTCAGTAGCAGGAAGTCCTGGTGAGCTCAGTGAAGCTTACTTCTGAGTAACATTCCTGAGGGGTCAGATTCTTCTGCATTGCAATTTATTGTGGATTTGGTGCTGCTCATGCATGGAAGCTTTTTCACAGCATCTACGTGATCGACACGAATCTCTCTGTATTTTTGAATGGGATGGCCATCAAAACGTAGAGCAGGGCCTCCCCAGTTAAAAGAAGGAGGCAGGTGTATATGAAACAACATAGGGAGAGAGGCAGTGAGGGAGGTGGGGGACAGAGAGAGAGAGAGAGAGAGAGAGAGAGAGAGAGAGAGAGAGAGAGAGAGAGAGAGAGAGATGGCTGAAGGAACCTTTAGATCATAGGATCTCCCTTCTCCCCTCCTGAGAATCTTTTGTGGAATAGACAGTGCCGGATTTACGTACAGTATGATGATGAAGAAGAAGAGTTTGGATTTGATATCCCGCTTTATCACTACCTGAAGGAGTCTCAAAGCGGCTCACATTCTCCTTTCCCTTCCTCCCCCACAACAAACACTCTGTGAGGTGAGTGGGGCTGAGAGACTTCAGAGAAGTGTGACTAGCCCAAGGTCACTCCTCCTGTGGAGGAGCAGGGAAGCGAATCTGGTTCACCAGATTACGAGTCTACCACTTTTAACCACTACACCACACTGGCTAAACAAGCTATAGCATAGGGCCCCACTCTCTTGGGGGCCCCAAAAAAATTTAAAGGAAAAAAATACTGGGTATACACTTCCAAAATATAAGATAAAAACAAATATAATAAAACCTACATACAGTTAGAGCTAAATAATTATTTCACTATTAATATACTTCTTCTTAATTGTGTTCCAGCATATTTTCAACACAAAAAAACAGCGACAATTTGTTGTTGAGAAAGGACAGCTGGACATATAAAGGGCCCCATTATCTTCAGTAGTTTAGAGCCTCATCAAACCTAAATCTGGCCCTGGGAATAGATATTTTTGTGTCTCCATGTATGCTCTTCTTGTTTTGCTTTTTAAAACAGAGCAAATATTACAGAACTGCTCCCTCAAGCAAAGGAAACCAAACCAAACCTAAGTACAATTGCACTCAGAGCTTCTCATAAAATGTGTTAATCCTCAAGACCATCATTATGTGTTATGTGGGGGGTGGGGGGCAGTAAAGAAGAACATTTTTTCCAAACTTTGAATATAGGAACCGGTGACTTGGAAACAAAGGCAATGGCCATGGTGAAAAGGCCTCTCAACTCATATGTCTAAGCTGCAGAGTACCCCCCCAGCCAAAATGAAGCACTAGCTTGGGCCAAATTATGTGGGAGCTTCCTCTTGTGAATTCACTGGTCTCTGGATTGGCTCCATCATCAGCACACGCTTAGCACTTCTGACATCCCCTTTGAATCTGTGTCCATCTATGAGAGCTTCGATTACAGGGAATATTCTTCTCCTGCCTCTGCCTTGCCATTGCTGCAGTGAGCGCAGCGCCACACAGAAAAAGGGCTGAAGGCACATCTGTATCGGGAGTCAGGAAGGTAATGCTGCAGCTCCAACTCTTACAAAAATGAATGCAATCATTGATGACAAGGAAATTGCATAGCTGCCAAGTACCCCGTATTCCCCGGGAAACCCCCGTTTTTCCTTACCATTTCCCAGCGGTCTCCCGTTTGAGCTCCTCTCCCATAAATCTCCCTTAAATCCGCTCCTGCCGGCAGCCATTTTTCTGGTGCCGGTTTGGGCACCAGAAAATGGCCGTCGCTGGTGCCAGAAATAGCTTCTACGCATGCCTGGTGGCCATCTTAGGGGTGGCCACATGGCAGTGGCCATCTTGGAGGTGGCCGCATGGCCACCCCCAAGATGGCCGCCAGACAACTTCCGGTGCAACTTCCGGTGCTGCTGCTGCTGCTGATCCCGTATTTTTCTGCGGGAGACTTGGCAGGTATGAAATTGCTCAAAAAGGTGGCTAACTGGTACTTAGAGAGCGGGGGTGGGGAGGGGGAATCCTACTAAGGTGCAATCGGTGGCTAAGGCAGAGCATCTCGTAGTCCGTGTCTAACACATTGTTCTTTGCTGGTATTTTGTAACTGTAGTTGCTATTGAGAAATCAATTTATTGTGCTCCAGGAAGAGTAATACCATATGTTTGGGGGGACTGCACTCTTGAATGAACATAGAAAGTCAGTGAGGATGACAAATGGGAAAACTGTGATTTTAAACTAAGTGGCAAGAAATTTCCAATAGTTTGGCTTGCTTGCTGTGGTTGCTCGTTTTGGCATTCATGACAAGAAAGCTATTCTCTAGGCCAAACTGTGTGTTACATACAGTTGTGTGTTTCTCTACCTTGACAGGATTTTTTCCCCTCCACTGGAAGCATCAGGAAAAAACAGCAGAGAGACTGCATAATCCTTTCCTACCATTTGTCGAAATTATCCCTCCCCTCAGCTACTTTTCCCACCCACTGGGGGAAAGATATGGGATTCTGTATCTTTATCACCATCATTAAGGGGAAAGAAGCGCAAAACAATGTGTGAAATGTAGCTAGCCTTAGTCCTGTAAATGGCCATGTAAGATGGCAGGCCAGAGCTGATGGGTCTCATTTTAATAAGTGTACCTCTTGCAGAAAAATATGCATGAAAAATATGAAATCAACTTCCATATAATGGTGGTTTGGGTCACACCCTGTAGCCATTAAAGGTGCCCAGTGAGGAGTGCATATAGAAATCTACATACCGGTAGTTGCCATTGATGCTGATGCACCCTGCTTTGCTGTACAGTACTGAGTTGTGGACTTTTATGTGATTTTATGGCATGAAAAATTATACAAAACTGGTTTTTAATCACTGGAATAATATGAGGGGAGGGGGAGAAAAAAAATCAATCTCCTGCCCATTGTCATACTTTATCTGATTGCAAAATGTGTAAAATACAAATAAAGTCCAGGCTTCTGGATGAAATCCTCCTTTCTCTAATGGGTTCCCAGAAGAAGGAGGTTCTTATTTTCTCTTTCTCCTTTCTCTTGTATACATTCTCAATCTTTGGCGTAAACACCTACAGCAATAGTTAGCAATTTGGCAATTTGGCAGCTTTAAATAAGACCGTTGGGTCTGTTGTTCAGATACGTGTTGCCTCCTGTATCTCCGCCGTTGCTTTCACATGCTGACCCACACAACCCTTTTCAGAATGTTTGCATAATGAAAGAGGCCAAATTCATCACTCATTGGCCTATTTTGCTCAACTGCGGCCGGTTTTGCATGCATATGTATAACTTGTAGTAGAACTGTACCCACTGATGTCTCCATGGATTCGGTCTCATGCTAATCTATCATTGTATCATTAAATTGTTCCTATGGGGGCCTATAGTATTGCTCTTTTTTCTTTTAAAAATGCTTTCTATGCTGATGTTTTCACAAGGGAACTGGGACATTTTAATCCAGTTAAAATTAATAGGAATTGGGCAACTAAGTTCCTTACCTCTGGGGAAAAAATCTCAGCAATGTACATTGATTCCTACTTAGTTCCACTAAGCAACTCACTGTCCTGGAACAGTTGACTCAGTTCATTGAGTTGGAACCATGACTCTCCATTGCTGTCTTGTTTGGACCCCATAATGGGTTAGAAGGATTTTCATTTTAACCAGAGCACTCAAGCAGTACACTTGCACTAATCTTTTTTAAAAATAAGATAAACCCACCCCACGACAGCACATCTTCTGTCTGCTCAATACTCTTCTCAATACTGTATATACCATCTACTAAAGGTTAGGTAAATAAGGGCATAACCGGTGAAAGGGTTAAAGCCATAGAACGCCAAGGACATCATTTTCCTAGAAAGGGGTCTCTTGAGATGAACCGCATCACGTTGGAGGCCAAAGTCAACAATGATACATGTGACTCTGGTGAACTGTGGAAGATCTGAAGCTGGAGCAGTGGGTGGCTGCCAGCTCTGCAAACTGTGTTATTGAGCACATGACCGGAAATGAAAGGTTATTATGTACAAATGTATTGTTGACTGTTTCCCAACTTTATTCAGTATATCAGTACCGTATATCATAGAATCATAGAACTGCCGAGTTGGAAAGGACCCTGAGGGTCATCTAGTACAATCCCCCGCATTGCAGGAATCTCAGCTAAAGCGTCCATGACAGATGGCCATCCAACCTCTGCTTAAAAACCTCCAAGGAAGGACAGCCCACAACCTCCCGAGGGCCACATTCCATCCCCGGCAACCACTTGGGGGGTCCACATCTCAGTGGTGGGTGGGGCCAGAAGCAAAGTGGGTGGTGCTAAAGACACAATTTTACCATTGTACAACAGGGCCATTATGTACGCAAACGCGTGCGCCCCTCTCTGTCTTCTAACCGGGCTAGCAAGAAGCGTTATCAAATGCACTCCAGCCAGGAAAAAGCACTTGAAAATGCAAAACAGGGATGGCAAGGGTCTGGCTCAGTGGAGTATGTGGTGTAGGGAGTCTCCCAAGGGCCAGATAGAGAAGTCTGGAGGTCACATCCCCCCTCCCCGCCCAGGCCCGAGGTTCCCCATCATTGCTATAAAAGTCCCCCCCCCCACTTCCATCATATCTTAGGAAGGAAGGAAGAGCTTTTTCACTATGAGGGGCTATTTCTTGTCTTCCCCTTTCAGTCATACCTTTATCTATGAGCTCTATAGTAATACAAAATGAAGAGAGGTATTGAAATGTTTAATACTTACCTCCAGATTCACATTCATTGGGGTGTGCTCTTAACATGTGCTGAAACGATGTGCAGTATAAAGTACGTGTGTTTGAAAAAAGCCAAACCCTATCAGCAGCAGTATTCCTTTGGTGTGTGATTTATCAGATGCAGTGGTGAACACTTGACGGCGGCCGACATTTACACTGGTGCTGCATGGGGAAGACAACACATAAAATGTGGCTTGTGAAACATACACCACCACCCTCTCAAGAACACTAGAGCATAATTGTGCAGGGAAGCTGCTCCATGTGACCCACTGCTTTGGTTGAAGTGGTTCCCCATGTGAGTTCTGGAACTTTAATCACATGACACTACTGATCTTCACCATCACTGCCACTCCCAGGGCAGTTTGCAATGTGATCGTTACGTTTTATTAAATGCATCATTTTAGTGTACTTTGTTGTGTTGGTGAGTTAATTGGCATGCTGTTGTTGTTTAGTCGTTTAGTCGTGTCCGACTCTTCGTGACCCCATGGACCAGAGCACGCTAGGCACTCCTGTCTTCCACTGCCTCCCACAGTTTGGTCAGACTCATGTTGGTGGCTTCGAGAACACTGTCCAACCATCTCATTCTCTGTCGTCCCCTTCTCCTTGCGCCCTCATTCACCTTGTAGAAAGGCGACCCAAGAAAAGGTCTGGAACAGACTCTTGAGGGCTGAAGCACATACGGTACTCAAGATTACATTCTGCTTGACATCCTCCAAGGTCCCTGGTTTACAGACACTGCAAACTTCACTCATGACTCATTGGTAGTCACCTCTTTTGTTTCATAGATCTTAAACCTTGCTGACTCAGCCCTGTAGCCTGACAGATTCTGAATGCCTTTTCCAAATTCAGATTAAATTCTTGCACCACACACACACACACACACACACACACACACTTTTTACTACTGGCAAATGCAATTTGCTCTCTGATAAAAGAATGTGTAAGATGGTCACAGTTGCAAATTTGATCTATGGTTTCAATTCCAATACTCTGCCTATTGATCAAGTTTTGACAAATAATGGTCCCCTTTTCTCCTTAAAAACATCACTTTTCTTCCTCCGCTGCTGATCTTACAGTCGGATCTTTAATATTTGCTGCACCAACAACAGATAAGGGCTTAGAAGAATAGGCTGTACCAAAAGCTACACACGCAAACATGCCAATACAAATTCTTAGCAGCCTCGGGAAAATGATCTCAAAGCAATTACATCTTGCAGGGCCAGCTACAGTTTAAAATACAACCATATTTTGTACATGTTTTTTCCATTATGACCACATGCTTTCATGAGCAAGTCAAACACCTGCTTGAATTGCTGCCAGTTTTCTGCTGCATTGTTTGATATCTTCAACGAGACTTGAAACACCATATAATTCTTTAAACAAACACTGCATACTTTTCCAGCTTTGCTCCAGAGCCTAAATTTTGCTTTCTCAGTTCAGCCTTGTTCTTGCTTCATATACAATGCAGTCAAAGTCAAGCACTCTTAAGTCCTGTCGATTACAATGGGACATGTTTCACTCGCTCCAAATCAGCTGGATTATAGAAGGCTTAACTTTGGCTCTAACATCTCCCTTCCGCCCATCAGCAACTCCTACATTTTGCACCAGCTACTCTTGATCTATGCTTGCTTGGCTTCACAAAGAAGAGATCGAAAATCTCCATGGCAACTAGATGTTTAAGTTACAAGGCTGTTTCCAAGAGTACTGACTCTTGCGCAGTGTGATCCTAAGCATTCTTACGCAGAAGAAAGTCCTTCTGAGTTCAAGGGGAGTTAAGATGCAATCGAATACTCACCAGTTTGGGAGTATGCGAAAAGGTAAGAAGAGTCTGCTGGGTCGGACCAATGGCCCATCTAGTCCAGCATCTTGTTCTTGCAGATGCTCACCAGATGCTCACAGGAAACCTGCAAGCAGGACCCGAGTACAAGAGCCCTCTCCCCTCCTGTGTTTCCCAGCAACTAACATTTGTCTAACCCTAGAATCATAGAGTTGGAAGAGACCACAAGGGCCATCCAGTCCAACCCCCTGCCAAGCAGGAAACACCATCAAAGGATTCTTGACATATGCCTGTCAAGCCTCTGCTTAAAGACCTCCAAAGAAGGAGACTCCACCACACTCCTTGGTAGCAAATTCCACTGCCGAACAGCTCTTACTGTCAGGAAGTTCTTCCTAATGTTTAGGTGGAATCTTCTTTCTTGAAGTTTGAATCCATTGCTCCGTGTCCGCTTCCCTGGAGCAGCAGAAAACAATCTTTCTCGCTCTTCTATATGGTATCCTTTTATATATTTGAACATGGCTATCACATCCCCCCTTAATCTTCTCTTCTCCAGGCTAAACATACCCAGCTCCCTAAGCCGTTCCTCATAAGGCATCGTTTCCAGGCCTTTGACCATTTTTGTTGCCCTCTTCTGGACACGTTCCAGCTTGTCATTATCCTTCTTGAACTGTGGTGCCCAGAACTGGACACAGTACTCCAGGTGAGGTCTGACCAGAGCAGAATACAGAGGTACTATTACTTCCCTAGATCTAGATGCTATACTCCTATTGATGCAGCCCAGAATTGCATTGGCTTTTAAAGCTTTCTAGGTTGGTGGCTATTGTTGCTTCCCCTGGGAGCAAGTTACATAATTTAACTGATGGCTGGGGGGGGGAGTACTTTCTTTTATCTCACCTGAATCTTCCAACATTCATCCTCACTGGATGCCCACAAGACTTAGTGTTAGGAGAGAGTCAGTCTTTGAAAGAGAACCTTCCCCCACCCCAGAGGTCAACTTTGACAAGGGGCGGAAACTCACACCTATCAGGCTCCCGACATCATAATGACATCAGTTGACTGATATGTCGGTGCTTCCACCAACCTATCCATAGTTGGCCTTTGGGCTTGGGGAAGGCCCACCAGACCATAGTTCCCCATCCCCAATCTAGGAAAGCTGATGAATATCTTACTCATGCCCATTCACACGTTCACATAGAAACTCCCACAACTCTGTAAGAAAAGGCCCTGTGCAATGTAGGAGCTATCAAGAAGGGACTGGAGCATTCACTGGCGTCTGACAGAGTGAAAGAATATAGCAGCACTGTTCAAAATCCTTCTTGTTCAGTACTTAACCTTGAGGGCTTAGTCCTCGAGCTGGGACAAATATACTCAAGAGCTCCTCGTTCAGTAGAATCATGCTGTGACTATATGCACACACATCTCAGCACCTTTCGGTATGGGTTCTTAATTCTTTTAAGACTTTATACATGTAAATGTGTAGGATATGATATGCATACATGTGTGTGTTTGTAAATAGATTCAAGGAATGGGGCAGGTTGAAGATGGGGGTCAGACATTTGGATCAGGAGGACAGATCTTAAGAACGCAGCCTGATGGTTTTCTGATTGTGGATTGTTGTGGAAATGGGATGCTATGAGCTTATGAGTGAAAATGGACAGGGAAAAGAAACAGAATGATCTGCCCATCCATCCAAGTACTCAGCCTGCTACTAACAAATGTGTTCTTCGTCTGCGATAGGTAGTACTGAAGGTGGAGAGATAGCATCTATTTAAAAAGAAATGTAACCAAAAAGAATCCAACACTTCAGTCTTTCTCCTGGCTTGTCTTGTCACTGTTTGGAAAGTGTGCTTTCCATGACTGTTGTTTGAGCAATCAAAAATGACTGTGTCTTTTTTCTCCATATCTTGATGCTAGCACCAACTGAGAGAATGAACTGGAGCTGCAAAAAAGTGCAGACACATTCTTGGTACAGAGAAAAATTATGGTCCAGATGGGAAGGGGAGGCAATTAACCACTCCCAGATGTCTTAACTCAGCAGTGTTGCGTGATCATCCATCACAACTTTATCGGCGCAATCAGCTCCAGTGTTCTAGCACTGCTCTGAAGGACAAATGTGAACATGCCAGCAAAAGGTGTACAGTTGTATCATTGAGAGATCATACTAGCAAGGGACAATCCATATGCAGCATAAAGCTCCCCCCTGACCCTCTGTGGAGGCTAGATTCTTTGCTGCAGCATTGCTTCAGGATCGAAAGTCCACCATGGGTGGCCAAGAGTGCAGGGCTGAAGCTGTGCTAAATTCATACCAAGAGGTGTTGCACAGGGCTGGGCCCTACTATTAGGCAGAGAAGACAACTGGCTCAGGCAGACAGAGAGCCATGGTGAGGTGTTGGAGGAGATATAACTGGGTGTGCTACAGGACCTGCTCTTAGGGATGGAAGGAACTGTTTGTCCATTTCACTTCTCTCTGTTTCCCATTTTTCTAATCTTAATTTCAGTTCTGCATGTTTTGTAGCGATTTGGGATGTTGTTGTTTTTTCAAATAAGAAATCATAAAAATGAATTAGTATTTTAGTGTGAATTTATGCCTAATAATCACATTTTTACAAGCAATTTCCCTTAATATAATGCATTTTTGTATGCTATTTTTAATGCAAGTTTTCCTAGTACGTGCGTTTTTGTAAACACGGTTTCATTGGAGAACTGCATTGTAAAATTAGGGTAGCTGCAAATTTAGAAGGATGGCTGTGTTTTGGTTTGCATATTGTTTCAGAAAGTGAAAACTGGAAAGATTTGCTTTCAAATGCAATCTAAATCAGATTTCTCCCCCCCCCCAAGGTTGCTCTCCAACCCTTAAACCAGCTGGCTCTCCTCAGATGCCAGTGCTGAACTGAGATTCAGGTGCCAGTCCAGGTGCCTTCAATATGTGGAACAGGAAGGGCATAGAATCATAGAATCATAGAGTTGGAAGAGACCACAAGGGCCATCCAGTCCAACCCCCTGCCAAGCAGGAAACACCATCAAAGCATTCTTGACATATGGCTGTCAAGCCTCTGCTTAAAGACCTCCGAAGAAGGAGACTCCACCACACTCCTTGGCAGCAAATTCCACTGTCGAACAGCTCTTACTGTCGGGAAGTTCTTCCTAATGTTTAGGTGGAATCTTCTTTCTTGAAGTTTGAATCCATTGCTCCGTGTCCGCTTCTCTGGAGCAGCAGAAAACAATCTTTCTCCCTCCTCCATATGGCATCCTTTCATATATTTGATTTAAGGCATTTTGTCCTTTGCCTCAA
Organism: Zootoca vivipara; assembly: GCF_963506605.1. Lineage (NCBI taxonomy): Eukaryota > Metazoa > Chordata > Lepidosauria > Squamata > Lacertidae > Zootoca > Zootoca vivipara. The sequence continues at coordinate 38,697,025 of NC_083277.1, forward strand.
GCAGCAAAATATCTTGGGTTAGCCCTGTAAGATGTGCAGATGATATGGTTCCTTTCCTTACCTACTTGAGGACTAGCGGCATTTTGCATTGCACTGCAATCACATTGCATGTCCATTCAACTGTATATTATCGTTACAAACGTTGCCCCTGCGGCAGTGAGCTTTGCCACATAAACATGGCACAATGGCAATGTAAGAATTGTATGAGAGCTTCTGTCTAGCACTATTATTCCATAAGCTTGGTGTGCCGAAGAGTTTTCCATTCTTGCCCCTAAATTTCATTGTTCTCCCAGGCCTTCTCAGCTTCTCAGCCATGATTTAAGGCTTCTATAGGGAAAACATGTACACCAAATCCATGTAAGAAAAACATTATCAATATGAAGTTACGGGAACATTAGATGTTAATTGTTTGTTGTTATATGATTCTTGCCACCAGACTGTAGTCTAGAAAATTTGATCCCAGACACTGCATTGCATACCGTAATACATTGGAAGGGCTCCCAAAACAAGACGACCCACCCAGAATTCCTGTGGTTTCTAGGCCTTTAGCACAAACTGCCTACATGTTTTCCCCTGGAACTTGAATGGCTATAAACTCATCCCATATATATATATATATATATATATATATATATATATATATAGGGGTATTCCTTGTTTCTGCATCAGCGAGGACCTGCTGCAAGGTCAATTATGCAATGTCTTTACACAGAATGATACTCTTTGAAAAACTGGTTGCGTATCAGCTAAGCGCTGATGTGCAAACGATCAACAACAGCCAAATAACATGCCAGAGGTTTAGAAGAGTGCTGGAATCTAATCATTCTGTACTACATTTGTGATGGTTTACAGCAGAGGTACCCAACCTTCTGGCACATGGGGGCCACATTAGAAGGTCCGCAGCCTGAAGAGGGCCACAAGTTGAATCCAAACGTAACTTCACATTATTGGCCTGCTAATGAAGGTCAAGAGCAGAAAATCAAAGGTAAATGAAGAAACGTTTACCTGAACACAATCCATTTTGGAACAATATTTAAGCACTGTAAGTTCTTATCTAGGTACACAGGCTTACCTAGTCAGCGTGAGTTCTGCGTCTGTTTTCTGTTAGCCAAGGCCAGGTCAAGATTTGTGCAAATGATCAGTACAATGTGACTTGGTGACTGAATCTTTATTGGCCTGAATCAGAAAGAAAGTGGAGCATGTGGCTCTTAATTTCAGGGTTGTGGGTTCGAACCCCACGTTGGGCAGGGGGGTTGGACTAGATGATCCTCATGGTCCCTCCCAACTCTACAATTCTATTATTCTACTTGAGGTGCAGGTGAAACTGAACCGGAATTGAACCACAAAAATGTAATAGTTGGACTCCCTGGTGTGAAAACCAGGAAAAAGCAGTGCTCATATGCTGCTAACAAGAACTGGGGGTGAGGGGCCATATTGTGCCCATGCTGAAACTGTTTCACTAGCTTGTCTGGGCACAGAAAGCTCTTCCAAAGGAACTTTGTGCCTACTCTGGTGTCATTTTGATTCCTTTTCATTTTCCTGCCCTTTCTTTGTGTTTTCACCCGTTCCTCTTTCTGCCACATTTGGGTTTGACGTTGTTGTCAAGTGCCGTGGAGCTGTCAACTGTGGGAGGGCGGTTCAGATAAAATAAATAACCTTTGCAGCAGCATTGACAGAGATGTTATGCCTGCAGAAATGTATGTACACATGTTCTTAAAGGCGCGAGCAGAGACACAGACCATTCATTTGCAGTGCCTGGGAAAGCAATCTCTGTCTTTTGCTTTGAAGGCTCTTTCTCCTCCACCCCTGCCTCTCCCTCCCTCCCTCCTCTCTCTGCAAGGCATTTAGGAATGCAACTGGGTATGAAATTATGGTATATGCAAATACAAAGCAGTGTGGTGTTTGGAACCATTCCAGTATCTTTCTATGGACATCTTGTTCCCTCTCTGTTTATGTCCTTGGAGGGATCAGCTTTCCTTGTTTACAATCCATCCAACGTAGGAACTGGAATTCCTGAAGAGCAGCAAAACAAGTGCATGTGACTTAGCTTATTTCTAGGAAACGAGCAAGAGGTTCCAGAAAGAGAAGGCGCTGCTTCATCCTCTTCTTCAGCACAATATACCCTAATAAGAGAGCCCTGTGCAGTTTTCAAAGCCCGTTCTAGCAGAAAAGGCGTTATGTAAAATGCCCTTGGTTCTGACACATTCTTTTGTAATGGGGGGGGGGTGTCTTGTTTTGCAGCAAATTCAGAGAATGCCATGAGTCAAGGGACAACTTGTGCCAAAATGGACACATGGAGTGGCCCTTCCTACTTAGAAAAACAAGCAATGGTGTCAATATGAGGAAGGAAGGAAACCACAGAAACCGCCTGATTTCTAAGCAGTAATGCAGAATCCAGTAAAAAAATGTGCGCCTCCTCTCTGTGCTGGGACAATCCTGCCATGAGCCAATGCAATTCTAGGCTGCATCAATAGGAGTATAGCATCTAGATCAAGGGAAGTAATAGTACTTCTGTATTCCGCTCTGGTCAGACCTCACCTGGAGTACTGTGTCCAGTTCTGGGCACCACAGTTCAAGAAGGATACTGACAAGCTGGAAGGTGTCCAGAAGAGGGCAACCAAAATGGTCAAAGGCCTGGAAACGATGCCTTATGAGGAACGGCTTAGGGAGCTGGGTATGTTTAGCCTGGAGAAGAGAAGGTTAAGGGGTGATATGATAGCCATGTTCAAATATATAAAAGGATGTCATATAGAGGAGGGAGAAAGGTTGTTCTCTGCTGCTCCAGAGAAGCGGACACGGAGCAATGGATTCAAACTACAAGAAAGAAGATTCCACCTAAACATTAGGAAGAACTTCCTGACAGTAAGAGCTGTTCGGCAGTGGAATTTGCTGCCAAGGAGTGTGGTGGAGTCTCCTTCTTTGGAGGTCTTTAAGCAGAGGCTTGACAGGCATATGTCAAGAATGCTTTGATGGTGTTTCCTGCTTGGCAGGGGGTTGGACTGGATGTCCCTTGTTGTCTCTTCCAACTCTATGATTCTGTGAGTCTTGGATTTGATGTTGGCTCAAGAACACTTGTCATGGCTACATACTGGGTGGAGGATCAAAACATATAGCATACATATTATGTATTTAAAGCACATAGGAAACCCATTCCCCCCACTCAAAGAATTCTGGGTACTGCCGTTCCTTAAGGGTTGCTAGGACTTGTATCTTTGTGGTGGGCAACCAGAATTCTTTGAGGGGCGAAATGTGCTTCAAATGTGCTTAAAGGTATAGTGTGAACAAAGCCAATTCTCTTGCTTGCCTGGATGCAGGATGGAGAGAGAGATGGGTGGATGTAGATACCTCTAACACAGAGTTTCCCAAACTTGGGTCTTCAGCTGTTTTTGGACTACTGTCCCCATCTTCTCTGACCACTGGCCCTGCTAGCCAGGGGTGATGGTTGTAGTCCAAAAACAGCTGACGTTTGGGAAACCCTGCTGTAATGTATGAATGGCTGGCATGCAAAGGTAAAAGTCACACCCGTGTTTGCACCTTCTTTTTAACCTCTGTCCCAACCCACTGCTGGTATGTGTCTTTCTGGAGTTTGCTTGGAAGGGAATGGAGCCTTCTGGTTGAAAAAGGTCCCCCTACCATCCAAATGCAGTTGTGGGGTTCCTCTGGCCCTCCGTCTCCCATCAGCCAGTATGGCCAACGGACAGGGATGATGGAAGTTGTAGTCCAGCCGCATTTGGAGAGCCAAAGGTTTTACATGCCTGCTCTAGGGTCTCGAGGAGAGGTCTTACCTGCCATGTACAACCTGATCCTTGTCCCCAGAAAGGTGCCATAGACTCAGGGTACCCGTGAAGAGCCTCTACTGCCTTTTGCTGAGATTAATAATAATAATAATAATAATAATAATAATTTATGATTTACAGCAGGCATCCCCAAACTGCGGCCCTCCAGATGTTTTGGCCTACAACTCCCATGATCCCTAGCTAACAGGACCAGTGGTCAGGGATGATGGGAATTGTAGTCCAAAACATCTGGAGGGCCGTAGTTTGGGGATGCCTGATTTATACCCCGCCCATCTGGCTGGGTCTCCCCAGCCACTCTGGGCAGCCTCCAACCAAATATTAAAAACAGTACGTACAGCATAAAACATTAAAACTTCCCTAAACAGGGCCGCCCTCAGTTGTCTTCTAAAAGTAAAATAGTTGCTTATTGCCTTGACATCTGCTGGGTGGGTGCCACTACCGAGAAGTCTGGTTCCCTGCAACTTGGCTTCTCACAACGAGGGAACCGCCAGTGCTGGATCTCAGTGTCCGGGCTGAATGGTGGGGGTGGAGACGCTCCTTCAGGTATACAGGACCGAGGCCGTTTAGGGCTTTAAAGGTCAGCACCAACACTTTGAATTGTGCTCGGAAACGTACTGGGAGCCAGTGTAGATCTCTCAGGACCGGTGTTATGTGGTCCTGGTGGCCGCTCCCAGTCACTAGTCTAGCTGCCGCATTCTGGATTAATTGCAGTTTCCGGGTCACCTTCAAAGGTAGCCCCACGTAGAGCGCATTGCAATAGTCCAAGCGGGAGATAACCAGAGCATGCACCACTCTGGTGAGACAGTCCGCGGGCTGTTTCCATGAAGAAGTCACACTTTCCTAGAACTGTGAAACTGGATGTTTAAATGTGCTCGTAGGATGCAAAAACAAGTGCCTCACAATAATAAGTAAGTGCCTCCCCCCCCCCCAGCCCACAGACACTATGTCAATAGACACAATGTCCTACATGATATGTAGAAACGTCAAGTGGAGCTAAAACCTGCTCAGTTGTTAAGTACTGACAGCACACTGCTTCTGAAGGATATGCAGGGCAAACCAGGTACAACCTCAGGAATCCAAGGGTTAAAGTTCTCCAGGCACACTCCGACACTGCAAGCTTGTGGCTGCTTATGCTTGCACAGGGAAGGCCACCCTGTTAGAGACCTGTCTCTTTGACTGTCAGTGTTTCAGGGGTCATTGATGGAGCTGCAGGAAAGGGGGGGGAAGAGAGAGAGAGAGAATCAGCAGTAAATACGCTGTGAGCACACTGCAGCTTTATTGCTGTAAAGTGGGAACTCTTGGTGCTTCATGCTCCACTGCGCATTCTGACAGTAAGTGATTTCTGGATTATGGAGCAAGTCCAGATCCCTGAAATGTACTAAGAGGAAGGAAGTGCTCCCAATGTGGTTGTTAGAGACACTTTGTACCGATAGTAGGATCTATCCAGGTTTTGAATGCAGGATTCATTCTCTCACACATATAAAGAATATGTGTGAATATAAAGAAAATGTGTGCTGGAATATAAAGAAAAGATGTGCTGGAATATAAAGAAAAGATGTGCTGGATGACTGATTCAATGTGGTGTAGACAACAACCTATTTGCACTGTATGCATGAAGGGGACTAAAGCTGTGGTGAGCCAAGAGCAGGGGGGGGGGAGTGAATCTGTCAATCTTGGTTTCCTTCCGTTTCTCATTTTACCAATCTTAAGTTCAGTTATCCACATTTCCACGTTGGTCTGCAGTTTTTTTTTAAAAAAAAGAATTCATGCACTCTACAAGCATTTTAGGGAGAATTTCTCCCAATATACACATTTTAATGCATTTTCCTCTAATATATGAATCTCCCCTCAAAGTGACTCCCCCTAGCAGAATGCATTTTGTACGCTGTTTTCTGTAATATACACATTTATAGGCACACTTTACCCTCGCAAATAATAATAATAATAATAATAATAATAATAATAATAATAACAATAATAATTTGTTATGTATTATTTATACCTCTCCCATCTGGCTGGGTTTCCCCAGCCACTCTGGGCGGCTTCCAACAGAAAAATAAAATAAAATAATTGATTAAACATTAAAAGCCTCCCTAAACATGGCTGCCTTCAGATGTCTTCTAAAAATCTGGTAGCTGTTTTTTTCTTTTTGACACCTGATGGGAGGGCATTCCACAGGACGGGCGCCACTACCAAGATGTAATGTAACCGAAACAAAAAATTAATAAAAAATTCCTCCCAGTAGCACCTTAGAGACCAAGGTGCTACTGGAAGGAATTCTCCCACTTTTTGTTTCGACTACGTCAGACCAACACCTGTAACTAATGTAACCGAGTAACATTACAGCAGCCCCTGCATTTTTGCACACATTACTTAGCTGAACAACTGCATTTTCTTCCAGAATTGGATGCTATTTGCAGGCATGGTTGCCCCTTCTGAAGGGATGATGCCTGCCAACTGTCAGGATGACAGGTGCCGTGGTTCTCCCACAAAGACAGATGTTGCCATTTTGGGCTGGGCTAAACTGAAATCCCTGAAGCTCCCCCAAAGTGCTTTCCGGGCACTCAGGGTGAAACCTGAGGAAGGTGCCTCTGGTAAAGTGAGTAGCAATTGGTTATGAAAGTGGGAACTTACTAAAGGGACCAGGTTTATCTGAAGGCCAGGAGAAGAATCAAACCTAGAGGGGGAAGCAGAGAAAAATATCGATAATACTGGACAGCAAGAATTCAGTGTAATGAAATCTTAAAGGTAAAGGGATCCCTGACCATTAGGTCCAGTCGTGACCGACTCTGGGGTTGCGCGCTCATCTCGCATTATTGGCCGAGGGAGCCGGCGTACAGCTTTCAGGTCATGTGGCCAGCATGACAAAGCCGCTTCTGGCGAACCAGAGCAGCACACGGAAACGCCATTTACCTTCCCGCTGTAGCGGTTCCTATTTATCTACTTGCACTTTGACGTGCTTTCGAACTGCTAGGTTGGCAGGAGCTGGGACCAAGCAACGGGAGCTCACCCCGTCGTAGGGATTCGAACCGCCGACCTTCTGATCAGCAAGCCCTAGGCTATAAACTGAAGAGAGGAGTTTGAAACTTCGAACAAGCCAATGAAAGCCAGGAGAGGGAAAAACAGCAACTGGAAATGAATAAAAAGTAATATGCAGCAGCCAAGAGCACAGCAAGGGGTATGTGGTAGGTGTGGTCCGCCCCGGGTGTCCCCACTGAGGGTTTTTTTCTGACAAAATCCTGGGTGGCACTCACCGCAGGGCCTGCAGCGCACCTGAGCCACACATCTCTCCTGGGAGTGACGAGGTGGCTTGGGCGCCCACAGGCTCTGCACTGCCCCAAACAGTCCCCCTGCCGCCTCCCCCTCAGCTGTAGGGCGCAGGGCATGCATGTCGCCCCAGGTGCCAGATCGGCTTGCTCCACCTCTGGCAGCAGCAGCAGGTTTATTGTTTGTTGGAAAACAGAAAGGAACAAATCGATCACAGAGAAAGCTCTACAACTGAACCAAGAAAGCACAGAAATAGGGTGACCTTATACAGTACTGAGCTCTCCTAAAAATTTGCAAAAAAAAACCAAACTAACTAACACAACCGGGACAGGGAGGAGGAGGAGGAAAAACAGGAATGAAAAGAAGTGGATTAAGTATTGGTTTTATTTTATTTTATTTTTTATTTTTATAATTATTTTTATTAAAGATTTTCTTGGGTTACAAAGATAGTGCAATGTCTCTTTTCTTCTTCTTCTTCATGCATCGTTTTTACATATCAATTTTACTTGTTGAGACATGATGAGGAAGGGGGGGAAGAGGTGGGTGGGATGGGAAGTTGGATGTGGTGGATTGCCGATTTTTCTGTTTTTCTTGATATGTGTAGGGGTTCGGTGTCAGCGTCGTTTGTGCAGGTTCTCTGTTGTTTGTTCGTGTTTCTTTGTTGGTGAGAGAGGTCAGGATTTGTCTTAGAATGTGATTGTTCATTTGTGGTTGGCTTTGATGATCCTTAGTTTCTTGCGTGAGTGGGGAGGGAGGGTGTTTTGATTAGGTTAGCCATATTGATTTGTATGCTGATGGTAAGTTTTTGTCGTTGTCCTGTTGGGCTGTATAAGTGATGAAGGGGAACCATACTGGGGTGAAGGTGTCTTCTTCTGTTTGTCCCTGCGTCAGTTTCAGCTTACTGGTTAGTTTTTCTAGTAGGGCTGTTTCCTATACAACTTGGTACCATTGGTCCATGCCCACTCTCGACAGGTCCCTCCGGTGCCTGGCTATGATGTTTCTGGTTGCTGACAACAGATGGATTATAAGTTCTTTGTGATCTGATTGAGCGTTGTTATCTTGAAAGATATTGTATTGGTTTTAATTACTTGTTTGGGAAGTGATTGGGAAGGATGCCAGTAGCCTCCCACTCTTCTAAGTGCCTTGCTTTCCCAGGCAGCACTCACAGAATGATCACGGGGAAACCAAAGGCTTTTATTTATGTCAACATCCCTCCCTCAAATCACCGTTCAGCTCAGTTTGGCTTATTGTATTTAGCAAGCAGCCATTACACCAATAAAACAACAATAATAACAGGAATACTGCTACTAATAATGGTCTACGTTTCTGCTCCCCGACACCTAGTGAATAAGTCATTTCCTGTTCCCCCCTCAAGTTTCATTACATGAATCTGTAAAGCCTTAACAAGAAATTTAGATGTTCTAAAGGACATAGGTCTCTCAACATTGGACAGCAAAAAACAGGTCTTTGCAAGAGCCAACCTTCCCTTCTGCGATCTTCCCTTCTGCGATCTTAGCAATGGCTGGGTGTAATTGTTTCAGCCCTGAGTGCTCACTGGAAGGACAGATCGTGAAGCTGAGGCTCCAATACTTTGGCCACCTCATGAGAAGAGAAGACTCCCTGGAAAAGCCCCTGATGTTGGGAAAGATTGAGGGCACTAGGAGAAGGGGACGGCAGAGGACGAGATGGTTGGACAGTGTTCTCGAAGCTACGAACATGAGTTTGACCAAACTGCGGGAGGCAGTGGAAGACAGAAGTGCCTGGCATGCTATGGTCTGTGGGGTCACGAAGAGTTGGACATGACTAAACGACTAAACAACAACAACAATTGTTTCTGAGATCATCATAGAAAGGGCATTCAAGCAGTGGTGGAACTTCATGCTCCAGCATTGGAGGGAGGAGAGAGGGCGGGGGCAGGGCTGGCATGCGTCCCATGGGTGTGCAGCATGTCCCGAGGACATGGTGCACATCCTGGGGGTGTGGGGTGTGTCCTGGGGGCACCCAGCGCGGGCAGGGGGCAGCCGCAATGGCACCCCACCAGGATCGCTCTGCCAGGGGCGGTGCGGTCCCCCCGCACTCCTCTTCCTCCGCCAGTGCATTCAAGGAGCACATGAGTTATGTCTTCTGCTGATACAGAGCTGCAGCAAACTCTATCCTTCTTAGGAACTGCTTTCTGTTGGCCTGTCCAGTCTGCTAATGGAAGGACCTTTAGTCTTGCCTGTGTAAAGGCTATCCTCATTTTAACATTTGGTAAATCTACCAGATACCTTGGCAGGGATGGATACGATGGGATAAAAGAACCATACAGTGGTACCTCGGGTTGCAGATCCGATCCGTTCCAGGGTGCTGTTCGCACCCCGAAAAGTCCACAACCTGAGTAAACACTTCCTGGTCTGCCGTGTTCGTATCATGAAAAAACACAACCCGCAGCGGACGCAACATGAGGTATGACTGTACAGTTTATTAGATTGACAGAAGTTGATCACAGCCACTTGCGATTGTGTCTTGGTGTCTCTCAGCCTTTGGAGTATTAATTCTTTAGCTCTCTCAAAACTCTGTGTCACAAGAAAGGGGACAGAGAGTTCCAAGCTCATGGCAGCAAACTGCATTTCACGTTCCCACACATTTGGAGCAATATCTTCCAAAATTGTCACGAAAGATTCCAAATCACTGTGCTTTGTTTGTTGTTTAGTCATGTCCGACTCTTCGTGACCCCATGTACCATAGCACGCCAGGCACTCCTGTCTTGCACTGCCTCCCGCAGTTTGGTCAAACTCATGTTCGTAGCTTCGAGAACACTGTCCAACCATCTCGTCCTCTGTGCTTAGAGTGCTTAGAGTGTGCTTAGAGTGGCTTTGGACTTTAGGGCATCGCTGAGCCTGTTAATAGTGCAGCCTAACTCAGGCATGTGACAACCTCACCCAAACCTTCCCTGCTCACCTGGTCATTCAGACTGTATGCGCAGCTCTAGTTCTGAGTCCACCCAAATTATATCATTTATGATGAAGACGACAACGTATTTATTTTAAATGTATCAGTTTCTTGTTACCCAAAAGGTATCCGAGCGTCTTACACTTAAAACATTCCTATATTTAGATCACACATTTTAGAAAACTATGTAAAACATTAACATTTCATACAACCTATAATAGGAGCCAACTCCTAGGGGCCGGGGGGGGCCTTTGGACCCCGCAATAAAATATTTGAGGGGGTTGGGTCCCCACAAAGTTGACGGGCATTGCCATTCAAATGCTGTGTGTGCACTGCATCATGTGATCAATTATGCGGGGCTGGGCTTACCAGGGCCCCCATAACATTTTATTCAAGTTGGCACCTCTGGAATCTCTCTCTCTCTCTCTCTCTCTCTCTCTCTCTCTCTCTCTCTCTCTCTCTCTCTCTCTGTGTGTGTGTGTGTGTGTGTGTGAAAACAGCCACCCACCATAATTGTGAAAAGATTCTTTGGCAACACACTAACAACATAGCAAGGCAAACTCCACTCAGTCTGTCAAAGGGGAGTCTTTACCTGACACTGAAAATATGCCACTGAAGGCAGCAGATGGACCTCAATGCAGAAGGCATTCCGTAGATGGGGATTCACAACTAAAAAGGTCCTCTCCCTTGTCATCACCTCAAAGTCTTCCTCAGAGGAAGGACGTTGGGAGAGCCATTCCAGAAGATATCCCTGGTCAACCTGAATCCATTCAGTTTGGTTGGGTTTGCAGTCAGATCTAGTGCACAACCTCATCGACTTTAACATTATGCTGTGTAGACAGACAGGTTTAAGTGCCTTGAAAATGGCACGAGAGAGACCTTGCTGCCCAGAGGTTTTCCAGAGTTTTTGTTGGGATTGATAGCCTTCCATTAATTTGCATCATCTTCTTTTGAATCCATCCAGGTTGTTGGCCTTCACTACCTCTAGTAGGAAAAATCACCATCGTTTAACTATATGTGTGAAGCATCTTTCGTCTGACCTTCTTATTCCGATGTTCAGCTTCATGAGATGACCCCCTAGTTCTAGTATTAAGAGAGAGGGAAGAAAACTTCTCCCAAATCACTTTCTCCAAATTATGCATATAATGACATATACCTCAGTCAGGTCCAACCTTTCTTGCCTTTTTGCCACAAAACTAAAAATGCCCCAAGTATTGGTACCTTTTCACACTGGGGAGTTGCTCTATCCCACTGATCATTTGGGTTGTCCGTTTCTGAAGTGTTTCAAACTTTACAACCTCCTTTTTGAGGACCATTATTGACCAGATTTGCATATCAGCATTAGGATACTGACAGATTTATTTTCAATCCCATTGTTAATGATATATGATTTGCCTTCTTTCACAGCTGCTGCACACTGGGCAAACATTTTCATTGAGCTGGCCATCATTTGAGCATGTTCTCCTTTCTGGTCAGTCACTGTCAATTCACACCCCATTAATGTACATGTGCAGTTGGGATATTTTTGCTCAAGTGTGCATCACTTCATACATACACTGAACCCAATTTGGAGAGAAACTTTTGGAGCTCTCCACAATTGCAACTACAAGCCGCTCCGGGAATGGGGAATTTAAAAACCAGCCAATAAATAATACTCAATAGCTTAAGCACCAACTTAAAAGATTGCTGAAAAAGCAAAGTTTCTGCTAAATTCTTATATGTGGCTCTCAAAGCGCAACGACGAGTCCTAGCTAATACAGAGATAATGCTTTCACTTTGTTTATCTTGGTGATTCCATCACAAACTCTGGGCCACGATCCAGCATGGTGGCTCAATGAAGGGCATGACGCAGCAGATGTGTTTTTCAGTTGCCCTGATAAGCAGTGTTGCAAGATACCGACTCTTAGCTTGGCATTTGTCAAAGTGGCAATTGTGAAATTTCCAAAAGCGAAAAGAAAAGGCCATTTTGCAATTGCCAGTGGAACTGTCCGCAGAGCAGTAATTCTCCAAGTTCATTAACACTGGACACACTGATTCATTTGAGTCGGGGTTCATGGAAAGTTGCTTCTAAATATATCAGCTAGACGTCTAGCCCAAAGGTTGGAGCAAAGAAGACATGAGTCTTGAAAATGCAAAATTTTGGCTATAGGGCCAAGTTCCGTCCTTGGCTAATGAGGAGTCTGGCTTAATTTTGCAAGTGTGGCAAATGATTGGATGGTGTGTATAAACAGATCAGGTTAAGCTGAAAACAGAGCAAACAGATCCAATTGGAACAGGACCAGGACCAACTGATTAATGATCAACACTGAATTGAGAATTCTTGCTCTCAATACTTCGCTGGGGCTTCAAAGCATTCTTTGTCAGCGCCTTGGGAAGCTATGGTTGCTTCGTGTTATGGATTACCTCTTTACCATTTTCTGGCATTTCATCCATGCTTTGGGGCTCATGACAGCAGTGGGCTATATTGAATGTCTCTTTTGAGTTGCACTTTTCCTTCCTTGGTCCTGAAGTTGTATGTATCTTGTCTATTGCATTTGCTTTTCGGATCGCTGTACAGCCTCATTCTCCAAGGCGGAATCCACATGTTCCGCATGAAACAAAGGTGCAGTTTGGCCACATTATTTATCAGCATTTCCATGCTATTCCACTTGAGGTCCCAGCTATAGGTCTGTGTGCACAAGACATAGAGAAGGGTCGTAATTCAGTGGAAGAACGTCTGCTTTGCATGAAGAAGTTCCCAGGTTCAATCCCCAGCATCTCCCGTTGGGGCTGAGAAGGATGCCATGCCTGAAACTGTAGAGAGTTACTGACAGTCAGAATAGACTACATGGAACTGGATGGATCAATGGTCTGACTTGATATACGACAGCTCTCTATTTATGTTGGTGTGTCCCATACAACAGCATGATTATATAAAACCAGTTGTTGCCTTTGGGGTGATATTCAACTAAATTATTGCACTGGGATTTTCACTACTGCAATGTGATTTCCCCCCTCTCCCAAGCATGTCCCACACCATCCCCAAATCTGTTCTAGAGGGTTGGGGGAACTCCTAGAACAGAACTGGGGGGTACACAGAGTGAGGACATTCTGTTGCATCCTTGCACTGACGGAACGTTCACCTTAGTGCTATGTTAAATACAACCTTTTGCTCTGTGCCCCCAGAGCATCTGTTGCAATTCACCAGCTACCTAATGGAGGACTATGTAATAAAACCAATACAGTTGCCATGCCTTCATTTTGACATCTGAATGGCTTCATTTCAAGGCCATCGTCACATATTAAAATGCAATGTTGGGATGGTGTGATGACCGCGAGAAGGAAGCTCTCCGCACGAACACCTAAATTCCATAAAACCCATGGACAGAGTGTGATGGACAGAATGTCTCTTTTGAGCTGCAATAGTTTCTTCCTTGGTCTTGAAGTAGTATGTAATTTGTCTATTGCAGTTGCATCATTAACTTTTCTCTCGGGAGCACAAGAAGGGATCTCGGGCAATCTCCCATACAGATTCTGAACAGAGCCAGACCCTCATGGTTTCAAAATGATTGCTGCAAACATTGTTGATGCACAGAAAACATTTCAGAAGAAACCACAATGCACGTTATTGTTATTGTATGTAACAGCCTAGGGGTTTGCAGGCTGGTGACTGTGGCAGGGCAATTCCTGCTACTAGAGTGGCCAGATGTAAAAGAGAAGGCTCATGTACCTCTAACAACCATGCGGAAGGGGCAGTTTCAGCAGGTGTAGCTTGTCCTGGCAAAACATGTCTCACAGGTTCATCAATATCTTCAGAAATTGTGAGCAACCCTAGAAATAGTGATAGTGAAGAGCAACACAGAAATGGATATACGTACACACACACACACACACACACACACATACTCCCTCCAGTTTTATAGCTGACTGCACCAGCTGTTTCAGTGAGAGAGGACTTACCTAATGTACAAACTTCAGTTTCACATGGACAATGAACAGTTTGATTTAAGAGGATCCAGGGTTTCCCAGGGGCAGCCGGTCACAGAAAAGGATTGATCATGCTGATTCTAAGCCTTCTTTAACTTTTTTTTTAAAAAGTATTTGTGTTCCAGAGAAGGAGTCCCTAAGGCCCTGTATGGATTATTTTGTGTTTTTGTAGCCACAGTGTCTAGCTGAGGCGATGTGGTAAAGCATCAGCCTCAAATACTAGAATAGAGCAAAGCATTATATTTCGGAGGACTGGGGGACCGTGTCAGGAGACTTGGGGATACAAGAACTTGGTTGGGAGAACTGCTGTACATTGAGGGAGCACAACCTCTAGAGATGTAGCATGGACTCCACAACATATGACGGCCAACCAGTAAAGGATTTCAAAAGAACTTGATGCAATGGGGGGGGGGGGACACAAAACAAAACAGCCTCTTGCAAGGGCTGATTCTCCTCACACGTAGAGGGATGTCTGCCACTTCACTTGAACTGGCGAGGCAGAATCCCAGAAGGCCGTTAAAAGTAACTTGCGTAAGCCCTTGGCTGCTCCACTGTAGGAATACAGGGCCCCTTCTCTGAATCTTCGCCCCAGCTGTTAAAGATTTTGGAGGAGTTATCTGTGGTTCTGTGAAACATCAGCTCAACGAGCAAATTAGGAGAATAAAGAAAGTCTGTCAGTGTGCACAAATTACTGCAACTGAGGAAGATGGAGGCAGGGTTTATCAGGCAGGCCTTGGAAGCATCAGCATGTTACAGCACAATCCTTCCTATGTGTGTCAATTCAGATTTGAGTTCAATGGGGCCTGCTCATGAGCAGGGATGGGAGACTCTCTCAAAGTTGCTTTCACTCCGTTTCTCATATTTTCTTATTTTAAATAACTTTTTATTTATTTTTAACATGCAGGAAAATAATTTTAATATAAAAAAGACAAAACTTAATCACAGCAAATAAAATTTGGATTAAACTTGAATTTCTGTGCAGGTGCACAATAAACATCTTCATTAAGTGATCTACTCAGGTAACTGCATCAAACAAACATCTGTATCAATTATATATATATAGATAGATAGATAGATAGATAGATAGATATAGATATAGATATAGATATAGATATAGATATAGATATAGATATAGATATAGATATAGATATAGATATAGATATAGATATAGATATAGATATAGATATAGATATAGATATAGATATATATACCTGTTTTTCCTTTCACTTTTACCCGCCATTTCAGGGTTTAGGAGTAATAAAACAGAGCCCTGTAAAGGAGGTGTGAGCACTGAAAGAATTTAGCTCATCCAAATCTGTTTAAAAGCTGGAGATGAGGACCATCCCAATTCCTGTACATTAAAATATGTCACAAAATCATGTTGTTGTTTAGTTGTTTAGTCGTGTCTGATTCTTCATGACCCCATGGACCAGAGCACGCCAGGCACTCCTGTCTTCTACTGCCTCCAACTATCTCGTCCTCTGTCATCCCCTTCTCCTTGTGCCCTCAATCTTTCCCAACATCAGGGTCTTTTCCAGGGAGTCTTCTCTTCTCATGAGGTGGCCAAAGTACTGGAGCCCCAGCTTCACGATATGTCCTTCCAGTGAGCACTCGGGGCTGATTTCCTTCAGAATTGATAGGTTTGATCTTCTTGCAGTCCATGGGACTCTCAAGAGTCTCCTCCAGCACCATAATTCAAAAGCATCAATTCTTCGGCAATCAGCCTTCTTTATGGCTCTCACTTCCATACTTCACTACTGGGAAAACCATAGCTTTAACTATACAGACCTTTGTCGGCAAGGTGATGTCTCTGCTTTTTAAGATGCTGTCTAGGTTTGCTATTGCTTTTCTCCCAAGAAGCAGGCGTCTTTTAATTTCATGACTGCTGTCACCATCTGCAGTGATCATGGAACCCAAGAAAGTAAAGTCTCTCACTGCCTCCATTTCTTCCCCTTCTATTTGCCAGGAGGTGATGGGACCGGTGGCCAATGAACTTAGTTTTTTTGATGCTGAGCTTCAGACCATATTTTGCGCTCTCCTCTTTCACCCTCATTAAAAGGTTCTTTAATTCCTCCTCGCTTTCTGCCATCAAGGTTGTGTCATCTGCATATCTGAGGTTGTTGATATTTCTTCCGGCAATCTTAATTCCGGCTTGGGATTCATCCAGTCCAGCCTTTCGCATGATGAATTCTGCATTTAAGTTAAATAAGCAGGGAGACAATATACAACCTTGTCGTACTCCTTTCCCAATTTTGAACCAATCAGTTATTCCATGTCTAGTTCTAACTGTAGCTTCTTGTCCCACATAGAGATTTTTCAGGAGACAGATAAGAAATCCTATCAAAATCATATCATACCAAAATAAATTTATCTTTTTTACTTTGGCCTCTAAATACTCTTAATTTGAATGTCAATTTTTCAAGTACTGCAATATCCCACACCTTATTTAGCATACCAATAATCTAGATTATCTCCTGCCAAATCCTTTCAGAAATTTGCAGCTATAAATCATGCTGCAATAAGAAAGGGTCCGACTAATTTCTTGTTATACATGGTAGTGTCATCCTCTATAAATACAACAAGAAGCGGAGAAGGTGGCACACTGTATCCCCAAAGCATTTGGGCATTTCCACCATATGTGGAAATAAAGGGACCCAGGTGGCGCTGTGGTTAAACCACTGAGCCTAGGGCTTGCTGATCAGAAGGTCGGCGGTTCGAATCCCTGTGACGGGGTGAGCTCCTGTTGCTTGGTCCCAGCTCCTGCCAACCTAGCAGTTCGAAAGCACGTCAAAATGCAAGTAGATAAATAGGAACCGCTACAGCGGGAAGGCAAACGGCATTTCCATGTGCTGCTGTGGTTTGCCAGAAGCGGCTTTGTCATGCTGGCCACATGACCTGGAAGCTATACGCCGGCTCCCTCGGCCAATAATGCAAGATGAGCGCGCACCCCCAGAGTCGGTCACGACTGGACCTAATGGTCAGGGGTCCCTTTACCTTTACCTTACCATATGTGCAAGTCCATCCTGAGGGCTTGTCATCCTCTACAAACACTTTGGCAAGGAACCAGGACTCATGTAAGATAGTCTGTGTGGTGTTCAGCACCATTTATGAATAAACTTTAATACAAGCTCCTTGTTTCTTGCAGAACAAACATCTTAGTGTGGGTTTCTCCTAATGCACACATTTTTTTGTGCAGTTTTGCCTGAGTTACACATTTTTGCAAAGCATATCCCCGCCCCCCAACACTTCACCTTAGTACAGTGGTACCTCTAGTTATGAACTTAATTCGTTCCGGAGGTCTGTTCTTAACCTGAAACTGTTCTTAACTAGAGGCGTGCTTTTGCTAATGAGGCCTCTTGCTGCCACTGTGCCTGGCGTCCTCTGGTCCATGGGGTTACAAAGAGTCGGACACGACTAAATGACTAAAACAACAACAAAGTGTTTTGGAAAGTGCAATTTAGATAGATTTGCCGCTGAATGGGAACTGAAGTTCTCTCCCATCCCTGCTCTTAAGTGTGTAAAGCAGGGATTGGGAACCTGTCCAGATGTTGCTGGCCTCCAATTTTCATCATTCCAAGGCAGCATGGCCAATGGTCAGGGATGATGGGAGTTAGAGTCCAACAACACTGGAAGGCTACAGTTTTCCCCAATCCCCAATTGCAGCTTAAATATCTTATCCGCGGCTTGATTGGCAAATGTATTGTCGCGATGAGCCTTCTCAAAGTCAAAGGTTTGAGCCTTCCCAAGCATAAAGAGAGCTTGTTTGGCATCCCTCACTTTTCAGGGGTGCACAGTCAATGGAGCGGGGCGATCTCTGGATCACTGGCATGTGCTTGATGATCTCAAAGGGAGGAACCCAAGAAACTGCATGCCTATAAATCTAATGGCCCATTTTATTTCCTCTCATTGCTATTCAGGTTTATGCCAGTTTTAAATGGACTAAAACTCTCCCACCTAAAATTAAAACAATTCATAGACATATGCTTTAGAGAACAGCACACATGGTGACTTTCCCTCTGCTTCCTTGATTTAAACCCCAAACGTATGATGGTACCTTGGACTACCTGGTCTGTAGCTGCAGGTGCCCCAACTGCTGGGGGTTTCATTTAATTGATAATGGGTTATTACTGTTTTATGGAGGTCTTGTCAACGGCTTATTCTTAGTTTTATTCGTAGTTAGATTGATAATTCTAATCTCAAAAATATTGTGTATGCAAAAAAAATTGGTGAATTAACCCACCAGAGAGATTTGTCATCTTCTTTCACATCTTTCCACTCTGCATTATAATGAAACCAGCCATTAGATCCCAGTTTAGCTGGAATACAGAAGAACATGACTCAGAATGAGGCTTGTCATTCAAAATCATAAAAGCGAACCATATACTATAAAAGAAAACCGAATAATTTTCACCTTAAAAAAAAAAGACAGCAATGCTGAATGTTAGATTATTTGATTTTGTGACATCTTTCCCATCTCATGGCAGTAGGCCAATTCTCTGGTCAAGGATCTGTGTGATCTGTTCCCTCCTGCCCCATGCACATGACCTGGACATATGTTCTCCTAGCTATGTGACAGTTCCAACTTCCTGGGCAGAAAAGTGTCCCCAACAAAGAATGCTTAAAGGGGCTTCTCAGTCCCTCTTCCTCCTTCTGGGGCTTCCTGAGCTGTTTATCTGCTCATCTTTTTGAAAGTTTAAAAGACACAGCTGCTCATATATCATCTATCTATATCTATCTATCTATCTATCTATCTATCTATCTATCTATCTATCTATCTCCAAGATCAACAACTGTGATTGCCAAATTACGGTAGATCTCCGTGCCAAGGTGTAATTGAAGTTCAAGGCACCACTTGCTGAGATAGCAACTTCACCTACATATCCTCTGAACAAAATTGACCTAGTGTGATATTCAAATGCATGATCCAGCAGAAACCAGCAACAAAGCACTCACACGAGTAGCACTTTTCAAAGGAACTCTGAGTTTTAAGGAGAAAAGGTTTAATCTTTAGGGGAGATATATCAATTAAACCGTTTCCTTTCAAATCCAGGTATTCAAGCATAGGGGCACCAAATCCCTTACTCAATTTGAAGCTATAGCATTAAATCTAGGTTCAAGTGGGAAAGTCTGGTCTCAAAAATCTGTAAGGAGCTACTGGAAATTACAACAGAACGCAATGTAGGTTTAAAAGCTGTCTGGGAGATGTACGTTGGCTGTGAAACTGATGGTATAAAATATAGAAATCTGTGGCGAAATAAACCAGAAAAGTCAATGTAAACAAGTGTAAAGTGATGCATCTCAGGGCAACCCCCTCCCCTGTATTTCACATATATGCTCATGGTGACTGGCCAGGAATGAGGCCTTGAGGTCATAATAGAGAGCTCAATAAACATGTTGCCCCACTCCAGCCTTTGTGTTGATGCAAACATTTTATGCCTGTTGTTGTTGTTGTTGTTGTTGTTCATTTAGTCGTGTCCGACTCTTTGTGACCCCATGGACCAGAGCACACCAGGCACTCCTGTCTTCCACTGCCTCCCGCAGTTTGGTCAAACTCATGTTCGTAGCTTTGAGAACACTGTCCAACTGTCTTGTTTTCTGTTGTCTCCTTCTCCTTATGCCCTCAATCTTTCCCAGCATCAGGGTCTTTTCCAGGGAGTCTTCTCTTCTCATGAGGTGGCCAAAGTATTGGAGCCTCAGCTTCACGATCTGTCCTTCCAGGGAGCACTCAGGGCTGATTTCCTTCAGAATGGATAGATTTGATCTTCTTGCAGTCCATGGGACTCTCAAGAGTCTCCTCCAGCACCATAATTCAAAAGCATCAATTATTCGGCGATTTTATGCTTAGTTATCCCAAAATGCCTTCAATTTTTCTAACAGAAAACTGAACATACATTCTGGGATTCCTTCCCCCACTTAATCACACTTCCCTCAACAGTAAATTATTTAGTCATCTGCATAAAGCAACATATGAAAATTGCACAGGGCAAGCCAGTCCCAATGAGTTCAATAGGAATTACTCCCAGGTAAGTGTATATCGTAGCCACCCCCAACTTGGTGCCTTCCAGATATTTTGGACTAAAACTTCTTGTTTGGACTCCAATTCCAATCATCTCCAGCTATCGCAACTGTGCTTTGGAGTAGAAGCAGTAAACATCTGGAGGGCACCAGGTTGGGGAAGTGACAGTGCAATCTCATACATGCATGTACAGAAGTAATTCCCATTGCATTCAGTGGGGTTAGCTTTTTTAAAGTAGATCTATCACCAGCTTTCCACAATTACATAATATGGAGCTAAAGTGAGTGCTCATATTTCTTCCTCTCCAGGGATCAAGCACAGTGTACTGGGGACATAGGCAAGAAGTCAGCAGAACTGTCAAGAGTAAGTTGTGCAAGTTACTGGCATGAGTGTATGTGGCACACGTCTTTCTAACTGGGGGAGTGCTGTTGCCTGGCAAGGTCAGAGGAATATATCCTTGGCTTGGATGGGGAAAAGAGTCCATTGAAAAGCCTGGTGCTGCCAGCACAGTCTCTGGAGCAGTGGGGTGAAGAAAACATATAGAAGCTTAGATTGTGTATTAACTATGACCATTCATATCCAAGTTATGAAGAATGGATGGGCTTGTCCTGCACACTTCTGCCTTAGCATTTGTATACATGCAATACTTTAGGGGTAGGCAGAAGATAGATCTTGATCTACAGGTAGGTCCCTGGGTGGCTTGAAGTAGAGGGGCAAGGATTCCTTATTCCCAGTTGTTTAACAATAGTAAACAATGAAATTATTCTCGGCACCAAAAAAAAAAAAGGTGTTGAAATGAATAAAGCTTGGGAGGGTAGGTAACCAGGAGCAGATTTTGTGGACTAAGTTTCATTTACCTTGGAACCAGCCTCCACTACCTAGATACAGAGATTGCACACTCATTTGATGCAACACCCCTAAAGATACCTGAGTTGCTGTGACTTGCTTCTTCTTCTTCTGCTCTGCCTTCTAGATGCTTGTCTACTTATTGCTTGTTTTGTAATGTAGATTTTGAAATTCTATTTCATGTTTCTAGCCAGGTAAGTGCTTTGAAGGCCCTTTGGTGGGGAAGTGGTGTGTGTGTGTGTGTGTGTGTGTGTGTGTGTGTGTGTGTGTGTACACAGGGGAAATGAGAGGACTCAAAGGGGCATAGGTGCCGGCTCCTAGGGGCCAAGTCAGTTTCGGCCCCCCATTTTTTTGTGGGGGCCAGGCCCCCTCAATGTTCAGAGGGCATTTGACTCTGTCCCCTGGCTCCCCGCGATTTGAGAAGATGCCTCCTCAATAAACTTGAGAAGATGGCGCCTCTGCAAATGGGTGCTGTGGAAGGACTGCTAGATTAATAGGAAAGGATTGAAAGTATGTTCCAGGGCAGTGTTCCTCCACTGCACCATTGGGTCCCCAGATGTTGTCAGACTACAACTTCTACTCTTCCTGATCATTGACTAAGCTTACTGGGGGTGATGGGAGTTGTAGTTGCCTGACCTTATTCCTGAATTCAACACCCAATTAAAGGGTTTCCTCTCACCCCACTCCCACCAAATATTTTTTCACTTCGGCAATGCTAATTTGTTGTTGTTGTTTAGTCGTTTAGTCGTGTCCGACTCTTTGTGACCCCATGGACCATAGCACGCCAGGCACTCCTGTCTTCCACTGCCTCCCGCAGCTTGATCAAACTCATGTTTGTAGCTTCAAGAACACTGTCCAGCCAACATCAGGGTCTTTTCCAGGGAGTCTTCTCTTCTCATGAGGTGGCCAAAGTATTGTAGCCTCAGCTTCAGGACCTGTCCTTCCAGTGAGCGCTTGGGGCTGATTTCCTTAAGAATGGATAGGTTTGATCTTCTTGCAGTCCATGGGACTCTCAAGAGTCTCCTCCAGCACCATAATTCAAAAATGCTAATTTAACACAGTTTAACTTGTGACTGTATTAAGGTATAAACCCAACATTCTCTGAGGGATCTTTCCACCAACTTTTCAATGACATCATCATCAGAAGCTAATATGACAGTTCATCATTCTCCCTCTCAAGCCAGCATACTGGGAATCCAAGCAGTGAGTCAGGAGCAATATTGTCCAACACATTGGCAGGCAGTGTGCAGATGTGTGTTGCGTGTCTTCCCAACCAAGGGGAGGCTATTGCAAGGAGTGGACTGAGGAACCTACCCCAGTCAGAAAATGGTGCCAGCTGAAAGGCTACCAAAACCACAGTAATGGATTGTGGGATGGACTAAATGTGAGTGGCAGTTGACATCTGAGTTTCTTCCCATGCTATTTCTACATTATAGCACTGGAAAACAATATATATTTAAAACAAGGTATCACCACCTGCTTTTCATATTGATTTGGAAACACTGGCTATTATGTAAGACAGGATCCAATTCTATTTAACAGGGACAGTGATGAAACAAGCAATATGAGCCAAAAGTCCTCATTGAAAAAGTGATTATTTTTTAATAGGCTAAAAGTAAAGGATATATAAAAGATGTGGGTTTCAGTTTACAACACTGACAAATTATGCCTTGCCTAGTCATAGCAATAACTTACCATCTAATTTCTAAGTTTCTAAAATTACTCTCTAGCTTTGCTCATATAAGGGCTACTATATTTTTCTATGCTTCAATTTATTTGCCTTACAGGGGATATGTGAGATCCAATTAGAGCTAGTGGCAGATTCAGAATACTTCTGGCTTCTGTGTTTTCAAAGGGAAAGCTTCTGTTTGAGCAGTCTAGCTGTCTAACCTAATGCAAAGCATCCAGACAATAAAACAAACCAGAGACAGTCCTTAATCTCACCATGTTTTAAGATCTAACCCATAAACAAGGGTTATGCGTAAGGTTTTATTTTATTTCTTGTGTGAATAATTTTTTATTAATTTTTCTGTTTTACAATTTAGAACATTCATTTAAACAACCTTAAACTGACAATGACTTCCCTTCTTCTCTTTCCATGGTTCATTTTGCGTATCACAAATCCCTGCATATTTTACACAAACTAAACCATTCAGTATTCCATTATTACATCTATCAAAACTTGTTTACACTGTTGAATTTATCTTAATGCTGCCAACGTTTTCAAGTGTACACAATCCCCCCGATATTCAATAAACTTTTTCCAGTCTTCTTTAAACATATGTTCTTCTTGTTCTCTTATTCTATATGTTAGGTCTGCAAGATGTGCATATTCCATCAGTTTAAGTTGCCATTCTTCTTTAGTTGAGACCTCGCTCGTTTTCCATTTTTGGGCTAACAGAACACGGGCTGCAGTAGTGGCAAACATAAATAACCTTTTTTGACACCTGGGAATTTCCATCTGAATTTTGTGTAAGGTTTTAGACCAACATTGCAAACTTTTGTTGATCCTAGTACAAATGTTTCATATAGAATGTAGCTTTTGAGAATGAGATTGGTGGCATCACATAGCTCTTTTGGGAAGAGTTCCAGGCATACAGGGCTATTATAAACTCCGTGATACGGCATATTTTTTTACGCACGGAATTTAAATCCTCATAATCTCTAGCAGAAACAACCTTATACTGCAGTCCTGGTAAAGAATTCCACCTGAGGCTTTGCTTTGGGAAACCTTTGTCAGTCACAGTGGACAGTACTGGGCTATATAGACTCAATGGTCTGACTCAGTATAACATAAATTAGATTATAATGAGGCAGACTATTGGGCCATCTAGCTAAGCAGATGCCGTTCTTCGCCTACCTGGAGATGCTGGAGCTTGAACTTGGAAGGTTCCTTGTGGGAAACATGCTTGGCCATTGATTTATTGGTCTTCCCCTGAATCAAGTAGCTTCATATACTTGGATACTGACAAGCTGGAACGTGTCCAGAGGAAGGCAACCAAAACGGTCAAAGGCCTGGAAACAATGCCTTATGAGGAACGGCTTAGGGAGCTGGGTATGTTTAGCCTGGAGAAGAGAAGATTAAGGGGTGATGTGATAGTCATGTTCAAATATATAAAAGGATGTCATATGGAAGAGGGTGAAAGGTTTTCTGCTGCTCCAGAGAAGCGGACACGGAGCAATGGATTCCAGCTACAAGAAAGAAGATTCCACCTAAACATTAGGAAGAACTTCCTGACAGTAAGAGCTGATTGAGAGTGGAATTTGCTGCCAAGGAGTGTGGTGGAATCTCCTTCTTTGGAGGCCTTTAAGCGGAGGCTTGACAGCCATCTGTCAGGAATGCTTTGATGGTGTTTCCTGCTTGACAGGGGGTTGGACTGGATGGCCCTTGTGGTCTCTTCCAACTCTATGATTCTCTATGTTCAAGAAGCAGCAAAGAAAATGGGTGGCATCATTTGAGAGCACAGGAGACTTTAGCTGAGGGTGATAATAGGAAAGGAAGTCATTGGCATGAGTGTAGACCCTGGGTAGCAAACCTGTGGCCCTCTAGATCAGAGCTTTCCAAACAGTGTGTCATGATATGTGTTAGTGTGTGTCAGCTGCAGTGTGTAGGTATGTCATGCAAATGCTCCCTGCGCTCCTCCTGGGGCTGGAAAGGGATTAGTTTGCTAGTAAAACTGAATTACTGTGTCGCGAAATGATGCATGTCTAAAAAGTGTGTCACCAACATGAAAAGTTTGGAAAGCTCTGCTCTAGGTATTCTGGGCTCCAGCTTCGATCAGCCCCATGCAGCCTGGCTAAAGGTGAGGGATGATGGGAGGTAGAGTCCCATGACATCTGGAGGACTGAAGGTTGCTCATCCCTTGTGTAGAGCTAGTCTTCAATAGGTTTGAAGATCTATGGGAAGACTTAGGTGTGGATTCCAGTGGCCATTATGCAGTAACTGGCAATATGAACAAAACTCACATCAATGTCCTAGAAGACCATCAATGAGACCAGAATTCATATGTAAATGTGGCAGAAGCTGTGCTTTTGAAGGCAGAGTCACTGTAACCTTGATTGATCATGACAGAAAAGAAAAACGGCCTTCATCTATTAACAAACAAAAGTTCAGGAATCCTTGGAACTATTTGCTTAACCTTGCGTTTGAGAGAGATCTGTTGAAAGTGAAGCATTGTACACATTTCGGCAGACTGAGGTCACTTGGTTTCATTCCCACCTCTTTCTCTGCAATCCTGTTTTCAGCCATGTCACAAAGTTTCCGTGTTCCATTCGGCTTGTCCGTAATAACATATTTGGGACAAGCAGTTGTTATGCGTCAAGGTAATAAAAAGCAGGTAGGGTAGGCAACTAATGGAAAAAAAGGTCTGGATGTGGGTGGATAATCAGCCCAAGATGACACAATAATCCCTCCCCACCCTAATTTCATACAGTAATGTAGGATTTCATACAGTAATCTATATATTGTTTGGTCTTAACACCTTGCACAACTCCGTTCTCGGTGTTCTCTGAACAATTGACTTGGGGACATGACCTGTTTAAACTGGTTTTGAAGAAGGTAAACTGGGAACACTGCCTTAGCATAATCCGCCATAATCCAAACCCAAGATCCACCAGGATAAGAGAGTTTGGATGTGGTGGACCTTGGACTTTCCCAGCTAACCCAGGCCTATGCTGGCATAATCCCTCACCCCAGATGAGCTGGAGAGACACCAGCATAAGTCCCTCACTCCGGTTCAGTTGACAGAACTTAAATTGATGTAATTGACACTAGTGTGAGTCCCTGGAAAGGTTACAGGTAGGTAGCCGTGTTGGTCTGAGTCGAAGCAAAATAAAAAAATTCCTTCAGTAGCACCTTAAAGACCAACTAAGTTTTTATTTTGGTATGAGCTTTTGTGTGTATCTGAAGAAGTGTGCATGCACACGAAAGCTCATACCAAAATAAAAACTTAGTTGGTCTTTAAGGTGCTACTGAAGGAATTTTTTTATTTCCCTGGAAAGGGGCATTCCAGGGGCAGAGCAGGAGTGGGATGGGGCAAGGACACACTTACACCTATTCTAAACCTTGTTCACCTCAGTCATGTGACCTAGGGCCCAATCTTCAAAATTTGGGCCCACACTCACTAATGGCTCAGTCAGCAGTAGCTCCCCTCCAAGAGGTTCCTGAATGGAATTTGGAACAGGAGTAATCACAGGGCCAGTTCAAATGGAAAGGAATCTCAGGATAAAATAAAATGGGGAGGGGAAGTTCTGGGCATGTCATCTTTAGCTCTTTGGTGGAACTGTGAGATATAAATGCAATAAATAAATCAAGAATTGCAGCTATCAAGAAATAGTTGGGTGCCAGATTAGTTGTCACCTGTCCATTAATTGTCTAGGCCAGTGGTCCTCAACCTTGGGCCTCCAGATGTTTTGAGACTACAATTCCCATCATCCCTGACCACTGGTCCTGCTAGCTAGGGATCATGGGAGTTGTAGGCCAAAACATCTGGAGGCCCAAGGTTGAGGACCACTGGTCTAGGCCATCAATGGAAGTAAGCTTAGGAAGTGATAATATTGTCATGGAGGTATGCCACCTCAGACTTTAGCCCCATAGTCAAAAGAATACATTATGTGGCAGATGAGTAGGAGATTTTGGTATAGGTCATATACTGCCTAGGCCCAGTTTTCTCTATCTTTAGGGTGGAAATGAATGCAGAAATCCCACTAAATATCGCCACATGGTTTATGATGGTACCAGGATGATCTTCTCTGAGCAGTTGTTTGGGAAAGGCTATGAGATTGTCAGATGAAAGGTACAGTATTATTATAACGCAAATGATCCCTTGGAGGCTGGGATTATTACAATGCTTCCATTATTGACAAAGCCAGCATTGGGTTGCTAAACCCATAAAATTCCACGAACAGAAGTCCAAAGGGTGTGCTCTTGGTCGGCTCCCACACAATGGATCACACTTTATAGCAACCAACCATTCATTGTATGTCTTGACATTTCTATCATCATCATCATCATCTTGGCAAACGTTTCACATAATTATATTGTTGGAATCCTTACACTAACCTTGTTAGTATTATATCCTCCACTCCAGCACTGCAGATGGAGCAGTTCCGGTCACTGACAGGAATTGATGGCACGGGTGAGATTTACAGTGGTACCTCAGTTTAAGTACACAATTGGTTCCAGAAGTTTGTACTTAACCTGAAGCGTACTTAACCTGAAGCGAACTTTCCCATTGAAAGTAATGGAAAGTAATGTAAAGTGGATTAATCCGTTCCAGACGGGTCCGCAGAGTACTTAAACTGAAAGTACTCAAACCGAGGCATACTTAAACCGAGGTATGAATAGTTACAGGTAGGTAGCCGTGTTGGTCTGAGTCGAAGCAAAATAAAAAAATTCCTTCAGTAGCACCTTAAAGATCAACTAAGTTTTTATTTTGGTATGAGCTTTCGTATGCATGCACACTTCTTCAGATACCTGAATGTACTGTATACCTGAGACTTCCTGATTCATTCATCTCTTAACCACTATAGTACATCAACTTTATCAAAGAACATTTGACATTTTTTCTTTGTTTTTTAGATATCTGTGTTCTTATAAACAATTGTGCTCTTATTTATTTATTTTGTTCATATCCCAACTTTCCTCTACGGAACTCAGGGTGGGGTACATGGGGCTTCTTCCACGCCCATTTAATTTCACCTTGTGAGGTTGATAGAAACTGGCCTGAGATTACACCATGAACTTCTTGGCTGAATGGAGATGTTTTGAAACCTACAACAGTATGATTGAACTCTGTTTTGGATAGAGAATCTTATCGAAAAACTCAGGACTCAATGGCCAGCATGCAGTCTTGACCACAGGACATTGCACAGGGAAGTTTATTTATTTACGGTAAAATAGTTTTCTACCAAAAAAAGGGGGGTAATGTTGTTGTTGTTGTTTAGTCCTTTAGTCGTGTCCGATTCTTCTCTTCTCATGAGGTGGCCAAAGTATTGGAGCCTCAGCTTCACGATCTGTCCTTCCAGTGAGCACTCAGGGCTGATTTCCTTAAGAATGGATAGGTTTGATCTTCTTGCAGTCCATGGGACTCTCAAGAGTCTCCTCCAGCACCATAATTCAAAAGCATCAATTCTTCGGCGATCAGCCTTCTTTATGGTCCAGCTCTCACTTCCATACATCACTATTGGGAAAACCATAGCTTTAACTATACGGACCTTTGTAGGCAAGGTGATGTCTCTGCTTTTTAAGATGCTGTCTAGGTTCGTCATTGCTTTTCTCCCAAGAAGCAGGCGTCTTTTAATTTCGTGACTGCTGTCACCATCTGCAGTGATCAAGGAGCCCAAGAAAGTAAAATCTCTCACTGCCTCCATTTCTTCCCCTTAAAACCCTTTCAAATAAGGCACATGCATTAGACTAAAAATATGTACAGTAAAATACAGCAGAGTCACAGTAAGTCGGGCAATTTTTCAAAGGCTTGTCAGCAAAAGCCTTGTCAGGAGGCATTGAAAACCTAACAGAGTTGTTGTCTCCATTTTTTCAGGGGAGAGATGACTCCACAGATTAGGCACCACAACAGAAAAGTTCTTGAGAGGCAGACTCCCTCAGAAGGTGGTAGACTCTCCTTCATTGGAAATTTTAAAGCAGAGGTTGTATAGCCATCTGTCACGGATGCTTTAGTTGAGATTCCTTAATTGTAGGGGGTTGGACTAGATGATCCTCAGGGTCCCTTCCAACACTACAGTCCTATGGTTCTATGACTTCAGCAGACTGTGGCACAACTGGGAGGGCCTCATCCTGATATCTTAACAACCATGCAGGTTGGAATTTTAGTTCCAATTACATTGCCAAATTCCCAATACGGGAATCAAAATCAAGCAGAACATTTGTATTGTGAAATTTTGAGTTTTCAAATTGAATTTCAGAATTTCACATTCAGCTATTGTAATCTCATGCAAACGAATGAACATCACATTTAAGTGCAGCTTTACTGAAACTCTCAAACATGATCATGAACAACCCTCAAATGGAATATTAAGAGAGCTGTCTATAAACTACTAGGTTCCTCTATAAACTATAAATCATATGTGCATTGCAAGAAATGTCTCAAAGGCAAATAAGCCATAATTTAAAGCAACAATCCTATAATAAAGAAATAATGTTCTACATCAATAAAATTGTTGGAAGGGAACAGTTATGCTCCTACAGCAAGCCCAGAAAGTAAGAGCCAATATGCTGCAGTGGAATACGTAGACCAGTGGCACCTGGGTTCAAATCCTGATGTACTGTAAAGCTCCCTAGGAGCCAATCACTATGGCTCACTTTAGCATATCTCACACGTTGGGGCTTTTTTCTTTCTTCCTACCATGCTTTTCCATTTAAAAACACACAAAGCAGCTTGCAAATGTTAAAAACAATAACAGAAACAGTTAAAAAGCAATAGTACAAACAACACTAAAACCAGGGTTTATTTTTTTATTTTTTTTTAAGGAGAGCATATCATTATGAGTTTGGGGGGATCCGTCTAGATCAGGCACGTCCAACAGGTAGATCGTGATCTACCAGTAGATCACTGGACGTCTGTGGTAGATCTCTGGTAGGTCACTGGCTCCCCCCAAAGAAGCTCAACAACTTTGGCTCTACCCCAAAAGGCTCAAAATTTTAGCTCTTCGCCCCCCCAAAAATGGGGTTTTCCACCTGCCTCAGAAAAGCTCAACAACTTTGACCTGAACCCCTTAGAAATGGGCCTTCCTTCAAAAATCTCAACAACCTGAACCCCTAAAAAGGGGGGTAGATTACTGCCAGTTTTTAACTCTGTGAGTAGATCGCAGTCTCTTGGGAGTTGGTCACCCCTGGTCTAGATGATGCCCTGAGTTCCTTCCAGTTTGGGGGATTCTGTATCTGTGGCCGTAGAATGTATAACAGCAAGTTTGCCAAACCATTGTTCAGGTAATGGCTTTGGCTGACTAGGTGAGCACCACAATTAGCAGAACCAAAGAAGTTGCTCTGTGCTGTAGAACAAGTGGGTGGGCTGTAGTCCCTCCCTAAGGATGTAGAAATCTCTGTCTTCTATATGTTTTTTCTCCACTTCCAGACTTGAAAGGCCCTCAGTCACGCAAGTTTGCTCTTAAAAGGAATGGTTATGTGAAGAATGTAGTACATAGCAGGCAGTGTGTTAGCTGCAGAGGTGGAAGACCCACGCAGGTGAAAATGGGGATCCTCGAGCTGGTCCCTTCCTTCCTCCCTAATTTCTGGAAGGAGATAACTCCATGTATTGTACACCATCTTGGGCCCCGGTAGAAGAGCATCCTCTTTTCCTTCCCATGCAAAGGTCTGTGGTTCCAACCCTGGCATCTCCTAGTAGCATGGTGATGCCCCCTGCTTGAAATTCTGGAAAGCCACTGCTGCTGGCCTATACAGTGGTGCCTCGCTTAACGAACGCTCTGTAAGATGAAATTTTCGCTTAAAGAAAGGATTTTCGCTTAAAGAAAGGATTTTCGCTTAAAGAAAGGAATTCGTTTTATGAAAAATCAGTCTAGCGAATCGCGGTTTCCAATAGGAATGCATTGAAATTCAATTAATGCATTCCTATGGGCAATTTTTTTAAAAAATAATAATTCAATGCATTCCTATGGGATTCGCTAGACGAATTTTTCATTATAAGAATAGACCCGTGGAACGAATTAAATTAGTCTAGCGAGGCACCACTGTATCCACAATATGGTGCTAGGCAGACCGATGGCCTGACTCAGTTTAAGGCAGCTTCCAGTGACATTTTGAGCTTGGAAACACCATGGTCCCGGAATAAACAAGCCGATTAGAATATAGAAGAGGCACATTCCTTTCACGCCAATAGGCTAACAATAAAAGTGGAAGAAGGGGGCCATAAAATGTTATTGTGAGCACCAAACACTTTTATTCCTCTCAACTTACAGCACAGCCGCCTATCTTCAGAATCGCCACCAGGCTATGTTTAGAGCAGGCATCCCCAAACTGCAGCCCTCCAGATGTTTTGGCCTACAACTCCCATGATCCTTAGCTAACAGGACCAGTGGTTGGGGAAGCTGGGAATTGTACAGTAGTCCAAAACATCTGGAGGGTCGAGGTTTGGAGATGCCTGGTTTAGAGCAATAGCGCCGATTTCTCCCCTACTTCAGAGCTACAGCTGTAGTTCTCCAAGGCTGCTGAGAGTGGTTCCCAGTTCTCCAAGTGCCCAGGAAAGAGAGATTGATTGTTAAACCCCTATGTGACTGTAGATCTGCAAGGGTAATAAGGTAAACAGTTAAGTTTTCGCCCCCTTTCAATATTTCAAATATCTTTCTTTATTATTTTTTGGTCACTTCATCATATAAAACCTCTTTTTAATGAAGGGGGCACTACAGTGGAACCTTGGTTGTCAAACTTAATCCGTTCCGGGAGTCCGTTTGACTCCCGAAACCATTTGAAAACCAAGACGCAGCTTCCGATTGACTGCAGCAGCTTCCTGCACTCAAGCGGGAGCTGCAGAAGCCACGTCGGATGTTCGGCTTCCAAAAAACGTTCGCAAACGGGAACACTCACTTCCAGGTTTGCGGCATTCGGGAGCCAAAATGTTCGAGTCACAAGGCGTTTTTGAAAACCAAGGTACCACTGTACTTCTTAAAGCTTCTGGAAAAGCACGGCTTCCCTCATGGTTGGGGAAAGAGGTCCTGTCACAGCCCACAATCATATGTGCCTAGCAGGTGCGTAGTAGTAGTAGTAGTTAGAGTGCTGGGCAAGGACTGGCGGGTCTTGAGTTTGAATCCCCGCTTAGCTAGGAAGCTGAGTGGGTGACCTGGGGTCACTCAACAGTTCTCAACCGCACCTTCACTGCAGGGTTGTTGTGAGGATAGGATGGGAGAAGGAACCACATGCAGAGCCAAATGCTTCTTAGATAAATAAAAAAAATATTCAGTAAAGTCAAATAGCTGGATTTCATTTGCAAATTCACAGCATTCCAGGTACAGAACATGAAACTTTCTCACCATAGTCACTGGCTTACTCCAGTCCCTAGAGGCACAGAATGATGACACTGTATTCTGCCTTTTCAGTCTTGCAGAGAAATGTTCCTACCTGGTGAAGAAGCCAAAAGCATCACCCTGTTACTTTAGTTGCGTAAGTTGGAGGTGTTGATTACGTTTCTGCCACTGGGTAGTCATGGATTTTGTATACTCTCCCCTTTTTCTTTTAAAAAAGCACATTCTCTTTATAAATGAAGGCTGTTGTGCTGGCTTGCTCCCCCTCATCGAACTGCAGCTTGAACCAGTTATTTGTTTTCTGGAAAATATTTGTGTTTTCCGAGAGGCCACTGAGTCACAGATAGCCATAAGGACTGGCAGAAATAACAAGCCAACGCTTCTCTTTCATGCTGCTAAGTGCCCAATAAATCCTATAAGCATGTACTGTGCTAAAACAGAGGAGCATAAATAGACTCTGGGAGGCATTATTATAGCCAAGTGGTTCATTGTAAGCTTGTGACTGGAAGTGGGCACTTCTGAAATTGCAGAAAATCAGATCCTTCAAGTGTCTCTATTTTCCAGGAACAGCCCTGGAAGCCGTCCTAGTTTCTGATTTGATCCCGGGATGTCCTGTTTTTCCTTAGGATGTCCCTATTTTCACCAGACAAATATTGGAGAGTATGGTAGGATGTTCCTACTTTCACCGTAAAATTTTTGGAGGTCATGGAATTATCTGATCCCTGAGCCATGTTATTAATGGTAGATGAAGGGAACGCTGTGGATGTAGCCTATCTTGATTTCAGCAAGGCCTTTGACAAGGTGCCCCATGATATTCTTGTAAAGAAGCTGGTAAAATGTGGGCTAGACAATGCTACCATTCAGTGGATTTGTAGCTGGCTTACTGACCGAACCCAAAGGGTGCTCATCAATGGCTCCTCCTCATCCTGGAGAGTAGTGACTAGTGGGGTGCCACAGGGTTCTGTCTTGGGCCCAGTCTTGTTCAACATCTTTATCAATGACTTGGATGATGGGCTTGAGGGCATCCTGAGCAAGTTTGCAGATGACACCAAATTGGGAGGGGTGGCTAATACCCCAGAGGACAGGATCACACTTCAAAATGACCTTAACAGATTAGACAACTGGGCCAAAGCAAACAAGATGAATTTTAACAAGGAGAAATGTAAGTTACTACACTTGGGTAAAAAAAATGAAAGGCACAAATACAGGATGGGTGACACCTGGCTTGAGAGCAGTACATGTGAAAAGGATCTAGGAGTCTTGGTAGACCACAAACTTGACATGAGTCAACAGTGTGATGCAGCAGCTAAAAAAGCCAATGCAATTCTGGGCTGCATCAATAGGAGTATAGCATCTAGTTCTAGGGAAGTAATAGTACCACTGTATTCTGCTCTGGTCAGACCTCACCTGGAGTATTGTGTCCAGTTCTGGGCACCACAGTTCAAGAAGGATACTGATAAGCTGGAACGTGTCCAGAAGAGGGCAACTAAAATGGTCAAAGGCCTGGAAACGATGCCTTATGAGGAACGGCTTAGGGAGCTGGGTATGTTTAGCCTGGAGAAGAGAAGGTTAAGGGGTGATATGATAACCATGTTCAAATATATAAAAGGATGTCATATAAAGGAGGGAGAAAGGTTGTTTTCTGCTGCTCCAGAGAAGCGGACACGGAGCAACGGATTCAAACTACAAGAAAGAAAATTCCACCTAAACATTAGGAAGAACTTCCTGACAGTAAGAGCTGTTCGGCAGTGGAATTTGCTGCCAAGGAGTGTGGTGGAGTCTCCTTCTTTGGAGGTCTTTAAGCAGAGGCTTGACAGCCATCTGTCAGGAATGCTTTGATGGTGTTTCCTGTTTGGCAGGGGGTTGGACTGGATGGCCCTTGTGGTCTCTTCCAACTCTATGATTCTATGATTCTATGATTCTAATGTTGGAAGCCACCCAGAGTGGCTGCGGCAACCCCGTCAGATAGATGCGTGAGGTGAAAATTGTCTTCTTTTTTTCATCTTCTCCTCCTCCTCCTCCTTCCCCTCCCCTCCCCTCCCCTACTCCTTCCTTCCTTCCTTCCTTCCTTCCTTCCTTCCTTCCTTCCTTCCTTCCTTCCTTCCTTCCTTCCTTTGTGTATTGAGTCAGAGGATTTTATATTTGTATAACTATTGTCTGTATTTGCATTAGGGTAAAGTAACTGCCTTTTGGTTCCAGAAGGTACAGCTACTATTGGTTCATTTAAGCTGCTGTATTTGGATCCTCTGTCTTATTGGTTCCCTCCAAAAGGCAGCACTGTGATTGCCTGATATTGTTCCCTCCAAAATATATCCCTTTCCAGCTAGTCCCCTGTCCCTATAAATGTAGCTTTCCTCTCCTCAGAGCTCAGTCTTGTTTGTTTTAATAGAACTGTCTCCAGCATATTATGTCAAGAGAGCTGAAATCACGAACCCCACGTCACAACACCTTCCTTCCTTCCCTATTTTCATTGGTGAAATGTTGGAGAAGAAGATCACGCAAATATTCAGCTTTCAAGCCAGCTTGCTGGTCTTCAACAATTGGTGTCAGTTGCTTTTCCTGAGTTTAGAATCATAGAATCATAGAATTGTAGAGTTGGAAGAGACCACAAGGGCCATCCAGTCCAACCCCCTGCCGAGCAGGAAACACCATCAAAGCATTCTTGACATATGCCTGTCAAGCCTCTGCTTAAAGAGTTTAACCATGTCTTGTATATACTATCCCCCACCCATCTGGTAAAGAGGCCATAGGGCCACACACACATTGCCAAAGTGTCGTTACAGTGTGCTTTCTCTGCTGGTATCCTTGACAGGCTTTGAATGGGCCATTGAGAAAATTCCAAGCTGCACCCCCATGAAGCAAAGATATTTGCTCAGTTTTGAGGGTGTGCGCGTGCATGTGTGAGTATGCAGGCACTTTTAAACACATATACCCAATCAAAATATTGTCGAATCCGTGGTGCTTCTTTACGTCAAAGGGGCTTGTTTGTTTGTTTTCAAAATCACAGAATGTACTTTTAGGCTGCTTGAAATTTACACTCTCTTTAAAAGGGGGGGGGGAAATCATGTTCTTTTCTTAACACACAGGCGCATAGGGAAAGAGTGCAGTAATGAATCTGGCATGCTTTCAGGCTGTTAACTTTCAGCCAAATGGTGATCTCAGCTTCACTGGCTTCATTAAGGCTATTCTGGATTTACACTGGTTTTTTTGCTGAAGTCAGAATAGCAATCTCTGGCATTCAATACTTGGTCGCCCTGTGCTATTTTTAAATAAGATTAACAGACTTTTTACACTTTGTCCCAGTGGAATAGTAAAAGATTGCCGGGTCTATGAGGTTTAGGTCCCTTTGGTTCAGGGTTTGAGATGCCACTTGGCCCGCTGCCTTCAAGGCTGGCATCTAGTTCAAGCCCTGGTTCCACTAGGATTGGGGAAATCTGATGATTTCGATTTTCCTCAGGTGTTTTTTTTTTGTGTAAATCATCTCAGTGCAATTTTAAAAGGGCGAGGAACATGAAAATCTTTATGCAATTCCATGCACATTTCTCATTTTTTTTTAAAAAAACAACAACCTATTTTTGTATACAGTTTTGCCTAGAGCAATTTTTTCTGGTTGGTTTTTTTTGCAAGCAATTTTTCCCTAAGAGAATGCATAGGGATTGGGCTAGATTGCCCTTAGGATCCCTTCCAACTCTACGATTCTATTCTTCGTTCTGGTATGGTATTTTCACTTGTGTGGATTTTGGGGTTGGAGAACGGCGTCGCAAAATTCGGAGATGTGTGAATTTCAGAGGAGGGTTTGCAGATTGCAGGTTCAGGTTGCGTGAATTTAAGCAGCTTTCCTTAAAATGCCAACTTTACTCCATGCACTTTCTCTGTGCTATGCGCTATCCCTCCTAGCATGTCACTTCTTACCTGTGTTTTCTCTAAACCAAAAAGCCCCAGATGCTTGTTTGAGGAGGGAGGGATCTGTGAGTGGGTGTGCAGAAACCTCTAACTTTCTCACGGCTGGAATGCAACCTTCTACAATGGTTAAATGCATTGCTCTGCCCGCCACTGGCATGCAGCCCCTGGAATGTTGCCCATGGAGGAATGTGGCCTGTGGGCTGCAAATGCCACACACATGCCCACCAGCCCTGGCCTTCTATGTCATATTGCTTTCTACCTCCCTGGCAACTGTGGGGCATGTAAGATGTGGATGCAGTGATGGGATTTTCTTCCCTTGCATACTCACTGAGCCCCATCCCAAGTTCTGAAGTGTTGTGTGGATGTTTGACTATCCTCTTTGGGCTGATTCTGGGTAGCTGAAACTAATCCAGTAGAAGGCTGAACACGTTCCCTTAGACCAGGCTTCCTCAACCTCAACCTCTAGATAGATCGTGACCTATCGATAGATCACTGGACGTCTGTGGTAGATCATCGGTAGATCAGTGGCTCCCCCAAAGAAGCTAAAAAACTTTGGCTCCCCTAAAAAAAAGCTCAACATCTTTGCCCTGCACCCCTAAAATGACATGAACCACCCAAAACAGGGCTTTCCTTCCGAAAAAAGGGCTCAACATAGAGCTGAATCTATAATTCATGTCCTCCTCCATTGCACATTGTATCGAGATATGAGGAAGGAGATAATTGATCCCTTGTTAAAAAACTTACCAAGCCGCTCAACAGAAACGCTTACTAGATACCTACTAGCGGATTTTAATCCAGAGTGCACTAAGAATGTAGCTAAATTCTGTTATTACGCGTCAGGACTAAGACACGCCGTGACATCAATCAATAACAATGATAAAGCCGCCTATTAATTCTCAGCAGATAATAGTTAAAGGGAACTATCCCTCATTAAATTTTAACCCAATTTTAATTTAAAATAGGATTATGAAACAGTATTGTTCAAAGATGATACTCAAGAACTATCTATTTTATATATTATTGGTTTTCTTTTTCGTTTTTGCTGGTCTATGACCATAATAAAGATATTATTATTAGAGCTCAACATTGCTTTCCTCTTCCCTGAAGAAGTTCAACAACTTTTACGTGAGCCCCTCCAAACAGGGCTTTCCTTCCTAAAAAAGCTCAACAACTTTGACCTGAACCCGTTGGCCATCCCTGCTCTAGATGTTTTGGAACTACAATTCCCATCATCCCTGACCACTGGTCCTGCTAGCTAGGGATAATGGGAGTTGTAGGCCAAAAACATCTGGAGGGCTGAGTTTGAGGAAGCCTGCCTTAGATGATATGGGGGCTTAAAGAATAAGTGGCTGGGAGGGTTTTGTTACCTGAGTTTGCATGTAATGCACAGCTAGACCCTCAAGTCTACCTCTGGAGCCCTAACTGCTGCTCTTCAGCATTCCTGCAGAGTCTTCCTCCTACCCAGCTGCATGGACTGAAGCTAGTTTTATAAACCTCCCAGTGCCGATCTACAAGATTTTGTCTTCATTCCGCCCTTGAGGCTGCTTCCGACCTTCAGTTTGTCAGGAAAGTTATAAAACCCTGTAATTGAATTAGTGTGTACAGAGTGAACCCACTTCCCATTCCCCACCCAATTTCACTGTTGCGTTCAGCAATGGGTTCATTGCTCTTGCTTATACAGCCCCAATGTGGACCATAGTTAAAGGAGGGGGGGGACAAGTTTCAGCAGAAATGAACTATATTAATTGTAAATCAGTCAAGAGGATCCCAGTGGACAGGAGTTCCAGCATTAATACTTTAAAGCCTAATGACTATATAAATCATTTTGCACAGCTGCAACAGTGAATGTTGATGCAGTTTTGTCAGAGGGGGGAGAAGCCGGGATGGACATCTTAATCGCATCCAGGCCCATTCCTCGTTATTACAGAGCATCCATTTATTTTCCCATTTGATGGGGAAATCTTCAGCTTTGTCGAAGGAGCATTTTACAGAACAGCTTTGCAGAATATGTGCACGCTGGGAAGGCAGCGTTGGCCATCGATGCTTCTGTTTGCCTTTGCACATAAATTACAGCCATGCTGTAATTATTCCTCTGAAGCTAAGTATACTGTTTCAGAAAATATTTAAACAAGAGTGTGCTGCACATTGAGCTGAAAGCAATACATCTTGGAGGAGATTCAGACCTTGGTTGTGGTGCAGTAAATCCAGAGCTGCTTCATGGAACTCAGCGGAATTGATAATTTTAGATTTACGCTACTGTCAAAGATGGCTTCTGGAGCCATGTCTGTGGGAACATCAGCAATTAATCTTAGATGTTTTTAGGACTCCATATATGCTTCTTATAACAAGGAGAGGAACTTCCTGTGCTCAGTATTATTTTTACTGAAACATGAAAAAATGGGATTTGTGTCCAATATCACAGATATATATTATAACTCAGACTCCCGCTTAGAATGTTGGCTAGCAGTTGATATCATGCAGGATGAGGGGGAATACGAGAAGCGTGCCGTTTCAGAATTTGTTAATGTGCATTAGCAGAATAATCAAAAGCTTTTAAAATTATGTGTACAGTGGTACCTCAGTTTACAAACACAATTGGTTCTGGAAGTCTGTACTTAACCTGAAGTGAACTTTCCCATTGAAAGTAATGGAAAGTGGATTAATCCATTCCAGACGGGTCCACGGAGTACTCAACCTGAAGCATACTTAACCCGAGGTATGAGTATAATTGGTTCCAGAAGTCCGTACTTAACCTGAAGCGAACTTTCCCATTCAAAGTAATGGAAAGCGGATTAATCCATTCCAGACGGGTCCGCGGAGTACTTAAACTGAAAATACTCAAACCGAGGAGTACTTATACCGAGGTATGACTGTACAGGGTATTTTAAGGGACATGAGTGGTGCTGTGGGTTAAACCACAGAGCCTAGGGCTTGCTGATCAGAAGGTTGGCAGTTCGAATCCCAGCAATGGGGTGAGCTCCTGTTGCTCGGTCCCAGCTCCTGCCAACCTAGCAGTTCGAAAGCACATCAAAGTGCAAGTAGATAAATAGGTACCGCTCCGGCGGGAAGGTAAACAATGTTTCCGTGCGCTGCTCTGGTTCGCCAGAAGTGGCTTAGTCATGCTGGCCACATGACCCGGAAGCTGTATGCCGGCTCCCTCGGCCAGTAAAGCGAGATGAGTGCTGCAACCCCAGAGTCATCCGCAACTGGACCTAATGGTCAGGGGTCCCTTTACGTTTTTCAGTGTATTTTATTCTATATGCTGTTCTACGCACATCCTCTGTAATGTGTGACTTGCTGTATGTCTTTTTAGTGGTGCAGGATTTTATCATTATAATCAATGCATGAATGAAACAATTGCACCCAAACCCCATCCTTTACTAGAGATATCAGTTTATTTCACAAATCTAGGATAAAACGATCTCTGCAGTGGCCATAGAACTGGGCAAAACCTGAAAAGTCATCCTCTGAATGAGACTCAAACAAAAGATGACATCTATCCAGACAAATTGGCACTCTGTACAACAAGAATGACTTGCAGATTAATGTTTGGAAAAGTTAAAGGAGGTTAATTATAAAACAGCATAGCTAGCAAAAGGATGAAGTTGAAAATTATTCACAAACCAAACTCCCCCCCCCAAAAGAACCCTTTGCTTTCTTTTATCCTATGTATACTGACTCCAGCTGCATATACTGAAAAGTCTGTGTGGCTTTCTGGCTGAGAGGAAGAGATAATGTGGATTGCATATTTCAGCATAAAAGAACTACTTCCTGTCAGTATCCATATTTTTTAGATACCGTAGTTGACTGTGCATCTCCGATTCTAAGGAATGAGGAAGGACATAGGCTTCTTGGCAAAGACAAACATGGCCACAAAGCAAAATCGATCAATCAATCAATTGAAACCCCTACTGTGTGTGGATGTCTTGCATTAGAAAGCAGCCGCTGGAATTTAAATGGGGTGCAAACTATTTAAATAGCCATCAGACCACATATCCCCTTAGGCCTGATACAGCAATCTGTTAACTACATGCAATTTTTATGCTTATAATAACTTGTCCAACTGAGAAATCTACATGTTCATCCTTATGCAGCAAGAAATAGCACAGGAAAAAGGGTTTAATTTCTTCACTTCATTAATGGACATTTTTAAAGGCTCCCCCCCCCCCCTTTGGCAGAGGCAAATACAATTTGCAGGCCTCTCCAAGTGTATTAAGCTTGCCAAATTCCAGGCAAATATGTTCAGCAGGTGATGTGCTGGATCCCTTTAAATTTTAGTTTCTTTTTTAAAATAGGAAGTGCCTACCGTATAATGTTATCTTTTTGGCAAAACTGGTTAAAATTTGCAGGCATGGTAGCCCCCTCCTGTGGTGATGGATTCTGCCAGAGCAGCAGTTTCCCTCCAGTGTTGAGGTGGGTAAAAAAGGAACCATATAAACTTTTCTACAGATTTTTGGGCAATTGGTATGAAAGTAGCAGATATGGAAGAGATGTCCCTAAGTAAGAAATCTGCCAAATTGCTGACCAATTGATCCAGTAGGTTTTGTGCTAGGCATTTTTAAATTCGATTTGGAAGAGGAGAAACAAGGATTCACTTTCCTCCCCCAAATCAGTGGAGTCTGCATAAAATATTTTCCCCTGCAGACAAGCTTGACCTGTCAGTCACAATGGAGCCCTCCCTCCTCC
This sequence comes from Zootoca vivipara, assembly GCF_963506605.1. NCBI lineage: Eukaryota > Metazoa > Chordata > Lepidosauria > Squamata > Lacertidae > Zootoca > Zootoca vivipara. The sequence continues at coordinate 38,737,429 of NC_083277.1, forward strand.
TTCTCCTGTCCTGGCATTTGCCCCACCTTCCCCATAAAATTCCTTACACAGAAAGGTAAGACAGATCAGTACTGTTCTTTGTAGACACTTACCTGTAGCTGCTTTGGTGTCCAAGTCACTGAGGCACCCAGAGGTGCTTTAGAGGTGCACCGCTTTGATCTAAGGTCCCATGCCCAGATCCTGCTTCACATTGGAGAAGCCCAGGATTTGGGATTTGCTGGAAGTTGCTGAACACCCCTAGAGCAAACTATCATCTTAGATAGCTGGTACTTCTATGTTTAAGTATCCCTGGCACTTTTGTAGAACTTGAGCCGCAAGAATTCCTTGGCTGAAAGCCATAACAGTTAAGCAGCGTGGAACTGACTTAGATTCATATTATGGGCATGCCTGTGTTATGCTGCCCGCAGCATAAACATATATTGCTTAGCAAAATCATAAATAAGGTGGCTCCATTCCGAGTGCAATTTGTGGTGTCTCAGATTGTTTTGAGACCAAGATAGTTACTCCAGTGAGCTATCTATCCATCTATTAGTAAAATATTTATATCCTGCCTTTCGGCCCCTCGCCTGTGTCTTTGCCAGGCAATGAATGAGATCCGCAATATGTCCAGTAATAACAATAAGCAATTGCCTGTTTTGAGAAATAAAAACAAACACAGAGAGGACATTTTTAATGATGTCCTAGCTGCTCCTAGGTTCCAAAAAAGTAAAGTTGAAAGAACTTTGTAGACACAAAATGTCTTACATTAGAGGCAAATTTGTGAGCCAAGAATAAGTTCTCTTCCATATCCCGAAGTGAGTTTTGGTCCTGCAACATTTTGAAGGCCACAGGCAGTGTTGCCAACAGGATTTCTTGGGTCTGGTAGACTGTGTGTGGATTGGGGCCCTGTGCACACACTAGCAGTCTATGGGAAAGAACTGCTGTTTCTGTGCGGATCTTAACTTGGATGATGTTACGGCTTTATTTGCCAATTCATTTTGCACTTTAATTTTTTGTTTTATGGATACTGTATATTAATAACAACAGCTCAGTGAGGACAAGGAAACCAGCAGCGGCTGTTTGAAGGGCATGGAAAATGAGGGGAAGAGGAATATTACCATTTTTCCCCCTTCAATATAAAGGGAACCTTATTTGTTTCAAAGGAGTTAGTTCGGAATAAAACACACCCAAACCAGCCGATTTTGTTCCATAAATACAGCACAATGCAATCTAATAAAGGTGGAGGCAGCACTGTGCATCTTGAATGACAGGAAAAACTGGATATAAGGAACTAAATATAAAAAGCAAATCCTCCATCATATGTGTTAACATTTGACCTGCTTACACAATGCTGGACCCCTGCAGAAAGTGATGACCGGGCATGATAGTATGGGTCCAAGAATATTTCCCCATGCTTGACTTTCTAAATATTCTGCTTAATTAGCATACTTCGCTGTTACGAAAGAAGTTTTATATTGTTACCGGTATTGCATTTTATTTTCCCAGCCAGTAGTATGAGGGGAACATGGCGTATTTATTACCCCCATTTGCACTGAGAGAAAAGGCTTCAGTGAAGCTGCAAGAGAGCATTCACAAAATGGACTGGTTCACATGAAAGTGCTTCTGCCTTCCTTTCTGTCATGAACAGGAAAAAGGTGTCAACTGGACAACAACTTAGTAAGTTATAAGTCATAGAAGACAATAAACAGAAGCTGTGCTCTGTACTATCAAGTATTGTTGTGGGTCAGGTGATCTTGTTCTTCGTGGTAACATGATAGAACCTTTTGCAGTTTTGTGTTGAAGGAGGAGATGGAATAATTTTTTAATTTTAAAAAATGGAAACTGGGGCAGAGAATGCTAAGTACACACCTAACAGTATGCAGAATGAGGTAATAGCACAGTGTGGCTTTTTTCTGAGGGAAGATATTGTTGTGAAGGCTAACACTTACATAAGATCCTCAGTTTTAGCAGATGAAATAGGAGGTATTTCTGGCATAGAACAACTGTCTCTAGGTGTAAGATTTATGGAAGAAAGTGATGGGAATGTACAGGAGGAATTTTGGGGTTGGTTTCAATCTCAGACCAAACTACAGTAGGCATAGCCGGCCAAATTTCATCTGCTTGTTCTGATTTTGGACTAGATCTCTAAGCTGGTTGGGCAAGGATGCAATGGTTGTGCAACTCTAGGGCAGGAAGAGAAGGTAGGATTCAAGCACAAATCAGGACAATCTATCCTTAGGCAACCTTTGCCCACTGACTTTATCTCACTGTGAATGGTCTGAAATGTGCATAATAGAGTTGGCACAATTAAACCATCATTAAAAAGTTTCTGTGACAGCATCCAACGATGGCATCTAATATCCAACATACTAATGCTATGTAGTTTTCCCACCTTTGGTCCCCACTCTGTACTCGGCTCTCACCTGTGGCCCCTAGAAGCTGTTGGCATGCACAGGGGCCACCTTTGGTAATATGCTGCCCTGTGCGAAGCCATTTGATGCCCTCCCACCAGCCCTCGTAGTGCCAGCTTAAGACGGGCTTTGGGAAGACCACTCCCCTTCCCCGGGGGGTGGAGTTGTGGGCGGGCATCCAGGATTGGGTAAGCCTGGTTTATGGGAGAGGAGGTTGTTGCCTCCACCTGCCCCTCCTCGTTAAGGGTATTCCGTTAAAGGGATCTGGGGGTATGGATCCTGTTTGAAGCCTGGACATGGGATAGGGCCATGCCACAACCCCCATCAGGGACCCTGGGGATTATCTTAATTGATGTATATCATAGGGCTCCCCCTACTGGTGGTTGACCCTTAAGAGACTTCCTGCGGGCATGCAGGAGTCAGGATATAGTCCGGTTTCACTCAATGCCTAAGCCAAACCGCTCACATCGGTAACCAATAAAGTTGTGGCCTTATTTAGCCTATTAACTCAAAATATTTGTGTCTGTGTATTTATTATCTAAGGGGAACTTTGGGCCCTGGAGCCTCGCCACACAAAGAGGCGTGCTATTAAAACGGCCATCACGACAGCACTTTTCCAATTATAACTTCCATAATTGAATGATTCTTTAGCACTTTGCTCAGGGTGAATATATGGCTATGTTCGGCAATGAGTGCAGATCAGTAATTGTCTGGCTTGTGTTATTTATGTGTCCATAGAGAAAAGCTGAGGACTTACCCCGAATTTGTAGAAGAAACTAATGACCATTTTGGCCAATACTTTCGAAGGCTCCAGTTTCCTTTTAAAAAATAATCCTCTTTGTATGATAGTTTCCTTGATGTCATGGACAGACAAGCATGAACAAAAGAAGGCTGCCTGGTTTCAGAGCTTATATCACAGCCAGGCATAGCTGCCAAGTTTTCCCTTTTCTCACGAGGAAGCCTATTCAGCATAAGGGAATTTCCCTTAAAAAAAGGGATAACTTGGCAGCTATGCAGCCAGGGCAAATTCTATGTAAGATGTGTGAAACTTAGCCTTGGGTTTTAAATTCGGTTTAGAGTCCTACAGTATTGTTGTTAAACGAACAAAGTAATTTGTTAGATGTTAATTCTGAAATGCATAATCCGATACAATGCAGAAAATCACCAACAGCCACAGCCTGTCATCACAGCCAGGATTTTTGTTGGGGAGGGGGCAAAATTTTGTTGAACTTTTTTTTGGGAGATCACCCCAAAAAGTTGTTGAGCTTCTTGGGGGGGGGCATGACCTCAGTAAATTATTTTTAATGCTTTTCAATACTTTTTGAGGATGGGGGCAGCTGCCCTCCCGCCTCCCCCCAGCTACACCCATGCCTGTCATTGTATTGTTCCTCTTTAGCTCATGGAGTTCAGTTGTATAAAGACTTCAAATAGTTAACAACCTGTAGTTACAAGTCAGTCCTTGCCACACCCTGAATTATTTCTGCAGACACCCATGCTTGCTTGCGACATTAACAACTCAATCCTATGTATGTTTACTGTTTTACTCTCGGGTACATATGCATAAAATAGCACCTTGAATGTCTGTAATCTTTTTTTATGTACCAGAACCTGCAGGTCTGTTATGAGGAAATATTTGGGTTCACATCCTCTGCAACATCCCTGGGGAAAAAAAGTCTGTTGAACACAGTGGGGCTTACTTTTGAAGAAACAGCCACAGACGTTTCACTGTTAAGGTTTATGTGTCCTGTGGTTCACCTATAAGCTTATCTAAACTTGTTCCAATTAGTTCCAAATTAGTCATTTATAGAACACTATGTAAATTTATTTCTGCCACATCATTGACTGGTTGGGATCGTAATGTGTAATTAGAGAGATCTACTTGGAGAAGCTCCAGGTTTTACGAATGAGAAAATGATTGTTTTTGACAGAATATGGACAAACAGGCGATTTATTGGATTCCACCCCCCACCCCCTTTTTTGCCATCATTCATCTTAGAGAGACTGCCAAAAGGTTGTGTTTGCCAGCATACAGTGGGAGTTATGACAGGCTATTTTAAGACTCTTTTTTTATATAAAGGAACAAAGCTTGTTATTGAGAACACCTATTAGCATTAGATGGAAACTGGGTATGCCAACAGCATGTGTTGGTGATAAAGACAGTTAAAGCACTCCTTTTTGTCAATTAAAAAATGCAGTTATGGTTACATCACATCACCTCTGTGTTCAAACACAATAAATAACATGATCTTAGCTTAAAGTTAATCCAGGTTACTTAGAAGGTGACACAATCCCAACTATGCAGGGGTGGGGAACCTTTTCTGACTGGTGGGCCAGTCCTAACAGGCCAAATTTGATAGCTGGATAGGGCAGACCACCTGTCAATCGCCAGATACAATAGTGATATCAGGTGAAGTTGAACTTTGAAGCCCCGATTGTCAGAATGTCAAAGGTCAGAGTCTGGCTTCTTGAAAGCCCTTTGCAGGCAGCTCCATGCTGCTCCTTTAAATCTCTGAAAATCATAGATTTTAAGGAGAAGTACAGGATTGCTTCCAAGAGCAGTGCTTGGAGGAATAAGCAGTTTCTGTTCAGTGGGTGTGATGGGCAGACAAGAGTGTGCCATGCTCTGGGGCAACCCAGCCAGATGGATGAGGAATAAATCATTGTCATCGAATATAACGTCCCTATTTGCATCGGAGAAATGTTAGAGGGTATGAATTATGTCAATGTCCATTGACGTTTTCATGGGAGTAAAAATTATTTTCAAATGTGTTTCTCTATTTTCAGCAGCTTTGCAAACAGCAAAACAATGAAATCAAATAAGTGATAATTGCTTCAAGCTTCCCTTCAGGTACAATGTTTTCTTTTTGGTGGGATTTTAAAATTATTGACAGGGTTTTTAATATATATATGTATTCTAATATATTTAACATAGTCATTGTTGTTAGGAGACTTACAAGTAATCCCGATGCCTTCTAAGAAGAAAAACAAGTTTAATTGAAAACATCCTAGGCCTCTCAAGCCAGATCTTTGTCTTCCTTTGTTGTCCTAAGAGAATTTTTTTAGTAACTTGGCTTTCTTCAGTTCCTGATGCAAAGCTTTAAGGTTTTTAGTGTAGTTCACACCACTGAAAGATTAGCGAGAATGGGGGGGGGGGGAGAGCGAGAGAGAGACAATAAAAAGAAACTGGTGCATCTGTGATAATATACCAGATCATCACATTTGACTTCCAAACATGAAATCTGTTTCCAGATTGGAAGTCTCCATAATCCAATGTGCAAGGAGTTCATGTGGTCAGGTACAAAAAGGGCTGGGTATAATCTGCTGAAAGCCGTGCAAGGGATGTAGTGACTTTCCTATGTGGAAATGATGGAAAGAGCTGTGACTTCTTAGCCTACTGCAGAGGTAGAGAACCTTTGCTCCTCCAGATGTTGCTGAACTCCCATCAGCTCCTGCAAGCACAGACAATGGCCAAAGACATGATGGAAGTATTTCAGCAACACCTGGAGGACCAAAGATTATCCGCCCCTGGCCTAGGTTAAGGAAACCATCACTAAAGTTCTGCTCTCCAGAAACTCATTAGTTGTTTCTTGGAACCCACACCTGACAAGTTGAGGCTGGCTGGCTCATTATATCTTGCCAGGTAATCCCCTGAGTCCTTTAACCAAGCAACCTGTTAGGGATGCTATGAATAGAAACAAATTTCCTGCTCCCAAGGCAAAGATCACATATTCACCATTGCAATAAATCCCCGAACTGGGTTTCCAAATATTATTGCCAGGTTAGAGTGGAGGGAGCAGTGGCTTAATCATACAATACCGTGTTTCCCCTTTTTTAAGACGTAGTCATTATATAAGCCATAGCAGGATTTCTAAGCAATTGCGCGATACAAGCCATACCCCGAAAATAAGACATACTGATAGACCCTTCACCCACTAGCAATAACCCCCCTCCTGCCAGCCAACTCCCCCCTTAAAAATCTCTCCCCATTTTGCTGTCGCTCCACAGACACGTATTTCCTTTAAAAGCTTGTAAAAATGCACCGAACAGCCGTAGCTGCTGGCTGCCGAAGCCTTGTGATTTCTCTTCCCCGTTTCTGAGAGCATTTTTTTAAATAAAAAGATCCAAAAATAATTTTTTTAGCCAAGCTGTGTAAGCTCTACTTGGTGAAGGGGAGAAAAGTGGGGTGGGGAGGAGATGAAGGCACGAGGAAGAAAAGAGGGGCGATTGAAGAATGCAAAGGCTGTTTTCCCTTTTAGGGAGAGACCTCCGTGCGCGCGTCTGTCTCTCTCTCCCCCCCCTGCGTCTCTCTCTCTCTCTCTCTCTCTCTCTCTCTCTCTCTCTCTCTCTCTCTCTCTCACACACACACACACACACACACACACACAGCCCACCTCTCGCTTCCCCCCACCTTTCCCTAAATTCCCTTCCATTCAATGCACGTTGATTTCCTCTTAACGGGAATCTCCCGTGTCTGATTGTTGTCTCATTGCTTTTACCGGGCATAAAGCAGCCTTTTAAAAATCCTGCTGCAGTTTTCTTTCTACCTTATGCTGCTTGGTTGTCTGTGGAGCTGCCCCTTTAAGGATTTGTAAGTAGTCTGGATCGCAGTCCTTGCCTTGGGGACTTTTATTTATTTATTAAGGACTTTTTCCTTCGCTGTTTGCGAGCTGCTAAAAGGAGCTGCTAAACGCTGCTTTACACAAAAGTTAAACTGCCGGTCCTAACAACACGTGCTTCCTCACCTCGCTGGCTCAATTGCTTCTCAATTGCTACCATTTACCAAGTCAGCAATCTTAATTGCTGCTTAGCTGGCTTCTTTGTTCTCAGCAGGTAGCTTCTTTGCTATCAGTGATAGCACTGCAAAGTGCTATGTTGTTGGAACTTCAGACAGTCTTGCAGTCTTGGGAAGCTGGCTGGTAGAGATCCTTACTTGCTTTAGGTATAGGCTACTGCTAGGACTGTATCACAAAGATAGATTCCATTATACTGGTTTAGATTTAAGAAGCTCCAGTGTAGCAGATTGCTATTAAGTGAGTCCCCACCTTGGAGGAGAGAGAGAGCAGCCCTTCGCGAACATCCCAGGGCTGGGGAGAGAGGGCTGCACCAGGGACGCACACACCTCCCTTCCCTCAGACTCGTAATAAAAATACCGGTACCAGTAAGACATCCCACCAAAAATAAGCCACTCTGTGTTTTTTTGAGAAAAAAAAGTAATAAGACGGTGTCTTAAAAAGGGGGAAACACGGTATCTTGTTCAATAAGAACTTATCCTTTGGAAGAATGGGGGGTGGGGTCATTGATGCAAAAAAGAGGAAAATTAAATCAATTGAATTGTAGAGTCGGAGGGCACCTTGGAAGTCATCTGTCCCAAGCTCTTGCTCACGTAACTGGCAACCATTAGTTGCAGGACGGTCTCTGCTTTCCATTGCAAAATGTAGTGGAGAATTATGCCTGCAGAGTGCAGCAATGATTTGGCTACATCTATTGGAAATCACATACAGGTATCTGCTTTTCAGGATAACTATCCTAAATATATGATGCCAAGGGAAGGGAGAATGGAAATAGCAGTGGACAGTTTTTGCACCTCCCTGGGACCAGCCACCACCTTGCCACTGCCTGTGTTTCCTATAATCTTGGTTCCATCTTGAAACTCTTTCTGGATCAACTTTCTGGCTCTGAACCCAACTCAGAGATACAAGCAGATCTGTTAAGCCCAAACCCGTTCATTTTTGGAACCAATCCTACAAAGCTGTTCGCATCCAATTCCATGTCTACCCTCCTGCAATTCCCACATAATGCAAACATAATTTTGAAGGGTGATAATAAACAGTCCCTTTCCCAGCACTGCCTGCTTGGTCCATGGTGCCAAGCACACATTGTGCCAGAAGTATTAGTGGGTGCCACTGAAATGTTCTATATTCCAGGGGTGTCCAATGTGCTCTGGTGTGAAGTGCAGCATGTTCCACTAGCTTTGGCTTGATGTTTGCTTAGTAAAGCTTGTTAGTAACAGAGCTGAAAATTGGAGATTGGTGCCAAGTTCTTTATGGGGCTCAAGCTTTTCTCCAGCGTGCATTTATTTTAATGGAGTCATTGCCAATTGTAGTCCCATCCGTGAGACTAATTATGGGTTTCTTCATATGGGCCAGCTCTTCTGTAATCCTTTCTGATTTCACTCCTTGGAAAATGGTAGCAGGAGGCAACTATTTTCCGCTGGTGTGCATATTTAGTTGCATTTTTATTAGCATTCCCCAAAGAGTGGTTATCTCGGATGCAATCAGAGCCACACTCCATCAGATTAGGGGACCATATTTGAATCAATTGGCTGCCTTGGAGGAACAAAGCTATTCCTGTGCTGAAAGCATTGTGTTAGTAGTACTCCTTGGAACCATGATTCTCATATCTAATCATATATAAGTTGTGTAGGAAATGCAACAACTTATAATAAATATCTTAGGGCTGTTTAACTCTACAACAGCCCTAAGATGTTAATCATATGTTGTGGCATTGTAAGCTGTAGTAAGAGGTGATATATAGTAGTTTATAAAACGAAGCATTACATGGAGAAAGTGGATAGACAAAAGCTTTTCTTCCTTTCTCACAACACTAAGACTCATGAACATTCAGGGAAGCTGCATGTAGGAAGATTGAGGTCAGGTAATAATAATAATAATAATAATACTTCTTCACGCAGTGCATAGTTAAACTATGGGACACAGAACACAGTGATGGCCACTAACTTGGAAGGCTTTAAAAGAGGATTAGACAAATTCATGGAAGATATGACTATCAACGGCTACCAGCCATGAAGGCTTTGCAGTAAGGGTTCTGAATAATAGTTGCTTGCCAGTTCCCCCAAAGCCGTTTGGTTGGCCACTGTGAGAACGAAATTATGGATTGGACTTGCCATTGATCCAATCCAGCTGGCTACTATGTTCTTAGAGTTAACCTTTTCCAACATGCCAAGCACTTTTGCAAAGTTAAGTGCATGAAAATGACACATGGATCTCCAGCTGCGATGATTTCACACGGTTAGAGTCAGTCCTGGACCATAAGCTACTGAGCATGTATAAATTGAATCGTGAGCTGACACTGGATAGAGACATGAGCAATGGGGAACAGCCACATGTTGGGCTCAGGATGGAATCAGAGGCAATTGCCAGTCAAGCTCTGGAACCCAACGAGTCCAATGACAATGGAATTATTGGCACAGCCCAGTACTATTTATTATTATTTACTAAATTTGTATACTGCCCTTTACCAGAAGTTCCCAGTTCCCAGGATTCTTTGGGGAAAGTGGTAGAAGAGTGCTTTAAGTGTTAGGGGGCAGATGTGACCCCTTTTTCACTAGGTATATGCATAAAAGGTGTACATATGCTTGCCATGGCTTGCCTGTGCATATACTCACAGCAAACAGATGTCTATGTGATAATCCTGTTTATTCATCAGCTCTTTCATATTTCTTCCTATGTGGGAGTTGTTTCCAGGTAGTTAAAGTGTAATGTTTAAAGCGTCCCTCAGAATGCTATTTCTCCACCCCTGTTGAAACACCCAGAACCAGTGCTTTCCCCCCTAAAAATAAACAAATGTTTAGGGGTACTCTCATTTTGACCGAAGAAAACCACCATTTTATAGTTGAAATAAGGAAAAATAAATACAGTAAATGGACAAGAGTACAAAGATTCACAAAATGTTTAAGGGTATGTGTACCCCAGCATCTCCCCAGAAAAGACCCCACTGTGAGGTTCCATTGTTTATAAACTTGTGATCTGGCAAATGAAGCTTGAAGCAACTCTCTGCCAGCTCTCCCATGTTTCCACATCTATCGTGGGCCATGGGCATCGCATCTTAGACTATAATCTATAACATCCCCAAAATAAAATAGACTTGTGTCTAGAGGCAACTTAATTCTCATTCTCCCACCAAACCCTGTCTCGGTTTGATAAAGTACTTGTTGTGAGTTTCCAATTGGAACGATCTTACATTCTGGAGAAGTCCCTTGCATAACTTGCAGATGGATCTGGAGAAGGGGGTGATTTGTCTTCTGTAAATAAAAACGATAGAATAAAAAAAAAGGGGGGGAGAGGGATCAGTGATTTCTAAACCAAACCCTGGGACTTCTTGCTTCCAAAATATGTGCTCTACCGCTGAGCTATGGACCTTTCCGATTAGATAAGAGGCTGTAATGGCCACCAACCTGGAATGGCTTAAAAGAGGATTAGACAAATTCATGGAGAACAAAGCTATCAACAGCTGCTGGTCCACAATGGCCATGTTCTCCCTCCATTGCCAGAGCCATACCAGTTGCTGGGAATCGCAGGTGGGCAGAGTGTTGTTGTGTTCATATCCAGTTTTCAGGTTTTGCACTGAGTTCTGATCAGTGAGAGTAGGATGCTGGATTAGACCAACCATTGTGTTCTTCTGGCAGGCCACTATAAATGCAACTCAGTTAGTTGACCGGTAATGGAAGAGTAAGCTTGAGTAGCTGCTCTGTGAAGCTCTCTTGCCAAGGAATCGTCTGGGGAACCAGCCGGGAGTAACTTACACAAAGTACGGTGCAAGATAACCTGTACATATGTGAAAATAGGGGGGTGGGATGTTTGGAGTGGGAAAAATTTATCCTGGGTATACGTCCAAATTGAATGGCAGCCCCATGGAAAGAGAAGCTGTCATCTGGAGATGCCAGGGCTTTTGCGCCGAGCCACATTGTAAAACCTTAACCCGACAGCGAAAGAAACACATTGCTCTTGGGTCAATTAAGACAGTTGGAACAGGGCTGGGGATACATATCTCAGTCATTTCCAAGCAATAAAACAAGGATTTGGCTTCCTTTTGTTCTTCTCAAGTGCCTGGGGAGTGAGGAGGAACCAAGACAACATCAGGCAAAGGGGTAGGAAATGTGTCTTGCCTGAAAACCAGCAAGGAGTTTTGATTTATCGCGGAGTCCCTGTTCACACTTCATCTCAAAAAATAGCTGGTCTGTTTTCAAAGCACCTTTTCCATTGCAAGATCATTGAGCAGGATTAGGGTCTTTTGCGAACGCAAAAAGTTTCTCCGTGAATTTAACGCTTTGGCCCACAGAAGCTTAAGCCGCCATCTCTTTCTATTAGCGTTTAACATGTCCCATGACTTTGTTCTTGAGAGAGTACTCAGTAATCAAATGTAATAATAGGATGGGGAAAACTAAAGAATAGATCTGCTTCAGATTTATTTTTAAGTATCCTGAAGGAACAGGGTAAGTTGCTGCCTGTTTAAAAGAAAAAGAAAAAGAATATTTTGAGGGGCTTGGGGGGGCAGTTTGGAACAGAGGTATCAAACCTCTTTGCATTTTTGCTTGGACTTTTGTGTATGGTTTGACTTGACCACCCCCTCCCAGATCAATGAACCTCTTACAGATGCTGGATAGTCATGGTTGAATAGGTTGTTTTTCAAACTTTGAGCTAAACTTGAGGTTCAAAAAGAAGCCATTCCAGAGGCCAATGCCTTCCTCCAGTGGTCACTTCACATGCCAACCCAATAATCTCATGGGCTTTGGTAATATGTTTAATTATTTGCTATAGCTTCCTACATATACTGTTCCCTTGTCTGTTTCTGATCAGTGTATATTAACTGTTGCCCATAGTTATTTTCTAAAAGCAAAACATCAGTGATGGGTATGGTTTTCTCTTTGGGAAAGGGATATTCTGATATTTGTTGATTATGTATTTCTAACTAGCATCTAAATAAATGTTTGTTTGTTTGTTTGTTTGTTGGAAAAAATTAAATTTTATTGTTTAAAAACACAAAGAATAAAGACCACAAGAATACAAAAGTACAACAAAAAATACAAATACACCAAATACAAAAGAAAAAAGCAACATCTAAAAGCACACAAATCACATTTCTACCATACCTATCATCGGAAAAAGATAAAGAATGAACACAATCATTACATATATACACAAATACTTCCCGTCCCTCTTATTATACAATTTTATATATCTTGTAGTCCACAGGTTTTTACTTATAATATCTTTTTTTATATCTTTTCATTTCCACTTTCATTATTCCTAATTTTCTCAAAAATCATTCAATGTCTGCGAGTAGAGAATTATTTGGATAGTACAGTTTAAGATAATTTTTATACATGCTCCGCTCTTTTGTTACTTTTTGCACAGGTAAGTCTCTTATTGAATCGGTCAATTTTGCCATTCGTATATAATTTAACATTAATATTTGCCAATCCGTCTAAATAATTGTTTTTAAAAGCATTTGTACTAAAGCACTATCAAACATGAAACTGCTATCAAACATGCAAATTCCTACACCTAAACTTACAAAGGTAATTTCTACAGTAAAAATCCAGCCCATGTAAGAATCTCTCAGAGCATTCTAGAATCAAATCAGAAACTGGGATGGCTTTCATAATTCCAGGACTGTCCCTGGAAAATAGGGATGCTTTGAGGATATACATATACAGGTGACTATTGCATGCAAGACTGAAGTAATGATAGCCATTCTTATGTCATGAAAATGCATTGATGAGTTTCTGGTAATTCATCCCATTAAAGAATTAGATTAAACTGTCCTGCACTGGCTGTAGTTTCCAATCAGCCTTCCAAGGTACATAATAGCAAACGTCTACACTGTCACACCTAGTCCTATGGACCAGGGGTGGGCAGAAGGTAGATCTACTTGGCAGATCACTGGAGGATTTGCCAAGTAGGACCAACAATGATTTCTTAACAAGGCAATGACAAAATGACTCCGCCTCTATTATGGAGCTGACATGGAAGAAGCTGGGAAAGGGACCAGGGCTGGATTTTGTGTGTGTGTGGAAGGACAGTTGTTCAGGTCAGTTTTGCTTCTCAAAACAAACCCCTGCACTCAAACTTCTTTAATTCTTTAATTCTAAGTGGGGGGATCATTGTTGTTGTTTAGTCGTTTAGTCGTGTCCGACTCTTCGTGACCCCATGGACCAGAGCACGCCAGGCACTCCTGTCTTGTACTGCCTCCCGCAGTTTGGTCAAACTCATGTTCGTAGCTTCGAGAACACTGTCCAACCATCTTGTCCTCTGTCGTCCCCTTCTCCTAGTGCCCTCAATCTTTCCCAACATCAGGGTCTTTTCCAAGGATTCTTCTCTTCTCATGAGGTGGCCAAAGTATTGGAGCCTCAGCTTCACGATCTGTCCTTCCAGGGAGCACTCAGGGCTGATTTCCTTAAGAATGGATAGGTTTGATCTTCTAGCAGTCCATGGGACTCTCAAGAGTCTCCTCCAGCACCATAATTCAAAAGCATCAATTCTTCGGCGATCAGCCTTCTTTATGGTCCAGCTCTCACTTCCATACATCACTACTGGGAAAACCATAGCTTTAACTATATGGACCTTTGTCGGCAAGGTGATGTCTCTGCTTTTTAAGATGCTGTCTAGGTTTGTCATTGCTTTTCTCCCAAGAAGCAGGCGTCTTTTAATTTCGTGACTGCTGTCACCATCTGCAGTGATCAAGGAGCCCAAGAAAGTAAAATCTCTCACTGCCTCCATTTCTTCCCCTTCTATTTGCCAGGAGGTGATGGGACCAGTGGCCATGATCTTGGTTTTTTTGATGTTGAGCTTCAGACCATATTTTGCGCTCTCCTCTTTCACCCTCATTAAAAGGTTCTTTAATTCCTCCTCACTTTCTGCCATCAAGGTTGTGTCATCTGCATATCTGAGGTTGTTGATATTTCTTCCGGCAATCTTAATTCCGGCTTGGGATTCATCTAGTCCAGCCTTTCGCATGATGAATTCTGCATATAAGTTAAATAAGCAGGGAGACAATATACAACCTTGTCGTACTCCTTTCCCAATTTTGAACCAATCAGTTGTTCCATATCCAGTTCTAACTGTAGCTTCTTGTCCCACATAGAGATTTCTCAGGAGACAGATGAGGTGATCAGGGGGGATCATGCAAGCATTAAATTTGCCCATAAAGACACCGAATAGAGTGGCAGAGAGTGTCACTGTATGGCCCTCTAGCAAGCCCATGAGGCACAGCAAAAGAAGGTAAATGTTTTAAAATGTTTTAAAAGCTGGCACAAAGAGTTTGCCTTCAAGTTCCAACTGGGCTCACCTAGCCCAGATACTATTGTGCTTATAACCTGGATCAATAGGAACTGAACCTGTTTTGTCAGTTTCACCTGTTCTTCTAAAGCAAAACAAGGCCGCTCTTCACAGGATTAAATGCACGGCATCATATTTCATTGTGTAAGTGCTGTTTTATAAGCTTAGGAGTAAATTACCGTTCATGGGTTATTAAGACAAATATTTCCACAATGTTTGGCCCAAAGTAAAATTTTAAAATCGAGGTGCATTTGTTGGTTCCCACTTGTGTGAAACATTTGAATTTTTTTGAAGGAAACGAAGATGACAAAAAGAAGTCTGGTCAGGCAACAGGGAAAATGTATCAGGCAATGAAATTTCTCACCATGTCCCCTCGTTTAAGGAAATTGCATTGGCGATCTTACGTTCAAGCAAAGTACAAGAAAATGCACGACAATATCCATGGATGAATGCTGAAGTAGAAATTCCATTTGATGGTGAAACTCACTGAAAGTAAAGAAGAAAAGCAAAAACAAACTCCAAAATCTATCCACACAAGTCAACTTCACATGAACACATAGGACAGGGTGGGTGGTGAACGTTTAGTATTTGCATTAAACAAATAATAAAAAATGTTTTTTTTTACAACATAGGGACAATTTTTCTCCCAAACCACTAAATGCCCTCAATAGAAGCCCCCTTGGGAGACATATGTGTGGAGGCAACCACAATGTACTGTAGCAAAACAAGTATTCTCCTTTCAAAAGTGATACATTTTCTGTGTCTCAAGCAAGACCAACACTGATTCTCTCCATCGTTTGATACTCCTCACATAAAGACTCTACTGAGCTGGGCCAAAGGTAAACTTGGGAACATTATGCACTCTATAGAGCATTCCCAGCATCAAGGGATGGTATTTGTCAACACATTATATGGTTTTTATACTTAGTATCCCACATAGTGTGGGCTCACGGCCCGGCAGCCATGCCATTCATAGTTTTCCATTGATTCACTGTTTATCTGTGTGGTGGGAAGAGCTGGGAGAGGAGGACATGCTAAATTGGGTACAGCAAATAAAAACTTAATGGACACTGTTAGATGTAAAAGTCTGGTTTAAGTAAGTTCAACTTGGCACAGGCGTTTCAAGACGAGCCATTCACACAATGCAGGAATGTTTGCTCTCACAAGGAACTGAATCACTTCTGCTTGCCTGCTCCTCTGATTCACATCTAAATCCAAGTAACTATTATTTATCCGAGCCATGCATTTGTGTAACAAGTAATACGGTTAAGTATCAGCTCCCTAGCACCCTTTAAACTACCCTATGTATTTTCACAGTTATCTGTGAAGTGGGATTGACTTGGGAACTGCAAATCTGTGAGAGGAATAGGGGTCCCCTAACAACTTTCAGCACCCACAGCAAACTACAGAACCACCCAGAATTCTTTGGGGGGAAGGCAAGACTGTTTAACGTGTTATCATACTGCTTTCCATGTGTGCTATGAATGTGCCTCTAGACTAGCATTCTCCTTCCAGTAATGACCAGTAATGAGAATCATAGAAGCAGGGCATGACAACAACAGACTTCCACTGTCATTTCTCCCCAGGATTTGTGATTCAGGGGGTATAGTTCCTCTGAAAATGGCAGTTCCAAAAGCCAATAGCCATTGATACATATATATTCCATGACTTTGTCTAATCATTTCTAAACAACTATCTAAGGCAGTGGGCATCTTGTGGTAGTGAATGTGATAAACATATAGCGGGTGACAGAATTTTTCATTGACATATGAATTTGCCACTGTGAATTACGTAAGTTAGTTTTATACATTACCGTATATAGAACAATGCTTCCTTTTGTCTGCACTTCATCCATTGGCAATGAATTTTATTTGGTGACCCCAAGTTAAAAAAGAGGTTAGAAAAATCTGCCTGCCTGCCTCTCTCTCCCTCTGTGCATTCTCCATACTATTCATAATTTTATAAACTCTGTCCTGTCCCTCTCCTATTCCTTAGTTATCTGCTCCCCTCTAAGTTCAATTATCCCAAATGTTTTTGCCCTTCCTGGTACAGAAGGTGCTCCCAACCCCTTGTTCATTTTGGTTGTCTTCGTCTCTGTTAATACATTGATGGCTGATAATACAAAGAACTACTAGGGCCAATGTTTTGCTTCTTTGTCAAAGTACTGGCCGTCCTGGTCTATTGGTGGCTTTTTCATTTGTGTTCTTAAATATCTAATGTGTCAAATTTGTGTGACATGCCCGCACTGTTAATGGGTTCTGTGAAAGAAAGAAAGAAAGAAAGAAAGAAAGAAAGAAAGAAAGAAAGAAAGAAAGAAAGAAAAGAAAAGAAAACGGAAAATTCCCTAGAACACACTGGAACATTAGTTTCAGATGCTGGCAGTATGTTCTCTCTCCAATACCCCCAACCCGGCATGCTTCAACTCTGCTTCACAGCTGATGTCTAATTTTGCTCCATAATCGCCTTTTTTTTTCATTCTGCACAATAAATGCCTAACATCTCTGCTATTTCCTTCTCTTCTGTCTCCAATTCTACTCTTTCATACTTAACACAAAACATAATGTCTTCCAACACATGAAGTGTGTGCACATGCACACACTCATAGGCACAGAATTTTCAATCATGCAAGATGATTCCTGTGGCAGACAGCTAATACTAATTTTACCGGTTCTCTGCTGCATGCAAGGTGCATACACTATGTTGGAAGGAAGGAAGGAAGGAAGGACTTCATATCATTCCTCCAAAAGAACAGTTTGGCCACATTTTGTGGTATTCCACTATTTATAAGGCCTATTTATTTTGAAGAAAGGAAAGGTTTGTACTGGGTGACAACCAGTCCTCCCAATTCCAGGTCAAAATATTGTTTACACCTGCTATAAGCTAACCCTTTGTTTCTCACACCAAACAGCTTTTCCCTCTGACGATAAACACAGCTGACTCTAAAATATGTTAAGCATCTTGGATGTAATAAATCAGCCATAACATTTTATTGCCATTTCTTAGAACTTCGGGAGCCCTGTGCTGAGGAACGCCACAAGAATGGAGGCTGTTTACCATTCTTGAATGCCAACCCTCCCCCAAGCTCTTGACTTTCACTCTTTCAAGAGATCTCATTGCCTTCGCATGTCACATGAGTGGTGTGCAAGAGTTGGTTTTCCTTTCAAGATTTTTTTTTAAAAACTCCAAAATCCTTTTCAGTTAAAGTTTTACCTGGCAAAAGTCCATTTGTTTTGACATTCCCTTTTCAGTTCGGTGCTCACATTTGTCTTCAGGAAGTATGTTTTGCTGCTCCTGTTGATGACAGTGCTGGGAGAACCTGACTCCTGGTGGCCACCCAGAATCCCCCAGAGAAGGAAGCAGCTTCCCTTGTCACTGGTGGCACAACATAGAGGGCTGTGTATTCACCATTACACAACCCACACAGTCACTTTTTTAAAGTTAATAAATAATAATAATAATAAATATTGTCCTTTTAGGAGGGGGGCTATCGTTTTGTTTTTGTTCTAAATATTTACTTGTGTTTTTATCTTGTATTTTTATCTGGTGAACCACCCTGTCCCTGAGATCTTTGTTTGAAGGGTGGCATATAAATTTAATAAATAAAAACAACAACAACAATAAATGATTTCTTCTTTTCTCTCCTCCCCTCATCCTCTAGCCCCTGACTAAATAATAATAATAATAATAATAATAATAATAATACAATGCTTAATAATCAAATGTACACAAAGTAGCTATTCCATTGGTTTGTTGTATGCCTTGCCATTCCACTTATTCATATAATGTTAATAACTGCAACAGTGGAAGCGCACATATTGTGCAACTTACAGCTCTTTGCTTTTCTTTGGTCATCATGTTACATGCCCAATTATTTCATGAGTGTGGGAGGTGTGTGTAAACAAGGGACTTAGCAGCTCCCTGCTGTGTATTTCAATAAATGCAATGCAGAAACAGCAAGGAAATATTTGGCCAACACAGCAAATCATATTGGCTCCTCTCAACCCCAAAAAGGCCAATTTAATCACAGAGAGGGATGAATTCTATGTTGATCGCTCTTTGTAGAAGCTTTCTTACAAACGGCTAAGAAAACCTCATCTTAAAAATGATTTTCATTGCATTTTTTCAAAGAAATGGTACAGATAAACCAAACGAAAATGAAAGCATAAATTTGAAGAAGGCCACAAAAATGCAATCACTCAACGTGAACATTGTCCTTCATTAAGACAAATCTTCATAGAATCAACGATCACACAAAATCCATGCAGCAGTCCTTCCACAAAGATCTATGCTTGCTTGAGAAATGTTGTACTGAAGAATTATTGTTTATATATGAAAGAAGCGCAAACCATCTATCAATAAAAAACTCTGTATCTGTCTTTCCGATGTCTGAATTTTTCAGTTAATTTGTTTATCAAGGCTAAATCCCATATACCACCAAATGAAGATTATTATTTTTTCACATATGAAGACTTTCTAAATGTGCTGCCAACAGCGAAAAAGGAATGGAATGACCTAAAGCTTAGTGATGGCGCACGTAAGTTGTGTGTGTAAGGTCACAGGCTCACCCAGGCTGTCGAGTGAGATGATCTTTGCTTGCCAGGCTAGGAAGAGTCTCTCCTTGAGATCTCAGAAAATAGCTATCACAAAGAGATAACAATCCTGGTTGAGATGAACCAATGGTTATACTTAATACAAGGCAACTTCACAAGCACACTTGATTCTTGCAGCTTATGAAACTAAACAAAAGTTCAAATCCTGCTCGGTTACAGCAAGTACAAATTTGAAATGATTCCAGCAATGTTACTTCGGACCTGTGCAGTTGAAAACCATCAGAGCGGACATTTTTAGCCCCACAAAAACTACTGATGGTTTCGGGTTGGTTTTTTTGTTTTAAACCAAGCAACTTATGGAATAGTTTAAGTCTGGGGAACTTGGAGCCGAGATAAAACAGTGCGCGCACACTTGTTTTCCATGTACATTTAATTAGTACACATCCAGTGCTGAAAGTTATACGTTTTCCCAGGTTTTCCTTCGTCGGAAGATCTTCCGCGGTTTTTCTATTCCAACTTCCTGAGGCTATTAATCTGTCCCTATTGTCTCCAGTTGGCCCTGGGGTAGCTGAGCTGGAAATTAGAGCGTTAGAGAGAATTCTGGTCTTGGGAACATAAAGAAGCAGCATGGAGCTCTTCCAAACACTGTCTGCTTCAAATGCAGAATGTAGCGCTAAGTAGACTAACAAAGACTTTTTGTTGCTAAAGCCTTTCAATGTACGCTTGCAGAAGGCCGGTGTTGCTGGATACCTTGTATTGTGTTCCACGAGGGTTTCCATTCTCTTATTAGAGTGCAAATCTTTTCAGATCCCCTTTCCCTGCTGCTTTACTCTTCCTCCTTCTCCCTTAACTGTCCACCAATATCGGTTATATTGAATATGACGACTCAGAATTACAGTAACACACGCACAGTCAGGATTTGAAATGCATTAATTTTTCTTCCATGAAAAAGAGATGTACAAATGAAATAAGCTTTATAAACATATTGTTTGGGTGCTATCGAACGTATCGCCACAGTCAGAAACTTGCCTTTAAAATAATTGTGAGTGGCACAATTTAAAGAAACCACAGCAGAGTTAGAATCAATAGTTTTTAAGGCTGATTTTATCTGCCAGTCGCTATGTCTTTTTATCCTGGCTGATAGCTACATAAATAAGTTGCAAGAGCAAATTGAGACCGGCATGAGTTTCAATCAGGGATGATTACAGAAGTAGATTCTGCCCTGGATTTTGGAATTCTGTATTTCCAGCAGGCTCTCTGGACTGGAATCTGGTGAGGCATTTTAAAGTTATTGGCTTGTTTGGTTTTTTTATGCCGTGAACAACCCTGAGAACTTCAGATGAAGGGTGGCATACAAATTGAATAAATTAAATAATAATAATTTTAAAAGTAAAAAGTAAGAACACACTGGGAGGGGGGTGGGGCTACCCTGTTTTTAAAAGAAAAATGTGAAAAGGTGCAGCGCTGAAATGATGCAATGATGAAACTGTGAGATTACACACTTGACTTGAGATCATGAGGGAGGTCAGAAGAGACTGCAGTCTGGAAACACCTGGCGGGTGGCAACAAGAACCCCAGCGCTGAAGACCCTCTTTCTTGCCTCGGGACAATGAAGAATGAAGTATCATTGAAGAGACCAGCTGCCTTCCAAAGGGAGCAAGCTCCAAGAGCATTCAATCTACCTATTTCTCGCCGGTTTATCATGTTAGACATCTGAGTGATGCTTGTGCACAAGAACACGTTCTTTATATATTTATGTGCGGGGTAGGGGTGGGGGATAGGAGTGTTGGTTTAGCATACCGCAAATGAGGTATGCTAAATTAGCATGTCCAGTTTGCATATTTATAGTGTACATAACCTTTGCAGACCGGAGACCTTCTGTGTGGTCGACATCCCCTTGGAATTCTCTGTCAAAAGTCTCCCTGAGCAGCCCTCTTCCTCCTCCTTTCTGCTGATGCCAGGATAGATAGCTTCTTGAGGGAAAAGACCTCCCTTTGATCAGTGAGTTTATAGTGTGTGTGTGTGTGTAAGCTTACACCTTAGATAGGCTACATTATCTTCCTTCCGTGCCTATGTAGGAAACCACAGAGGAATTAATAGAGGAAGGAGAGGTAAACAACACTCCAATTCATCATTCATGGAGCCTGTGGAATTGTGAAGGTTGAAGGGCTGTAATTTATTAGAAGAATGCACTAGCATAAAAGGGGGGGGGGAGATACTAGCCAATGTTGCCATCCTATTGCAATCAGTTCAACAAACAGCAATAGCGTTTGGGGCTTGCTCTTCCCATAAACCCAAAGGGAATCTATTAAAATTGAAATGGAGTTTTACTGGTGTAAAGCAAATATTAATGCCATTATCCTCACCAGGATCTACCATAGGTCTCTGTCTTATGGCCTTATGCTTCAGTCTTGCTGCAGGATGGTTCATCAGCTTCCCAGATTGTGTGGCAATAGCCCTCCTTCCCATGTAATAAAGACTCATGACACAGTGATTAAGATTTAATTGGGTGGTTAAGGCCACAACTTTATTAATTATGCATGTTGAGCGGAATTGGCTTAGGCATTGGAACCTAACAGACTATATCCGACTCCAACCCGTGTGTTGAAGTCTGTGAGAAGTTAACCACCAGAAAGGAGCCCCGCGACGTAGATCTACTAGAGCTCCTCGGGATGAAAGAGGGAGCTTTTCCCGCCTGCAGAGCGCTTTAAAGTTGGTGGCCCCGCCCCGACCGACCTCATTGGCTGGTCGGGGGGTGACGCAGGCCGGAACCTACCATTGCGTAGGGGCTGAGCTTGCAGCCCCTACGCGATGGTACAGTCGGGCAGCCCACAACCCCACCTCCGTTGCAGGCGCGGAAGTGGCTTTATGCTCATAATCTATCTGTTAAGGATAGCTTCTCTGTGAACCACTGGAACAGTGTGATACCAAGCAGAGGGGGTGAAGGGCTGACATCTTTGTGTTCTCCTCTCTCTTAAGACGCAAGTCAAAAAGAAGAGACTGAATCCTGAATTTCATGTCAAAGCCTTTTTAAAAAAGTACATACAGTCATACCTCGGTTTAAGTACGCCTCGGTTTGAGTACTTTCAGTTTAAGTACTCCACAGACCCGTCTGGAACGGATTAACCCACTTTCCATTACTTTCAATGGGAAAGTTCGCTTCAGGCTAAGTACGCTTCAGGTTAAGTATGGACTTCCAGAACCAATTATAGTCATACCTCAGGTTAAGTACGCTTCAGGTTGAGTACTCCGCAGACCCATCTGGAACAGATTAATCCACTTTCTATTACTTTCAATGGGAAAGTTCGTTTCAGGTTAAGTACACTTCAGGTTAAGTACAGACTTCCGGAACCAATTGTGTACTTAAACCGAGGTATCACTGTAAATACATTCTTCCACTGTTGTCAGAAATCTGCTCAGCTGTTCACTCTAAAACTTCATTTATAATTCATACAATAAATTGAGACAATTTTAATCAAATATCCAGGGATTTAGCACAGATTCACTCCCCCTCCCCAATAGCTTCTTTCTAGAAAGAATCAGTCTTGCTGAGCAACTGGTAGTTTCTTTTTGTTAGTAATGTACTAATGTAATGGTGTACTCCCCTTCATGGATCAATGCCTTGTCGTGGCGAAGGGGCTTGAATAACTCGGAGAAGCTATGAGCTATGCCATGCAGGGCCACCCAAGATGGACAGGTCATAGTGGAGAGTTTTGACTAAACGTGATCCACCTGGAGAAGGAACTGGCAAGCCACTCCAGTATCCCTGCCAAGAAAACTCCATGGACAAAGACAACAGGCATATAAAAGTTATGACGCTGGAAGATGAGCCCCTCAGGTCGGAAGGCGTCCAACATGCTACTGAGGAAGAGCGGAGGACAAGTACAAGTAGATTCAGAGCTGATGAAGCGGCTGGGCCAAAGCCGAAAGGACGCTCAGTTGCGGATATGCCTGGAAGCGAAAGGAAAGTCCGATGCTGTAAAGAAAAATATTGCATAGGAACCTGGAATGTAAGAACCATGGATGGAGGTAAGCTGGATGTGGTCAAAAATGAGATGACAAGAATAAATATCGACATCCTGGGCATCAGTGAACTAAAATGGAAGGGAATGGGCGAATTCAGTTCGGGTGACTATCATATCTACTACTGTGGGCAAGAATCCTGTAGAAGAAATGGAGTGGCCCTCATAGTCAACAAAAGAGTGGCAAAAGCTGTAATGGGATGCAATCTCAAAAATGACAGAATGATCTCGATACGAATCCAAGGCAGACCTTTTAACATCACAGTAATCCAAGTTTATGCACCAACTACCGGTGCTGAAGGAAGTGAAATTGACCAATTCTATGAAGACCTACAACACCTTCTAGAAATGACACCAAAGAAGGATGTTCTTCTCATTACAGGGGATTGGAATGCTAAAGTAGGGAATCAAGAGATAAAAGGAATAACTGGCAAGTTTGGCCTTGGAGATCAAAATGAAGCAGGGCAAAGGCTAATAGAGTTCTGTCAAGAGAACAAGCTGGTCATCACAAACACTCTCTTCCAACAACACAAGAGACGACTCTACACATGGATATCACCAAATGGGCAGCATCGAAATCAGATTGATTATATTCTCTGCAGCCAAAGATGGAGAAGCTCTATACAGTCAGCAAAAACAAGACCTGGAGCTGACTGTAACTCAGATCATCAGCTTCTTATAGCAAAATTCCAGCTTAAACTGAAGAAAGTAGGAAAAACCACTGGGCCAGTAAGATACAATCTGAATCAAATCCCTTATGAATACACAGTGGAAGTGAGGAACAGGTTTAAGGATTTAGATTTGGTGGACAGAGTGCCTGAAGAACTATGGATGGAGGCTCGTAACATTATACAGGAGGCAGCAACGAAAAACATCCCAAGGAAAAGGAAATGCAAGAAAGCAAAATGGCTGTCCAACGAGGCCTTACAAATAGCGGAGGAGAGGAGGCAAGCAAAATGCAAGGGAGATAGGGAAAGATACAGGAAAATGAATGCAGATTTCCAAAAAGCAGCAAGGAGAGACAAGAGGGTCTTCTTAAATGAGCAATGCAAAGAAATAGAGGAAAACAATAGAATGGGGAAAACCAGAGATCTGTTCAAGAAAATTGGAGATATGAAAGGAACATTTCGTACAAAGATTACCATAATCAAGGACAAAAGTGGTAAGGACCTAACAGAAGCAGAAGACATCAAGAAGAGGTGGCAAGAATACACAGAGGAATTATACCAGAAAGATATGGAGGTCTCGTACACCCCAGGTAGTGTGGTTGCTGACCTTGAGCCAGACATCTTGGAGAGTGAAGTCAAATGGGCCTTAGAAAGCACTGCTAATAACAAGGCCAGTGGAAGTGATGATATTCCAGCTGAACTATTTAAAATTTTAAAAGATGATGCTGTTAAGGTGCTACACCCAATATGCCAGCAAGTTTGGAAAACTCAGCAATGGCCAGAGGATTGGAGAAGATCAGTCTACATCCCAATTCCAAAGAAGGGCAGTGCCAAAGAATGCTCCAACTACCGCACAATTGCGCTCATTTCACACGCTAGCAAGGTCATGCTCAAAATTCTACAAGGCAGGCTTAGGCAGTATGTGGACCGAGAACTCCCAGAAGTGCAAGCTGGATTTCGAAAGGGCAGAGGAACCAGAGACCAAATAGCAAACATGCGCTGGATTATGGAGAAAGCTAGAGAGTTCCAGAAAAACGTCTACTTCTGCTTCATTGACTATGCAAAAGCCTTTGACTGTGTCGACCACAGCAAACTATGGCAAGTTCTTAAAGAAATGGGAGTGCCTGATCACCTCATCTGTCTCCTGAGAAATCTCTATGTGGGACAAGAAGCTACAGTTAGAACTGGATATGGAACAACTGATTGGTTCAAAATTGGGAAAGGAGTACGACAAGGTTGTATATTGTCTCCCTGCTTATTTAACTTATATGCAGAATTCATCATGCGAAAGGCTGGACTAGATGAATCCCAAGCCGGAATTAAGATTGCCAGAAGAAATATCAACAACCTCAGATATGCAGATGACACAACCTTGATGGCAGAAAGTGAGGAGGAATTAAAGAACCTTTGAATGAGTGTGAAAGAGGAGAGCGCAAAATATGGTCTGAAGCTCAACATCAAAAAAACCAAGATCATGGCCACTGGTCCCATCACCTCCTGGCAAATGGAAGGGGAAGACATGGAGGCAGTGAGAGATTTTACTTTATTGGGCTCCTTGATCACTGCAGATGGTGACAGCAGTCACGAAATTAAAAGACGCCTGCTTCTTGGGAGAAAAGCAATGACAAACCTAGACAGCATCTTAAAAAGCAGAGACATCACCTTGCCGACAAAGGTCCGTATAGTTAAAGCTATGGTTTTCCCAGTAGTGATGTATGGACGTGAGAGCTGGACCATAAAGAAGGCTGATCGCTGAAGAATTGATGCTTTTGAATTATGGTGCTGGAGGAGACTCTTGAGAGTCCCATGGACTGCTAGAAGATCAAACCTATCCATTCTTAAGGAAATCAGCCCTGAGTGCTCCCTGGAAGGACAGATCGTGAAGCTGAGGCTCCAATACTTTGGCCACCTCATGAGAAGAGAAGAATCCTTGGAAAAGACCCTGATGTTGGGAAAGATTGAGGGCACTAGGAGAAGGGGACGACAGAGGACAAGATGGTTGGACAGTGTTCTCGAAGCTACGAACATGAGTTTGACCAAACTGTGGGAGGCAGTGCAAGACAGGAGTGCCTGGCGTGCTCTGGTCCATGGGGTCACGAAGAGTCGGACACGACTAAACGACTAAACAACAACAACAATGGTGTACTAGCAGAGTCATCTGGAATTTGGCTGTTGGTTGTTCAAGATATAACTATGTCCAGAGAAAGAGAACTTTGTCACTACACAGGGGGCTCCTTGTACTATCTAAGAAAGGAAATTATGTAAATAGCAAAACATGATCTGGCAAGGATGTTGGGGGTGGGGGGGGAGAGAGTACAGACCTGAGATGTATACCTACCCTCATGAAATAAAATATTCAGAAAAACCGATTAATGAACTATTTTGTCCAGAGATGGGGGAAAGAGTGGCATTCCAGTACAGAACATGAAGCAAGTTCATCTGTTTTTACTACAGCTGGATAGACATGCATTCTTGAACAACTGGGCATTGGATTCTTTTATCACACTCGTTAGGCTCATTATAGCCTCTCCCATTTCTTAACACAGTGTTCTTTCTGCACTGTCCACTGGCATTCTTGTTCTCACCAGCAAAACCCTATACGCCTTCCTCAGATCCTTCTCTAAAACCAATAGGAGCAAATTCAAAAGATACACTGCTTTTTAGGAAGAAAGAAAGAGAATAAATCAGTGGACAATGTGTGCAATTATTTCCTTGCACAACTGAGGGAAAAAATATTTCCCAGAGGGAAAATGCTTCCCAGACCTTCTGTTTAGAGATCATCAAATTTCATAACATTCTGGGAGTCCTTAGCCATAATACAATGGATCCTTCTAATAAAGTATTGGGTTATTTTCCACCAAGATTCCAGTGGGAGCTATATTCCATAGCAGCAATGTTAAGTGTTCAATTTGAAGCTAAATTAATATCATATGGGAAGCCTGTTTTCACTTAGAACATGGAGGAATGGAAACCAGCCAGTAAGAAGTTGAAACGTCCTGTGGGGGGTATTCTGGTAACACTAAAAGGAACAGACTCATTGCATTATTTTGATTATTGCCATCACTGGTTGGTTTAGGAAAATATAAAACTCCACTATTATTGCCAGTTAAGGATAGCTTGATTCCAGCTTCTAGATTTCCATGCAAAGGACATTTAAAATGTTTAATTTCGGATTCTGAGGATCAAGACCATGATAAATTGCACAGAGAAAAGACGTGTGGATATTTCTCAGTGTGCGGGCAATCCTAGCTCAGTTGGGGTTTCATAAATTTCTTTTTACAATTTGCACAACCCCCAGTAAGGCCCCTCGGAACACAACGGAGGTTCGGGATTGTTGAGGATTGCTGCAGTTTTTTATTATTATTACTTGACACTGACTGGTATTAGGTGTGGCCTTCACAAAACACCCATCAGAAATGGGGACATGCACAGGAATCTGGGAGGCTACTGTGAGAACAGGATACTGGACTAGATGGGCCATTGACCTGATTCAGAAGGTTCTTCATTGGTTCTTATCCTGCCAGCAAGACTCCCACCCACTCGCACATTCAGCAGCCATCTTAGCCAGGAAAGCTAAAGGGTAGAGGGACACTGCCACCCAATCCAGTCCACAGTTCCAGCTTTCTATAAGTCCATACAATGCAACACAAAATTCTGTTACAAGAAGAAGAGCATTTGAATTTTATTGACTTTGCTTTTATTTATAGACTATCAGGGAGTGCCTAGCACTGCCCAGGGATTTTTAGAAACCAAAAAATATTGCGATTTTTAAATGGATAGTGCAACTTGTGAGCTTGGACCTCTCACGCCAAAAAATCAGGTAAAGTGATGTTTTGGATCACCGACAATGCAAAATGGTGCCTGGCACCCAAAGATCAATGAAGACTGCCACCCCCACCTCAAGAACCCTCATGCCACGTTTGGTAACCATATCCTGAGAGGTGGCCAAAAATATGTCAAAAAAAGGGGCAAAGTCACATTTGGGTCCACCAATTTGAATCAACTTGAATCAAAATGATGGCTAGCATCCAAACATCAATGAAGAGTGCCACACCTGTCTTGGAAACCCTCATGCCATGTTTAGCAATGATATCTCAAGAGGTGTCCAAACATATTGAAAACAAGCAGACAAACCACTTTCGAAAATATATAGTAGATAAACTGATTGGTCACTTTTTCATTTTCTGAAAAGCTCGAAGGCATAGTGCAGAAAAAGGAGGGCAGAATAACCCTGTAAACAATGAAAAGGAGTGGAATATATTAATGTTATCTTTTAAAGATGTTGTATCCACTTTTTGAGCATCAGAGGTCCTTGACTATTAACCTGGAATGGTTCATTTCAGTTCATCAAAACATTATTTTAGCATGGAAAGCAAAACTAGGACCAAAATGAAATATAAGGAAGGCAACATCCATTGGAGTTATGGGAATATTCTCCAGACAATAAGAATCGTGAATTATTGGTACCCAGGCCTCAATGTGGAAAAGATGGAAAGAGAGATACACAAGAGTGATGGGTTTTTTTAATTTAAAAAACTGTTTTCTCATTTTCCCACAGTGTCTTGAGGCTTTTTGGTATATTTAGCACTTATTTTCTCTTTTGTCTTCGGAAAACCTGGTTCGCCCAGGCGCCGTTAGAATAGGAACAATTCCCTCATGTTAATTCACTTTGGCACAAGAAGCCCCCAAATGAAATGCCTTTTTGTTTCACTTCTCTAAACCTGAATTGCTCACAGAGACCAGGAGTGGCAAAGGCTGACTCCAGTTAATCAGAGGCTCCTCTGTGGTTTCAAAGGCTTCTTTTCCAGATTTAGCATGCTTTCCAACATTTCCCCGTTCTCTGTTGCCGCTACAAAAATCCCTCTGCCAGGTTTGTCAGCCAGGACAAAATGCGGACAGTGGACTCCAGGCAACTTCATCCAAAATTTGCAGGTAATTATAAAGTACTGTAATAAGTAGGCGACTTCCTCCATCCTTAGAGACATGAGATTTTTTACTATCACCATTCTAAGTGACTAGTGTTGCTGACACAATGAAGCCAGAAACAAAAAACGAATGTCCTCATAATGGGGAGAAAAGCACACCTCTCTTTTTAATCACCAATGGATGGTTGGTTGCAGTGGATGCTTCTCAATAAACAGCCTAGCCACAGGCTTTGCAGTATACAGACTAGAAAATTCCCAGGGAAGTCAAGTCAATTGCACAGTGCTGTCATTATTCCCTAGGATTGAGCAGTGACTACAAGCTTCACTGTTTTAGTAATGTTTGGAAGCAGCCTGGTCTGTTTCAGATCTGCTCTGTGTTGTTGTTGTTGTTGTTGTTGTTGTTGTTGTTGTTGTTGTTGTTGTTGTTGTTTTTATTCAGTTATTAACTGGGGTCCAGACCTGATGTGTTAAATCCAAAGTTCGGTTTCATTCTCATTATGAGGATTCAGAATCCCTCATAATGGGGAATCTAAAAACTTTTTTTTTTTTTACATAAGTGGGTGAAATGTGCAGGCATCCAGAGTTTCTTAAGCCTGCCGCTAGAGTAGATCCGTACAGGGATTTTCATGCAGGGAATATTTAAATTTTATTTCTAAGGGAAAATTCTCTTAATTCTCCAAACCCCCCCCCCCCCCCCGCTGGAATTGAATGCAATTTACAGACAGCTTTCAAAATGATAGGTGCAGTGTTTTTCCTGCAAATGCAGGCCTTAGCATTTGGGGGTGGGTTAAATAGGAATCGTGTTCCTACCTCCTAGGATTTTTTGTGGGCCATCAGTTTGAAAACTGGGGGCATGAGGGTAAGAAACCTATTGAAGTTCAAGTGATTTTATTTTAATTCTAGAAAACTGGTGAAGTAACTTGTTCTGTGCTGCAGAGAATGGAGAACCTGTGGCCCTATCCATGTTGTTGGGCTCAAACTCTCATCAGCCAAAGCTAGCAGAGTGGCTGGGGAAACCCAGCCAGATGGGCAGGGTATAAATAATAAATTATGATTATGATTATTAACTTATTATAGCATAGCTAATGGTCAGAGATGATGGGGGTTGGAGCCCAACATCTGGAGGACCACAGCTTCTCTATCACTGACATGGGCCTTTAAACAGAAAACATCAAAACTAGTGCAGGACTGCTTGCTCTCATTTTTTAGTTCTGTGTTTTTAAGAAATTAAACAATGTGCACTTCCCCTCTGTGCACTCAAGATTTTCCCTTTCTTGTGAAATTGACTAGAACAGAAGACATTGTACTCTAGTTAAGTTAATTTCACCACTTCAATTTACTTGAATGGGATAAGTAGAAGCAGCTGTAATTGGGAATTTGTAGTACGGCTTTCTCTCAACAGTGTAGAGGAAACCACAGCTCCATTACGTTGTACAGTTAGCAAGCTGTCACAGCCGGATCAGGGCTAGTTCTACAATAGTGGGAAGGGAAAGAAATGCAGAAAGCCTTGCTTGATGCATAGCAAATCAAATAATTTGTTGAGCAGCCAGCATGCTTACATTCATTCTGAGACCCATTTGCACTGTGATCATTCTACTCTGTTTGTATGTAAGAATGATGCAAAAGATGTGTGAGAGAGGTGCTGGAGCAGAGTTTGGCCTTTCCCTAGTGGGTTCTCTGGCTTCTAGAGAAATGCAATGGCGGATTCATACATTGTGACTGACAGACTCGGGGGAAGCAGGTAGAATTACATGGGTAGAATTCAATGTGGCCCTAATTACGGGTAGGTAGCCGTGTTGGTCTGAGTCAAAGCAAAATAAAAAAATTCCTTCAGTAGCACCTTAAAGACCAACTAAGTTTTTATTTTGGTATGAGCTTTCATGTCAGGAAGTTCTTCCTAATGTTTAGGTGGAATCTTCTTTCTTGAAGTTTGAATCCATTGCTCCGTGTCCGCTTCTCTGGAGCAGCAGAAAACAATCTTTCTCCCTCCTCCATATGACATCCTTTCATATATTTGAACATGGCTATCATATCACCCCTTAACCTTCTCTTCTCCAGGCTAAACATACCCAGCTCCCTAAGCCGTTCCTCATAAGGCATCGTTTCCAGGCCTTTGACCATTTTGGTTGCCCTCTTCTGGACACGTTCCAGCTTGTCAGTATCCTTCTTGAACTGTGGTGCCCAGAACTGGACACAGTACTCCAGGTGAGGTCTGACCAGAGCAGAATACAGTGGTACTATTATTTCCCTAGATCTAGATGCTATACTCCTATTGATGCAGCCCAGAATTGCATTGGCTTTTTTAGCTGCTGCATCACACTGCTGACTCATGTCAAGTTTGTGGTCTACCAAGACTCCTAGATCCTTTTCACATGTACTGCTCTCAAGCCAGGTGTCACCCATCCTGTATTTGTGCCTTTCATTATTATTTTTTTGCCCAAGTGAAGTACTTTACATTTCTCCTTCTTAAAGTTCATCTTATTTGCTTTGGCCCAGTTGTCTAATCTGTTGAGGTCCTCTGGGGTATTAGCCACACCTCCCAATTTGGTGTCGTCTGCAAACTTGCTCAGGATGCCCTCAAGCCCATCATCCAAGTCATTGATAAAGATGTTGAATAAGACTGGGCACAAGACAGAACCCTGTCTGGTGGAGACTTCCGCTTGAGGCGCCATGGAAGATGGCTGAAAATTCCATCGCTCCACCTCTCAAGGGGTAATTAGAGGCTGAGATGGGAGTAATCAGCCTCCCAAAATCTTCCCAGGGGGTACGGGAAGATGCAGTCTCATCCACAGATGCCCAAGAACCCAGCCCCAAATTCAGAAGGAAGGAGGGACTGGGAGGCACTGGATGGAAAGCCCCTGAGTCTGGCTCTCCTGGATGCTGTCTCCGTGAGCGAATCAAGTTCTATTTCTTAAGATGAAAAATTGGATTTAAGTTTTGGACATGCTTCAAGCGAGGAGGGAAGAATTACTTTGGTAAACCATCCAGCCACTGAGGTGCCAAAAAAGTCTGAATCGAAGAAGGACTAGCATCAAGTTTGTATGTTGGAATGGAACGGAAAGGGGGGGGGGCGAGCTTCTTTTATTATTGTATTTTGCTTCATTATATTATTCGGCAAAAAAAAAAAAACCCAGAAGAACAGTTTACAATATTTATAACAAGCGAGACTGGAAAGTTTGGTATTCATTGATATAATATGGCTTTAAAATTATAAACTGTGTGGAAATGAAAATATTATATCATTAAGGTTTTTGATCTTTGATTTGCTTGGAAGAGGATAAAAGATTCTCCAATTTGTTGACATCAGACAGAAGCAGGATCTCATTGGCTGCTGGAGTCTTGATAAAAAACCTTGGATGGTTTCCTGGAATCTTTGTTGGAGTAGTGTCGCAGTTACAATTTGGAAATCCGCCATATTGGAAGTCAAGACCAGGCTGCAGAATTATAAATAGTCATAGGGATAGGTGAGCCTTTAATATGTCATTATATCTGTATTTCCAGTTTGATTTGGTATATCTCCCCGGAAAGGCTAATGTTTGATGCAACCGGTTTTGGAAAACTACTGAGCAGACACTTAGATTTGATTTTATTGAACTATGTGAAGATGGCGGCTGCCAGCAGTGAAAAGACTTTTGGCTTGATTCGGCAGAAACACCAGCATGTGAGGAGATACTGCGAACTTATGGAAAGGAATCATAGACATAAAATCCACACAGAAACACATCATTGTTTGTTTTAACTCACTTGTGGAAACAACCCAGAGGCTGCAAAAGACTGAAGGATAACAACAGATAGAAATAGAGGAACCATCGGGAATGATTATGAAATGCGGTAGAATTATGATGATGATCAGAGCCTTCCGAACTTGAAGCATGGAAAGTCCCCCAAAAACTTTTTACAATTTGGCAGAATATTTGGATTATTTGATGCATATGTATAATTTGGAATATTTAATGTGATTTAATTGGATTGTTAAAGTGGAAAATTTAATAAAAATGATTTATTAATTTAAAAAATTGAAATGTTTACTGGTGGAAATGCATCCCAGTCAGGGTCCTTTAAGCAGCTTCCCACTCGCCAATCTAAATGGGCTTGTTTCTATGGCTGTTGCTGCAATGATGTCTGAAAGCAGAGTTATAGGCAGACTGCAACATTATAAAGTAGTCTGTTTTTATTTTATTTTATTTTTTATTAAATTTGTTCACTGCCCTTCATCCAAAGATCTCAGGGCAGTTCACAGCATTAAAATACAACATGAAAACACAAAGTACATACTAAGAACAAGAACAATAGCAAAGCAAAAAAAAAAAGACAAAACTCCTACCCCTCCCACAAACACATTTAAAAGGGTTTGGGATGTTAATTTGTGAAAGACCTGGTTAAAGAGTAACATTTTTACCTGGTGTATAATGAAGGTGTATAATGAAAGGTGTATAATGAAAATGCCTAAAGGTGTATAATGAAAACACCAGGTGAACCTCCTTGGGGTAGAGCATTCCACAAATGGGGAACCGCTGCAGAAAAGGCTTGTTCTTGTGTTGCGACCCTCCAGTCCTCTTGTGGGGGGGCACACAAGAAAGGGCCTCAGTGGAATTTGTACAATCCACTAGAGATGGCTTGCTGAAATCCACAGGACTTCTATGCTCTTGCGGAATCCCCATACATTTCAATGAAGTTTCATCTTGACATAGAAATGATTTGAGTCAGAGGTCCATTTTTCTCCCACAGCAAATAGCAGGCGCAGCAAGGAACTGTTCCGAATAGGATTCTGGATGGGGGGAAAGGTTAAAGCCCCATTTCCCATAGGCTGGCTTCTCTCTCTCTCTCTCTCTCTCTCTCTCTCTCTCTCTCCATCCTGCTAATTGTTAAATGAAAATCAGCTACGCAAGAGCAAACTACATGAAAAATATCACGTCTAGTTTCGTCCTTGGACTGTGGGTATTTTTCCAGTTGGGTTCTGAACTTTTCCAACTTCTTTCCCTGTTTTCAATTCCCAAGACCAATAAAAAGAAACAAAATATGAAACTTGCCAGTTTTGGCAGCCAATGCAATGGATACTGGCCCTAAACCCATTTGCAGACAATTAGACACTAATGAGAAGGTGAATTTTCCAAACCTTGGAGAATTCGTTTTTTTATAATTACTGGCTAGTGCTTCTGGAAAAGAACGTTTCTTTCTCCCAAAATGTTCAGTATCAAATTTTGCTTGTGATGATGCTTATACAGTAAGAGTAAGAGACAGCAGGTCCAGTGCTATAGTGAGGCAAGTAGTGACAATTGTCTCAGGCAGCAGCCATGGGGTTGGGAGCAGCAAACTGGAACCCCGAAGGAACCCCACTCACTTGCCTCATTATTGCTCAGCTTCCATTTTTGCCATCAGCCAACCCCTCTCCCAGAAAAGCTGTCCTCCACCCCCTCCACCTCCTCCTTGCCCCTCTCTAGCCCCAGAGGAATGGTCAAGGGGCTTGTTCCTCAAAGTGAGACCTTCTGGGTGAAGTGGCCAGGCGAAAAACTGCACACCACTGTGTTTTGACACAGTGGCTAGAAATACGCTTCAAATTTAGGGAAAAAGTTGCTGGGGCAATGGCAGCAGCGCAGGCACTCTCTCAGCCGCCTCACCCAGAATGCCTCACACTGAAGAAGGACCCCCTTTCCCGTTCCTCAGAGTGAGCTGGGGATGAAGGGAAGAAAGTTCTGGGGGCGTGTGTGTAGGCAGAATGGGGGCAGCAGCAACAGCAGCAGGGGACAAAGGGTGGAGCAGCGAGTGGATGCAGCCATGGGGGCGGGAGCAGAGAGGCACAATCTCATGCGCTGGGCCTGAAGGAGAGCAAAGATCAAATAAAACAATATGCTTTAAAAATAAAACCATACCACATCTAGCATTATGTTTGCTGTAAATTTAAAAATTCAGTCTGAAACTGAACAAAGGTTTGCTTTCCCCCCAAAAAGCATTTTGGAAAACCATCACAACCCTGTGATCAGCTAGTCAATTAAATTGTTTGCAAAATGACAGGTAGAATGAGATGTCAAATGAAACAAGAAGTCAACAAGGAATGGGGAGCATTTAAGGAATACTTGAGAAACGATAACATAAAAGAAACCCCTTTGGCAGAGCTAGAATGAACCTTGTATATTACAAATCTATATTAAAAATGTTTAAATATATGAATAAGTGAGAAAAAAGGTAATATGTATATAAACTGTGCGAAAACATCTAAATAATAGACAAAATAGAGCAAGTTTAATTGGAAGTCATTTTAAAATTTAGATAATAGAATATAAGTTTGAAAGTAACAGAATAATTAGTTTTATGTTCACTGTTTGTTGTGTATTATTTGTTATTGGAATGTATAATTTATGTTTGTAAGTATAATATGTGTTTGTTTGTAATTTGTTTGTTTTATAATTTTTAAATAATAAAGATATATATATATTAAAAATTGTTTGCAAAATGAGATACCAAAACATCCTGGCAGGGACCTAAGAGGACCAGGATTTATGTCCTCATAAGTCAATGATGTCTTCGAGCCAGACAAAAATTTCAAATTCAATGTGTGTCTTCTCTTGTGTGTTATTTCCATTACCAGCTAGGGAAAGGCAAGTGAGAACAGGATGCTGGACTAGATGATCCATTGGCCTGATCCAGCAGCTTCTTCTCCTGTTCTTATGATTTTTCTGATATAATTAATGCATAATATTGTGTGTGTGCATTGCCTTGCAATTTGATCTGAAACACCAAGTTTGTTAAAAAATAACCACATCAATACTCAGTCCCTACATTTTAAAAAGGTTATCACAAAAGTTGCAAACATCTGTAACTCCCCAAGGGAAACAGTGATCATTGGTCAGAATAGTGAGGGCTGTAAATTGCATCCCCACCCCCCACTCTCTGCAGCCCAGCTGGCTGAAACTCTGGGGCAATGCCAAGAACGTCTTACATTTCCCCTTCACTCAGCTGCTGTTTCCAGCCTTGGCAGTCAATGTCCCCATTATATTTATTTGCTTGAAATGCTGGTTCCAGGCTTTGGCATTTACCAAAGTTGTTCTGCTTCTAATTCATTACACACACACACACACACACACACACACACACACACACACCGTGACAGAGACATCCCTACTCTTCCAAATCACTGGCATGAGATCAGGAGCGAGATCAAAGTCAAGCTGGAAACTCCAGCTAGATAGGCATAAGTCTAAATGAGCTCAGGAAGTGAGCAGGGTGATTGACAAATATCTCTCATTCAGGAGTTTCTGACTTCGCTGGAGTCAGCCCATGGATGCTTTCCCTCTCAGTGAGACAGCATTTTCTAAGCGTTTTCCAGTTTAGTCCAGGAAGTGGCACTTCCATGGAGACAACCGGAACATTGACAAGAGACCATTGTCTGATTTATTTCAGTGGAATTGATCACCAATCTACCTTGTCATTTTGAGTGAAGTCAAGAAGTTTTCAGTGATTCAGAGTTACAAGCCGGACTTCTTAAATGTTGAATATAAACCGTGTGATCATGGCTCATAAATATATATATATATATATATATATATATATATATGGAACGATCAATTGAAATCAGCTATTGTGACACACCTGAGAGCATTGAACCTGTCAACAACTGATGACTTCACCATTTGTAAAATAGAAATGTCACTTGAGGCTTCTTTGACAACGTAGGCTGCATTAGCCATCTCCCCATATAGACCACCCACCCACCTGCAGAACTGCTGCTTGTCCCAGACACCAGTACAGCACTTCCACTTCTTGACTGTTGGTAGATGAGAAGGAGCGATCACACAGAGTACCATCTGTGAACTAATGACACCTTACTCCAAATGGCCCTCTAGGTCAGTGTTTCCCAACCTTGTGCCTCCAGCTCTTTTCAGACTACAATTCCCATCATTCCTGACCACTGGTCCTGCTAGCTAGGGATCATGGGAGTTGTAGGCCAAAAACATCTGGAGGCACAAGGTTGGGAAACACTGCTCTAGGTAGTAACACAACATAATCCCTCAGTCTCCAACCCAAAGAGTCTATCCAGAAGATATCATGGTTGATTGCATCAAAAGACACTGAGCTATCCAGGAGAATTTGCAGGGCTACACATTCCTTGTCATCCAAGTATAGGACAACCATCAGGGTTGAAAGAGGAACCTTTGCACTGAACCCTGACTGAAATCTGATTGAAATGGATCTAGATAGATGAACAATCTCATCCAAGAGGTCACTGGATTGGATTTTTGAGGGGATTGGATTTCTGAGGGAGGGGTGTACTGATATTGCTTTGGAGTTAACCTTTCCAAAGCTTGCTGCTGAATCCATGTTTACAACACACAATACGTTTCCAGGTCTTCTCTCCAAAAAAGAGAGAGAATAACAATAAAAATATCTCCTGAGTTTCCTGCTGCTGAAAGGAAGGGGGGGGACGTGAGGCCAGCTTCAACTTTTGGGCACAGAGTTGCCTTGTAAAATTAGGCAAGTGCTAAACATTTCAATTTTTAAAAAGCTTACTAGGTTGGAACATTCCGTGCCTCACAAACACCTAAGTTGACTTCACTGTTTTGTAGGATCAGATTTGGCAAGGCTACCGAGTTGCTAACATGAACCAGGCTTCTTTGGGTGTGCTTCAAGAAACAAAATGCAGATATATTGAATTTCTTCTATGTGATAATTAGCTACTGGACATGTACTGTACATGTAAC
Source organism: Zootoca vivipara (assembly GCF_963506605.1). Lineage (NCBI taxonomy): Eukaryota > Metazoa > Chordata > Lepidosauria > Squamata > Lacertidae > Zootoca > Zootoca vivipara. The sequence goes on from NC_083277.1 coordinate 38,774,757, forward strand.
ACTTATTTAAGGACAATTTCTCAATGTACTTATCCTTCTACTAAGAGTCTGGTGTCTCCATGGAGGAGAATGGGGTATGTTGGAAGACGGATTTAAAGTAACATTCCAAAGGGACTGTGGTATTTATTGCCAATCAAATCTCAGAAACCACTTCTCGACAAGTTTCAGATCCCTTAAAGTTTAACCTGCTGAAAGCAGAGAGGTTTTTTTTAAAAAAAAAGTATGTTCTTTTCTTTCAAAGAAAACTAGTTGTTTGTGGTTTTAAAGTCAGCACAAGAATGTGGTTCAAGCTTTTGATTTTGAGAAACATTCAAACCACATTTAACCCCGTTGCTGAATCTGGCAATGTGTCTTATTGTTCAGTTGTTTCTCTCTTGCCAACTTCAGTGATTTAGCTAGCCTATAGCAGTATGATCCTGAGCCAAGAGAAGCCTTGGGTTTGCTGAAAATAATTTCACAATCTATCAGCTTTCTTAGACAGCAGCCTGATCTTATTTATAGTCTTGGAAACAATGACCTGGTGAGCCAGATTTTCTCTGCCATCCACACTGGGCTCACATGCATGTGAATGTGAAAGCAACTAGGAGTCCCTTACAGATCTACAGGCAGATGTAGACAATTTACATGAATATTGCAAGGCACAGCAAGATTTATGGCACTTCCAAACAACAAGACCCCCACCAACAGTGGTGACAAAGATAGCACAAAACAGGAAGGCATTAACTAAAGTACTTCCTGTTGATTTAGTGTTCTTGTCACAATGGTAACATCACTATTAGTGCCAATTCTGTTAGTCCATTTGGGCTAGCCGTGGGCAGCAAAAGCATCAACTTCCCCCCATCAACATGTGGGCTGTCCATGATTGATGCTTCAGCTCACAGTTCTGCTCCCCTGCAAAATGTGATGTGCAAAATAACAGCAACATCGAAAGCCGCAGTCCACAGCTTCCAGCAAATTTAGAAATTCTGGAGCAGATTTCGAGGAATGGTGATGGGTTCAAGACGTGATGTCAGGTAGGTTGGAATCGAGTCGCCAACCCTGCCTCAAATTTTGTTTCCCAATGACTTTGTGGATGGGTCTTGATCCCACTCACAATCTGACTCATTCTATATTTAGAGTCCAGAAGGAATATTCCCAAGTTTACATTGGCCAGAATGATCTGTGGGGAGTTTTGCTGCAAGATACAGATGTAAGATACAGCTGGAACTGGATGCATGAGTCATCCGGAGCTGTTTGAGCCTTGTGCATCTTTTCACATTGCTCTTTCTCTCTTTCTGCTTTGTGCCACACTACAGTACAGAATGGACAGTGTTGGTTGCTCTATGGAATATAAGTAAATAGGTGGTCATGGGGGTTAACGAGATCAGTCCTGTGCACTTCATAACCCACCAAATTGTATACAGCTCACCAGCCAATTTCTCCTCCTGCATGCCAGAGACAGCAAAGCTGAGCGTGCCAAGCCCCTTGCAAGCCACAAGGCATTGACTAGCGGTCTGCATTTGGCTTGGTAAGTCTCAAGCTAAGCTAGATGGTGTATTAGTCTTGTCCAACTCTATGACCCATGGATGATTCCCCCGGTGTAATTTGTTTATGACTATAGCTTGCGTTGCTTTAACATTGGTTGCTTTTGAGCGTGAGAAAGCACGCTTGATGAAAACAAATTCGCTAGCAATATGGCTGAAAAGGACATTTCTTGTTCTGCTCTTCAGCTAGAACCTGATATTTGGCAAGGATGCATGCTGAACCCTGCCTTCTTGCCTTCTTGCTTCGCCAATGACTAGACAGCTGTGTTTACATATCTGCTATAGGCTCATTGCTTAGCACATATGGAAGACTTATGTGCAAGTCTTTGGATGCTATAATGGCTCGCATCTGAAGACACTTTGGATGACAAATGGACAGGGTACAACATCAACTCAAGTAAACATTGCTTACATTTTAAATGCCTCTTCACTGGGATTGTTTATTCAACATGTCTTGCTCAATCGCTTTGATAATGGAAGACTTAATAACCTGGAACCGTGAAGAACACAGAGTGTTGTAAATGGGCTTTTCCTGGAGGCAAAGAGCGACAGCGAAATGTGCATCACCACTGATCAATAATCAAAAGATGCAGTAATTATAAAAGTAACAGTTTAAGAAAAGCTTTCACACTTTGGCATGGAACCCTATTTACACACATGGAGCTATTCTGGGAATATATATTTTGTGTCCAGGAGAGGCAGAGTGTCCCACTCTTCATATAGCTTGGTTCTAAAGAGAAAACAAGTCAGTTTGGCGGTGGGATGCGGTTTTCTTTAAAAAAAATCACTGATATGTTTGCACCATGCAGGGGCAGCCCCCAGCCCCTCCTCTAAAGCCTTGCTTTTCAGGGTTGTGCAGCAATGGCTTCCAGTGACATCTCATGGAACTCGTGCAAGATCTTGTGGAGATCTCACAAGTCTTCTGCAAGATCTCACAAGATCTCACCAGAACCTGCCGCCACCACTTTTCCTCGCTTCTCCGGTGGTAGGATGCTGGGGGAAGGCCACACCCCACCACTCTGCCTCATGGACATGTGGGTACTGGCACCACGGCAACCTCACCACCTCTTGCCCTCTACCCCCCAGTAGGCAGCAGAGGTCATGTGAGCACTGCCTCCTCACTGTCTGCTCCTGCCTGTGTAGCTAGACTAGAGCTATTTAGGGACCCCACTAGTTCTCCCATATTTAGCTCCATAAAGCCACAGTTCGCAGAGCCCCTCAACTTTCCAAAGCATTCATCCTATTCAACTCTAGCCTACCTCTGAGCAGACAACATGCTTTTTGGTCAAGCAGTACACAAGTTATATATAGAGATGGGCTGGAAAGAACTATCCCTGTTTTTCATTCCCCCCTCACAGCAGCCAAACAGCCCAGCATCATGTAAACACCACGCTGAAGCATCTGACATTTCTATTCTTCCAAACATTTCTGGGGCGAAAGGGACACCTTACCCATGATTAGGTCAAACCTTGCCCCTTGTGGTACATTTTGTTAGTTTATTCATGGCATGCTTGTATTATAAATACAACATTTGGTTTTCAAAAACCAACACTTTCCTCCTCATCACCGATTCTGTGGGAAAGGATCAGAGAAGTGCGGACTTCCTTAAGCAAATATTTTTTAACCTCGCTAGGCTTTCTTTCTCCAGGGGAGTTTTGTGCCTCTCCACACCCTTCCAAATTGAACCTCCTTCTCCTTCTCCTTCTGTACTTTGTTAAAATAGTGGACTGCCGCTTTGGCTGAAGAAAGCCAAGCATTGGGTTAACATTTAGCACATTTGAGTAGCACAGAGATTGCTCTTCTGTGAAAGACAGGATTGTATTATGTAACAGCCGCACTGCCAAATCCTTATGCTGGCATCACTCAGCTTTCTATGCACCATTGACATGAAGACCAGGCGAGATTTGATCCAGAGACGGGATCTGAAAGAACGTCTTGTGTTTTTCCCCCCGCAGTCTTCGATCTTTACAAACAGAACTCTCTCTTTTAAAAAATATATTAAAAAGCATAAAGAAGATAGTCTTGTTTGATAAATGAGGGGGAAAATTAGTGGTTTTTCTCCCAAGTTTTGGCTGTTTATTTCTTTAAGAGCAATTGCTTAGAACAAACAGTTTCTATTTACAGTGTTTATCGCATCATCTAACTTTGCAGGAGGGATTGAGCCAGCAATGGAGTCAATGCTTGTGTGTGTTCTGGATTTCATGACAGCTCACCTTACGAGTACAGATTCCTCACATGCATAATGGCATTTTACATCTTATATACACACAGAACAGATATTAACTGTCTCAGAGCAGCAACAAGATGACTAGCCACCTTGTAAGAGCATCTAAGAACATAGGATAAAACCCAGTGATGCTAACACTTATGGGAGTTTCTCTATCGGCTTTGGGCAGTATTTATATTCCCTCCCTCCATAATCCACTAGCTTTTTATTATTTTGCACCTAGACCTAGGTCTGTCCTGATAAAGAAACGGGATGTTGACTAATATGGGGTACCACCCATACTCCAACCCAACCCATTGGAATCAAGTCCCTATACAGCTCAGGACTGGGTTACTTGAGAGACCAATGTATCCCTTATCACCCAATAGATCATTGCGGTCTGCAGCACAAAAGATCTCAGAAGCCGAAAATAGGTTTTGAAGATAAAAGGTCCAAATTTCAAATAGAATTGTTGGAAGGCAGAGTGAAATTGTTGTCGGAAATGTATAATTTTTTGTTAGAGTGGTTTGCAAAAGATGAAATGACAAAAGAGGTGATGATAAAATGGGCAAGAGACTTTGGGTACAATATTGAATATGATGCGTAGTTGAAATTGTGGAGCGAAACATTGAAATTTACTGCATGTACCACTTTGAAAGAAAATGTAATGAAAATTATGTATAGATGGTACCTAACACCAGTAAAATTAGCTAAAATGTATAGACTGAGTAGTAAATTATGCTGGAAATGTAAAGATAAAGACGGAGAATTTTACCATATGTGGTGGACATGCGAAAAAGTAAAAAGATTTTGGGAAATGATATCTAATAAATTGAAAAATATGTTTAGGTATACCTTTCCCAAAAAGCCTGAACCTTTTCTATTGGGACTAATGGGAGAGGAAATAGCAAAAGGAGACCAGAGATTATTTATGTATGCTACAACCGTGGCAAGAACTTTATTAGCCCAAAAATAGAAATTACAAGAGATACGGGAGATTGAGGAGAGGCAGACGAAAATGATTGACTATGCAGAGTTTGCAAAGTTGACCTGCGGAATCCGAAACCAGGGAGAGACAAAGTTCCAAAAGGAATGGAGTAAATTCATGGACTATATGGAGAAGAAGTGTAGAAGTTTAAAGACACTTGCAGGACTGAAATAAATCCTACGAGCTGGTTTAAAATGTGGGTAAAAAGGAACTGCGAGCCAAGAGTGAGAAACAAAGCCGAATGATGGGAGGGAGGGAAGTCACAGCTCGGCAGAGCAAAATGAACTGAGATGGGTGAAAATAAGATGAATGGTATAAAAAAAAAATTGTTTGGAAATTAATTTGGAATTTTTTTAATAAAAAATATTTTTTTGGGGGGGGGGGATATCTCAGAAGCCTGGTCTGCAGAAATTCAGAGCAAGGCTTTAAATGTGGATGACCCTGTTCAGTGGAATAGCATTTCTTTTGAGATATATTATCTATACTATTTTCTATTATCTATAATTTCCAGAAACAATTGAAGTCAATCTTTTTTCCCCAACAGACTTTCCCAACTAGCTGAATAGGTCTTTACCACTAGTGTCCCCTTTTTAATATTTGAATCTTGTTTTAAATGTATTTGGTTTTGTGTTTTTAACTGTAATTAATTATTTCTTATGTACAGGCCCGGCTCTAGGTAGACCCCCGGTGGCGCAGGGCACCATGGCGCCGGCCCGCCAGAAAGGCACCGCGAGCTGCGCCCGCCCGCTGGCCGGCCGATCCGCCGGTCCGCCGTGCAGCTGCGCCTGTGGGAGCCGCGCTGCGCGCAGCGCCCACCCGCCCATCGCGCTGGGAAACGGGGCGGGAGGGCGCCGGAGAGATCCGGCGCACCACAGCGGCAGGGGCGTTTAAGACGGCCCTGCTTATGTAAATTGTATTGAGACAGTGGTTTAGAAGGCAATTAATAAATCAAGGTTAAGAACAATTAATAATAATAATAATAATAATAATAATAATTCAGGTTAAGTCCATTAACTTCAATGCATCCACACTGAATATCTTAGGTGGATATTACTCATTGTTTGAAAGTCCTCAGACATGAGTCAAGCAAACCTTTCAGTGCCTCACATCTGGAATGGTTTATCTAGAAAAATTATATGAACGAAGATTTGTGTCTAAGCAAACTGCAACTCGGTTAGCATCAATGGTGAGATCAAGTTACGGTAAGGAGAGAGTTCAGATCTGATGTCCCACTAATAGGACTGGGTGGGGGAGTTGTTGCTGTTATTTCCCTGGGCTCATTCGGGAGAAAGGTCTGGATATAAATTTAACATAAATGACATGAATATAACACAATAGCAATAGTAACTTCTCACCTCCTCCACTGCTAGGCATCTTTGTTACAAGAACAGTTAATCCTTATGCTGTCTTCTATTACAATGACAATTTTATTACACCTCAGTGCCTTTTCCAGAAAAAAAATGATTCAAGAACATATGCTGGATCAGACCAAGGTCTCTTTAATCCAGCACTCTTTTTCCAACAGTAACCAACCAGATGTATCTGAAAGCTCATAAACAGGGTATGGAGCTAATGGTCACCTCCAGTTTCCGGTAATCACAGGTATATTTCTTTAAAACAAGGAACTTCCAGTTAATTATACCACTGTCAAAAAACCCCAAACAATTGACATATCCACCATCTGCCTAACTCCAGCCTCTTCTGAACCACATTTTGATAAATGGCTGGGGGATTAATGCAAATTTCAGCATGCGTTCCTTTAAGCAGCTCAGGCTGCAATCCTGTCCTCATTTAGCTGAGTAAATCCCATTGAACTTAGCAGGAATTACTTCTGAGTAGAAATGTCTAAGGTGATGCTGTCGATTAAGTATCTTTTATGAACTGACAAAAATTGAATTAGTTATGGAAATAAAAGACAAGCCCTGAGCTTTGTAATGTCAGGAATTCCTCATCAATCCAGCCCACAGAGGGCCATGTGCTATTGAACATCTAGTAAAACATCCTTCACTTCGTTTATCATTTTTACAGTACAATGGAATTCAAAAAAACACACCACCCTTTATCAAGCTGCTTTGACCACCTCACCTGTTTCTTTCACGTTCATCTCTCTTCCCAAGACCACTCCAAGCATCCCCCCAAAGCAGCATGGTGCCAAACAGCTGCTTCAAAATGCAATTTTTAAAATTTTTCCTGATTCCCAAGGTTTCCCTTCTTGGAGTCTACCCACGGATCAGGCACAGCCTTTCATGAAGATTACAAACATCCAGGTTTACCTTGGGATCCTGAGTAGCTTTAGGCTTCTGGTGTCCTGACACACTGGGTTTAAAATCTGTGATGATATCACAGGCCTGGCATCAGCACACAGAACACTTGGGCAAATGCCAGGCCCCTCTGCCTGGACTCAGCAAGGCCCACTGCTGGCAGTGCCTACTGGGCTAGAGGGGTGCTAATTAAACTCATCCCCTTGTCACTCACCTGGAACTGAGCGGCTGCCATGAGAGAGTGGGGGAGCTGCCATCTTAAACCCCCTGCGGTGTCCTCAGCCCCACAAATCCTCCGGTCATGGTGCCTAACAACATAGGGACCACATTCACACAATGCATCTAATATGCTATGATGCTACTTCAAACAGTGATGGATTCCCTCAAAGAATTATGGCAGACCCTCCAAGTGTCCCTGTTTTCCAGGGATTTAGAGAAGCCATCCTGGTTTCTGATTTGATCCTGGAATGTCCTGCTTTTCCTTAGGACGTCCCTATTTTCATTGAAGAAATGCTGGAGGGTATGGAGTTATCTGACCCCTGAGCCGTCTGAAGCTAATTCTGCATAGGGAAGTTTTTTTTTTTAAAAAAAAGTTCAATGTTGTATTATGTTCTGATATATGTCGGAAGCTGTCCAGAGTGTTGGGGCTACCCAATAAGATGTGTAAGATATAAATAACAAAGTTATCGTTATGGAATGGGACACCCCTATTTTCATCAGAGAAATGTTGGAGGGTATGTTTGGGAGCTGGGGTTTGTTACGGGTGCTTCATGTTGTTAGGGGACCCCCGTTCCCCTCCCAGAGCTATAATTCCCGGAGTTCTCTATGAAACAAGACTAATCGTTAAATGACTCTAAGTTGGAGGAACCATGACAGTTAAAGTGGTTTCCATCGTGCAGAGGCAGACCCTGGTCTTTCAAATTTCAGCAGTGCCCTGTGCGAGCCCAAAATCCAGTTCCCCCAGCCTCTCATCTTTCATTTTGCTCAATTCACTATGTCACAGTTGTGGCATCCGCTAGGCTCAGCACCCAATGTGGTGGAACTAGTCTCTGCCCTAGTGCTTTAATGTATGGGTATGGTGTGGCCTTTGGTTAACTTCAACTCAGCCTTTCTTGAGATGAACATCAAAGGCACTCTGAACGCCTTCTGGCAGTGATGTGCAATGGCAACCCCCACCAAAAAACAACTGGCATAGGAATATAGGAAGCTGCCTTTTACTGAGTCATCCTGTTGCCTCATCTAGCTCAGTACTGCCCACACTGACTGGCAGCGGCTCTCCAGGATTTCAGACAGGGGACATTCCCTGTCCTTGCTTTAGATTTTGCTGCCACCCCCACCTGGAGATGCCAAGGGTTGAAAGTGGGACCCTCAGCGTGGAAAGTATCTGCTTTATCACTAAGTTCCACCCAATTTTCATTGGCTGGCCAAAAATTATTGAGCCCTTTTGTTTACCAAAAGCAAACATGGGGTGAACAGACATGCGATCAGCAGAAGTCCATTTTCAAAAGCACCATCAGTTCCCTGGATGAAAATGATCATCTGTCTCCAGGCTAGAATTTTGAAACAATTCTGAAGAATAATGACCATCTATTGGAGGCCCCCCGACTGTCTTCGAGTCCAGTATTGGACCACTTTGATCGGATGCTCCCTGCCAATGTAGACAGATTCCTCCGAGCTGGAAGGCCCACCACTTGCTCCCTTGACCCGTGCCCGTCCTGGCTGATTAGAGCGTGTCCAGATGAGGTACGGGCCCCCCTGGGTGAGATCATCAACTTGTCCCTTGGCACAGAGACTTTCCCAGAGGAGTTGAAGGAAGCAGTGGTGCGTCCGCTCTTAAAGAAAACATCTCTAGATCCTTTAGATCTATCCAATTATCGCCCGGTTTCGGATCTTCCGTACCTGGGTAAGATAATTGAGAGAGCGGTTGCAGAACAGCTTGGTAGGTTTCTGGATGAAACATCGGCTCTAGATTCATTTCAGTCCGGCTTTCGCCCTGGTCATGGGACCGAGACGCCTCTGGTCGCCTTAACAGATGATCTCCGTAGACAGCTGGATTGAGGTGGGTCGGGACTGCTGATTCTTTTAGATTTGTCAGCAGCCTTCGATATGGTTGATCACGAACTTTTAGACCACCACCTTGCCGACGTGGGGATTCAGGGCAAGGGCGTAGCCAGGATCAAAACTAGGGGGGGGGGCAAGCCATGATCATTCAGGGGCGGGGCCACAAAGTGGGAACGTGGGCGGGGCTACAGGGCCAGCTGGCCTGGCGACATCGTGGGGGCGGCAGCGGCGGCAGCGGCCACCTTGTGCTTCTGGGGCTGGCAACGGCGGCGGCTACCCTGCTTGGCTGGAGAGGACGGGAGGGTCGGGCAGGCAAGAGGGGGTGACAGGGTGGGTGAGGGCAAGGCAAGGCACGGCCGCAGTCACGACGGCTCCGAGGCGTTGCTGCATATCAGCATAATATTTCAACCATGTTGTGGGTTCAAGCCCCACCTTAGGAAAAAATTCCTGCATTGCAGGGGGTTGGACTAGATGACCCTTGTGGTCCCTTCCGACTACAATTCTATGATTCTATTGATATATTGCCATAGCATATGCATCATTCTGCTTTCTTGAATTGTCCTACTCCTAGGCATAGCAGCCAACTCCTAGAGGCCTAGGTGCCTCCCCCCCCCCAATTACTAGTAAATACCGTATGTGAAAGAGTCATCCCCCCCATGTTGATGGGCTTTCTATGTGGGGCTTATCTGCCCCCCCATATTTTATTAAGAATGGAAGAGGGAGGGAAGGAAGGAAGAAATAGAGAGAGGGATAACTCATATTTGTGGGTGCCTCTGGGTGACGCTGTGATGCTGGAACTCTGCAGCAAGAGGACGGGAGGGTCGGGCAGACGAGAGGGGGTGGCAGGGCGGGTGAGGGCGAGGGAAGGCACGGCCGCAGTCACGACAGCTCCGAGGCGTTGCTGCATATCAGCATAATATTTCAACCATGTTGTGGGTTCAAGCCCCACCTTGGGGGAAAAATCCTGCATTGCAGGGGGTTGGACTAGATGACCCTTGTGGTCCCTTCCGACTACAATTCTATGATTCCATTGATATATTACCATAGCATATGCATCATTCTGCTTTCTTGAATTGTCCTACTCCTAGGCATGGCAGCCAAATCCTAGAGGCCTAGGTGCCTCACCCCCCCCCCAATTACTGGTAAATACCGTATTTGAAAGAGTCAACCCCCCCCCATTTTGATGGGCTTTCTATGTGGGGCTTATCTGCCCCCCCCCCAGTATTTTATTAAGGATGAAGAGGGAGGGAAGGAAGGAATAATAGAGAGAGGGATACCTCATATTTGTGGGTGCCTCTGGGTGATGCTGTGAAGCTGGAACTCTGCAGCAAGAGGATGGGAGGGTCGGGCAGGGGAGAGGGGGTGGCAGGGCAGGCGAGGGCGAGGCAAGACAGGGCCGCAGTCTCGATGGCTCCGAGGCGTTGCTGCATATCAACATAATATTTCAACCATGTTGTGGGTTCAAGCCCCACATTGGGGAAAAATTCCTGCATTGCAGGGGGTTGGACTAGATGACCCTTGTGGTCCCTTACGACTACAATTCCATGATTCTATTGATATATTACCATAGCATATGCATGATTCTGCTTTCTTGAATTGTCCTAGGCATAGCAGCCAACTCCTAGAGGCCTAGGTGCCTCCCCCCCAAAAAAGAAATTACTGGTAAATACTGTATTTTAAAGAGTCCTCCCCCCCCCCATGTTGATGGGCTTTCTATGTGGGGCTTATCTGCCCCCCCCCCCAGTATTTTATTGAGGATGGAAGAGGGAGGAAAGGAAGGAAGAAATAGAGAGAGGGATAACTCACATTTGTGGGTGCCTCTGGGTGACGCTGTGATGCTAGAACTCTGCAGCAAGAGGAAGATACCGGTACACCTGTACAGGAGCCTTGTAAGCAGCTTTCTCTCTGCTTGATTTACAGCAGGCACGTCCAACAGGTAGATTGTGATCTACCAGTAGATCACTGGATGTCTGTGGTAGATCACTGCTAGATCACTGGCACCCCTAAAAAAAGCTCACCCAAATTTTTCCTCCTCCCTAAAAAAAGCTGAACTATGACCTGAAGCCCTAAACAAAAATGGGCCTCCCTCCCTCCTAAAAGAAGCTCAACAAGTTTGACCTAAACCCCCCAAAACAGGGCTTCCCTTCCTTAAAAAAACTCAACAGCTTTGACCTGAACCCCCCAAAAGGGGGTAGATCACTCCCAGTTTTTAACTCTGTGAGTAGATCAGAGTCTCTTGGGAGGTGGCCACCCCTGATTTACAGTATACAGATGCAGGAGGAGGGGCAGACTGGAACACCAATGCTTTTTATAAACATCACTGTGTCTATCAAAGCTACAGCCCCCCCCCCTTCTTATTCACTTCCTTTTAGCCTTGCAGGGCCACCTTAGTCAAATTGAATCCTCTGCACCCTCATTAAATCGCCAATAGAACTGTTAATGCGATCCCTGAATGCCCATTAACAACTCCCACTGAATAACAATAGGGTGAATAGGGTGGACCTTGCCTGAAGGGATATTCTGCTCCATTGTCTTAACTGCTTAAGTACTGGTAGCCACTTTGCTTTATTTATTTGATGTGTTTTTGTTACAGCTGTGTTCCCGCCCCCAGCAAGTGGAGAGCTGCTCTTGCTAAAGCAAAGCCCTTTCCACTTCAGTTTTTGGAGGGGCAAAGTATTGGTTATGGTCTGTAAAATACAATAATTTTTTGCTTCTAGGGGGGGCAGCTGCCCCCTCCTGCCCCCCCTGTCTACACCCATGATTCAGGGCATAGTCCAACAATTGCTGCGTTCCTTTATCTCAGGTCGGGGACAGAGGGTGGTGCTAGAGAGGGAGTTGTCGCCGATGCTTTTTAATATCTTTACGCGCCCCCTTGCCCAGATGTCCGGAGTTTTGGGCTGGGTTGTCATCAATATGCTGATGACACCCAGATTTATCTGTTGATGGACGGCCGCCCTGCCTCGGCCCCGGACACACTGACCAAGTGCTTGGAAGCTGTGGCTGGATAGCTACGTGGGAGCCGGTTGAAGCTAAATCCTTCAAAGACAGAGGTCCTCTGGCTGGGTCGGGACGACATGGGGTTGGGGGGCCAACTCCCATCTCCTGCAGGGGCTCGATTAGTGTCAGCGCCTTCTGTCAAGAGTCTGGGCGTAACTTCGATGCCTCCCTTTCCATGGAGGTGCAGGTTGCAGCCACAGCTAAGGTGGCATTTTTCCATCTCCGCCATATCAAGCAGTTGGTCCCTTACCTCTCTCGCCCTGATCTGGCCACAGTGATCCATGTGACAGTCACCTCTAGGCTTGATTATTGTAACTCGCTCTACGCGGGGCTGCCCTTGAAGCTGACCCAGAAACTCCAACGGGTGCAGAATGCAGTGGTGAGGCTCCTTACGGGCTCCCGGCCGCGGGATCACATTCATCCAGTGCTTTACCAGCTGCACTGGCTCCTGGTGGAGTACAGGATCAGGTTTAAGGTGCTGATTTTGACCTTTAAAGCCCTATGCGGCTTGGGACCCTCGTACCTATGGGACCACCTCTCCTGGTACGCCCCACAGAGGACCTTAAGGTCCACAAACAACAATACTCTGGAGATCCTGAGCCATAAGGTGGCTAGATTGGCCTCTACTAGGGCCAGGGCCTTTTCAGTATTGGCCCCAACTTGGTGGAACGCTCTTTCACAGGAGACCAGGGCCCTGCGGGATTTGTCATCTTTCCGCAGGGCCTGCAAGACAGAGCTGTTCCGCCTGGCCTTTGGGTTGGATTCAGTCTGACCCCTGTGTTTTCCTCCCTCATGGCTTGGATTTATGGATTACTTAAAATGAGGCTGCATTTTAAATTTTAATATTGTATTTTAATCTGCATTTTAATTAATTTCTTTTTATGTTTTATTGTAATTTTATTGGTGTTAGCCGCCCTGAGCCCGGTTTTGACTGGGGAGGGCGGGGTATAAATAAAAATTTATTATTATTATTATTATTATTATTATTATTATTATTATTATTATTATTTGCAAAGTGTGTCAACAATCACAATGGTTTGGTGACCCTGTTCAGGCTGTTCTATGTCTTGTCTTAGTAATGGAATTTGGAACAGATCCTTCGTCCACCTCTTGCTCTCCATGAACCATGGTCATGGCCAAGCAGCAGAAAGTGTGATGGTGAGTGGAGATCAGTTCCAGTTCTGGAGCAAGATCTCACTAGGCTTGAAGATCATGCCCATCTTTTGTTTGACAGGGGAAACATTTGTACACACACTCTCAGAGTCTGTTGGGAGCACAGCTGGTGGAGAAGGGAGGGGAAAGGAACTGTCCAGCTAACCCCCGTTGTCCTAAATGTTTTGCAACAAAGTTTCGATGTGCAGCAGATACGTCAACAGGATTCTTCCATTCTGACTCGGAGATCGCCAAACAGTGATGGGGCTGTTCAAATGTGTTATTTCTTTGTCTTCTAAAAAAATACAAATACTACGAAGGAGATGAAAGTGGATATTGGCCTGAGGCTCTGGAAGCTATCAATCTTCCGTGGTTCTATTTCCCCCTGACTTCCAGGGTCTTTATTGATGGTGCTATCCTGGGCTTGGAGAAATTGAAAGGGAAAGCTATCTGAATTGGCAAGGCTTTAGTGGGAAGCAGGTTTGGCTTGGTATACCAGCACATTGGCCTCAAACTGTGCCCATTTTCCAGGCCAGGTTGTTTGCCTGGGTCTCTGTTTTGTTCTACCCTCTCTTTGGACACTCTGGTCCTGTCGAGAAAGCCAAAACTAACATAATGTTCATTTTTCACTGGGTTATGCTTGGCTGACATTTCCTGAAGGGAAGAGCCCCTTGATATTTATTGGGCAGGATGATAATAAAATTAAAAATCATTCAATTTAGTAATTAAAATCTCACCGTATTTCCAAGATTGAATTGTGAGAAACATATTTTTCAGTGTCTGAAGCCAGAGTGCCTAGGGTGGAGTATCGTGGAGGATTAAGTCTGCTAATATCAAGTGGAACACTGTTGCTCTATTTTGGGGAACAATTTGTGTTTCCATACATAAAAGTTTTATTGTGCAATGCAAGGGGAAAAGAAGAGCTCCTACTGTATTGCTTAATTGGGCCAAGCTCTAGGATTCGGAGCGTAGTTTTAATGTAATTGTGAGATGTGTAGTAAAATTACTACAACTGCGATCAAGCTAGCATCTTCTGAATCTAAGCACACCAGGTGTGTGGTGTAGTGGTTAGAGTGCTGAACTAGGACCTGGGAGACCAAATATCCATTCAGTAATGAAGCTCCCTGGGTGACCTTGGGCCAGTCATTGCTTCTCAACCTAATCTACCTTACAGGGTTATTCTGGAGGTTAAATGAGGAGAAGGAGACCCATGTATGCCATCCCTACGCTCATTGGGATATAAATGCAAAAATAAATAAATGCTGCAAAACTTCATGAGCTGGATTCAACTAGCAAGTCCTACTAGCAGAAGCCTGCACAAGGACTTCTGCTAGCACAGTTGGGGTTTCCCCTCTCTCCTCTCCCCCTGGGCCTGCCAAATTGGCTCGGGGGTTGGGAGAAGCCCCAGAACAGCACAAAGAGGGGGTGACAAACTGAAATGCTTGCACTCATGGAACAATTGCCATAGCACTTTGTTGAATTCCTTCTGGTGTGAGCTCAGGTTCTCTCTGAAAAGGACATGCATACATAGCTCTGAGCTCAAGTTTGATTCCGTCCTCAGCCTTCATCTTCCAACACCACCACTTGGCTTCAGATGGCTGCATTCATTTATTGATCCTTTCAAACACCCTTAAAAACAAAAGCAATCCAATGGAATCAATCTGACAAAGAAAAGAGAGGGAAGGGGGGTTGCAATGTCATTGATTCTAACCAATCAGTGCTGTGTATAGTCAATATCGAATACAGCCATACATAGCTGGTTTCCCATGAACCCTATTTGAGATGGAAGATGGTATAACTGAACCAAACACCACAGTTGGATCACTGTTCAACTTATGTATATCTGTACAAACACTTCTGCTGGCTCAGTGATGCTCTTATGCTCCACTAATGCTAAGAGTAGTGATTTTTACTACTTCCTAACAGGAAAGAGACACAGAATGATATTCATTGTGGCCAGTAAACGTTCCTGAACTGTATGATCAATGATGTAATCAGGGAGTGTAGTCAGACTTCCCCAAACCTGCTAACACAGAGCAATAGTCTGTCTAGAACCAGGGAAACTTAGTCAAGGAGGACTCTATATTATACTGAGTTGGGAGGGCAGAGTCGCAGCTAGAGAGAAACAATCTAGAGAACTGTCCACATTATATTCTGTGACTTTCTGAAGGACTCTGATCAAATTGGTGCTTTTAAATGTTCTTTTCATTCTGCACTGAGAAGGGTCGGGTTCTACACCCAGGCAGTAGCAGATGGCGTGGTGGAAAGGCAGTACTTAAACACTGTAAAGTCCTTTGGCTATGTACAATAAAATTGACCGATCTGCCTACCTGACCTCCTGACAGCTGAGTTGCTGGAGGGGCATGGCAGCAGGGAGGTAAGCAAGGTGCAAACATATTGGCATGAGTTCCAGACTGGCTCTGCTGGTGCATTTGCACCATACCAGCCTCCCTGCCAACAGGAGGTCAGGTAACCACCACCACCCCACCATGCTGTCTGCTACAGCATCCAGTGGTTAAAGCTAGGTTTGAACCTCAGAGACAAAGTCCAGGATCCCCCCAAATGACCGCACAGAGAGCAGCAGATTATGGTACCTGCAAAGAGACCCTGTGTCAGCATCTGGGCTGGCATGGGCCAATGGAGCTGTCGCTGATCACTGGCACTGGAAAAGACAGCAATTGGTTGACAGCCACCAGGTGAGGCTCTCTGGAGAGGGTATTCCACCAGAGTGGCACGACCAAGAACTCCCCCTTTTTCATTACCACCCAGTTTCCTTCAGTGCGCCTAGAGGAAAATGGCATGGGAAGGGTGAGAATAGGGAGGGGCAGAAATTCAGTTTTCTTTGCATCTTCAGGATTTACCGACGATTGAAGAGTGGCAGACAAAAATGATAGACTATGTGGAATTAGCGAGACTGACTAGCAGGATCCGGAACCAGGGGGAAGCAAGGTTCCAAAGAGACTGGAGTAAATTTGTGGACTATATGGAAAAGAACTGTAGAAGTTTAAAGACACTTGCAGGACTGAAATAAATCCTACGAATTGACTTTAAATGGGAGAGACAAAGGAACTGCGAGATAAGAACTGAATAGAAAACCAAATGAGGGGAGGGAGGGAAGTCAAGCTCGGTGGAGCATTGGGAACAAGAGATTTGGAGAGAATTGTTTAAAAAATTGATGTATGTGTTGTATTGTTTTTTAATGTTTGTTTGTTTTGTTTACTGTTTTATATGTGCTTTAATTGGAAAATCTAATAAAATGCTTTTAAAAAAAAAGAAATTCAGTTTTCTTTGCATCTTCATCGGAAACTGTGTGATTTGCACTCCTCACACCAATGCAATCAAAACACAGTTATCCTCTGAAAATTGTACCTACAAGTTTGCAGTGTCTACAATAATGTACACATGAAAGGGAAGTGCATGTGAAAATGTGCACATTTGTGAAAATAACATACAAAACCATGTTGGGGGTGATTCCTTGTAAAAATGTGTGTATTTGGAAAAATCTGCATTCAAACGCTGATGGGTTTTTATGTTTGTTAAAACAAATATGTTTGTTTGTTTGTTAAAAAAAATATCCCAATTGCTGTGGAAATAGGTAAAAAGGTAAAGGACCCCTGGACGGTTAAGTCCAGTCAAAGGCGACTATGGGGTTGCGGTGCTCATCTCGCTTTCAGGCCAAGGGAGCCGGTGTTTGTCCACAGACAGCTTTCTCAGTCATGTGGCCAGAAGGACTAAACCACTTCTGGCCCAACGGAACACCGTGACAAGTGCCGGAGCACACAGAAAGGCAGTCTACCTTCCCACCACTGCAGTACCTACTTATTACTTACTTACTTGCTTGCTTGCTTACTTACTTACTTATTGTTGAATTTATATACTGCCATATACCCAGAGGTCTCTATTTATCTACTTTCACTGGCGTGCTTTCGAACTGCTAGGTTGACAGAAGCTAGGACAGAGCAACAGGAGCTCACTCCGTCACACAGATTTGAACTGCCGACCTTCTGATCGGCAATCCCAAGAGGCTTGGTGGTTTAGACCACAGCGCCACCTGCGTCCCTGCTGCTGTGGAAATATGGAGAACTGAATTTAAGATTGACAAGATGAGAAAGTGACAGAAACCAAAATGGACACATTTATTCTAGCTGATCTGGGAGTGGGCGCTCCTTCAGATACCTAGATCCCAAGTCTTGCTGGGTTTTCCTGCTGTTTGAGAACACAAGCAGAAACACACACACACACACACACACACACACACACACACGTCACTTTTCTAGTCTACCAGCTATTTAGGTAGTTGCTGTTTTTCATTTCTGCTTTGGTTTTTGGCAGGCTCCTACTGACATAGACTTTCTACCCATGGCTTTACGGCTATGAACCATGGATTACTGAACCCTCCACTCCATTTAATATTTGTTCACCACTTTAGAATCTTTTTCTCTTTTTTGAGAAAGAGAAAGAAAGAAAGAAAGAAAGAAAGAAAGAAAGAAAGAAAGAAAGAAAGAAAGAAAGAAAGAAAGAAGGCACTGAATGTACAGGCTTCACAAGGAAAAACTGACCATTTGCTGTATAGTGTCTACCATGGTTGGGGGCAGGGGCGTAGCCAGGATCAAAATTAGGGGGGCAAGGGGCGGGGCCAAGGCACGGGGGAGGGGCCACAGGGGGGCAAGGAAAGCCATGGTCGTTCAGGGGTGAGGGGGCACCAGGATCAGCCCGAAATCGGGCTGCTCTGACCCCCTCCTCGACAGGCAGGGGCGAGGGGGTGGCAGGATCAGCCCGAAATCGGGCTGCTCCGACCCCCTCCTCCCCCTCCTCGACAGGCAGGGGTGAGGGGGCGGCAGGATCAGCCCGAAATTGGGTTGCTCCAACCCCCTCCTCTCCCTCCGCGATCGCCGGGGCGGGTGGAGGGAAAGCTGGCTTTCCCTCCACCCGCCCCACAGCCAGCCAGGGAGAAGGGAGACGGCACCAGGTGGTGGCGGGCAGCGGGGCAGGCTGGCCAGCGGCCCTGCTTCTAGGGGGGCAACTGCCCCCTCCTGCCCCCCTGCCTACGCCCATGGTTGGGGGAACCACTAGGTGCAGAGCATCTATTGGGATGGGGAGGACCAATTAGGCACACAGCAGCCATGGACAAAAATGGCCAATGGGTGGTGCATGGCAGCTGCTATTGAATAAACACTGTTAGAATGAGTTTGCTGCGTGAACTGCCTCCACTCAACTGCCTTACAAACATGTCATTGATAATCACTTAACACCCAAATGAAACAGATGCACTCCATATGGCTAATCCCATAAACTGCCAGGGCTTGGAATTGCAGCGCCCAGAGCCCTACAACTCCCAATATCTCTACTGCGAGAGTCAGTAAATTGCAAACACTTGGCAACAGCCAAAGTTATTCCCCCTAGAAGATATAGCTGGCATTATATTCCCTGGCTAGAGAGAACATCTAATGGAGTGCAGATGATGTGAACTAATCTTTTGAATAAGAGCTTAATTTACTGGCCAAGTTCTGATTACTGGATTTTGTGTTTTGGGGGGATGCGGGGAGGTTTAGTATTCTCTAAATGAACATAAAAAGATTACAAAAATTGTGAATGCAATCAGTCTCCTGGAAATCCTGGTGGTTGGCTAAACCTTGGCTTCTCTTGGTGTTAGGTAATTAAAAACACAGGGGCGAAGAATTCGGGCTATCCAACTGGAACTTGCCCAGGCTGAATCTCAGAACTGCATCAGCAGCACCTTGTGACACTTGCCTTGAATGAAGAGGGGAAAGGACACCATAAAGACATTTCTTCTGAAAATTGAAACAGTTTTCCCCGAAATGAGCAGTGTGGCTGGCTCCCTTGCAAACAAGCAGATTTAGCTCCCTGACGTATACGCTAATTAAATTATCATGGGAATACCAGTTCTCATTAGGCACCAGAAAGAGCACAATTCATCGCAGTAGAATTGGACAAATCAAAACCACTCATAGGACATCCAAATGGCTCAGATTCATGCTTAATTGGAGGATTCATTAAAAAAAAAACACCTTTGTGGGGGACTGTGCTCTGCAATGGGAATCCTGCTTGGGTCCTCATCCCTTATCCAGACCCATACACACAGAAAGCACAAGCTCTGCATGTGTCCTAACATTTCTCCCAGTGCTTGACTTTGGGCAGAAAACAACCACACACACTCACACCAAACTCAGGTGCTTGAGTGTTGGCAGGAGCAGTGTCAAAACATAGGTCTACCGAGGCTATGTATTAACCATGCACTAAAAGCACGTAGCTTTCCCCAAAGAACAATGGGAACTGTAGTTTATTACTACTCACTGGGGTACAAATTCCCAGCACCCTTAACAAGCTATGGTTCCCAGCAATATTTGGGGGCAAGCCATGCACTTTAAATGTGCTTGAAAGCGATGGTATGCAGCTTGAAGAAACAAAGAGGAAATACTGGCATGCTGGGGTGAACGTATGCAGAACTGACAAGCGTTTTGTGAAACAGACACACAAACACAAAACATGCCAGTGCAGACCACGTACGCCCAGTGGCCTCCAGAGTTTGCAGAATGTTGTGTATCAATTGGGAAAGCAGAAACAGAAAACCTTCAGTTCACAGAGGGAATGGGGGACCTGGGGACCTCCAGATGTAGCTGGACTCCAATATCCATCAGCCCCAGCTGCCACAGCCAATGGTCAGTCATGGTTCAGCAACGTCTGGAGGTTCATGCTTGCTGGAGCTAATGGGAGGTGTAGCTCAGCAACAGCTGGCTAGTTAGACCATTGATAAACAAGCAGTGGAGGCTGGTCCATGAGGGTGAATGGGTCACTGTCCCATCAGCCTCAGTCTACCCCCAGACAATCCCCTGGCCTGCCTTTCTTACAATCAGTCAGGATCTGGGTCTACCTATCATTGGCCTCCCAGCCTTGCACCCAAATGGGCCCCTTCCCACGGCCACCAGCAGACCTCCTCTTCTGTTCTTAACCACCACAGCTGCGTATTATGAGTGAATCTCCAACCCTGAATGCATCTCTATATGAAATGACTCCAAATCAGAAAACAAATCGGGTCCTCCCTCAAAGAGAGTGAGACCTGGCAACCAAACCCTGTGTTGT
Organism: Zootoca vivipara; assembly: GCF_963506605.1. Taxonomy (NCBI): domain Eukaryota; kingdom Metazoa; phylum Chordata; class Lepidosauria; order Squamata; family Lacertidae; genus Zootoca; species Zootoca vivipara. Next base: position 38,795,046 of record NC_083277.1, read on the forward strand.
GGATGGGTATGATTGGATAGCCACAACACCCATCTGGTAGGTCCCTTGATGCAGGGTTTAATCGGGCCAATGGGACGCAGGCTAAACGTATCAAGGGACCTATATATGCCCATGCATGTGACCCAGAGCATCTTTTGGCCAGTGCATCAGAACACCCGCCCACCTCTCCCTACTTTTAGGGCTTGTGCGCTTGACCTTGCTATGCCGTCATGTGTCGTCTGCCGTTGGGACAGGGGCATGGCAGGAATTTTCCCCACTTGGCTGATTGGCTGGTGCCATTTGGGTTTCGCCTGCTGCGTAGCAAATTGTCACAGCTTGTAAGGTTGCAGATAGGCACTGGTTCAGGTGATAGGGATGGGAGAACGCTCTCGCCATCCCTATGTGAAGGGTATTCCGTTAAAGGAATCCAGGGACTCAATGGTTTGGTCAACCCTGTGAGGGGGTTGTGCCCGTGCCTGAGTCCAGGGGGGCATCTGGGTGGTGGACAAATCCTGTTCCCGGCTTTCTGCCTATCCGGGTGTTCACCCTTGGCTGACCTATGCTGGAACCCTGGGTCAGCACTACCTGCAACGGTGCAGGGAGCTAGTCAAACCACAGCCTATGCAACCACTCACTTGCTGTAATCAATAAAGTTGTGGCCTAAATTCTGCCAAAAACCAAACCAAAATGTGAGTCTTGTCTGAATTTATTTAAGGGGGAGGTTTAAAGGTCTTAACACGCAAAATGGCTGCTTCAACAACTTATGAAATTTCTACACCTAAACAGTACAATATAGAGATATTTATTTGCCTTATGCTAGGGTTGCTGTAAAGTGAAATATGTTGAGCTTTCTTGGGCCAAGTTGATTCCCCCCCCCAAAAAAAAAGAATCTCAAAAACATTTAAGTTTATGGGCGTTTTTAAAGGAAATTGTCCAGAATCTAGACTTCTGACATGGGTTGCCATACGTCCAGATTTTCCCCAACATTTCAGCGGTTTCCGCCCGGACACTGTTTCCAACAACCGTATTCCGGCTATGTCCAGGAAATTCCGGACGTATGGCAGCCCTACCTTAGGCCAGAAATGTGTTATCTCAAATCCCAGCATAATAAAAAGTTCACATTAAAATATTACATGTTTGCATTCAAATATTTCCACATGGACACACATATAGCTTAGGAACAAACCACCCTGAGTTACTGAATCTACTCTGGCCTTAACATTTTGGGCTTACATCAGAGAGCTTCTGGCCTGCTTCAAATTTCTCATTCAGACTTTAAAATCAAACCAAAACCAGCTTGTGGATCTTGGAACCTTTGTGAGGTATCCTGTTACAGATTTCCCTCTTATATAGCATGCATTCAAATTAATGATGAAATGGTGTCCACAGAAAAAAGAAAGATTGCCAAATCAACATCTGGGCTGCTACGTGGATAGCAAAGGCGATAAATGGATGATGGATATTATTTAAAAACAAAAACAAAAAACTCTATTTTTATGTGGCCTGGTTTTTAGAGGCAGATGTTCCGTGTTCACAGTTCCTCTTGGCCTGGAGGAGAACTTGTTTAGCTTTGGCATATGAAAATAAGATAATCTGCTTTCTTCATCTGTATATCTTCTGTGTCTTCCCAAAGGGTGTATAAAACATTCCTATAGTCTGAGGACCATTTCAGAGACCACTCTTTCAGAAAAAGCTAAGCATTCATCAGCATGAATAATTGGGTGCTATTAAGGCAGAGATCACATATTAAAATATACTCTAAAATGCACAATTGGACAATACTTTATTACAATATATTACAAGATAGTAGCAGGCTATTGAGTTCCCTGGAACTTTTCAGGTTCCTCCAGATGATCTATTTATTGAGCACGATTTTCGTATGTAATGCTTACATGGAGGTGAAATTATACCCAGTCTTTAACCAGCATTTGTTCTGAATTGTTTGTGGGGAGCTTATATGACAATAAGCACTCATCTTGATTTACTTGCAGAGTGTTTATAGGTGTTCCCGTTAATCATTTGTTCATACCATGGTTTTCAATGCATTTCATCATCATTTTCCTAACTGCAAATGGGTGTTTTTTAAAGTGGAATTTTTTTCATTTGAATCCTGCTTACAAAATACTGATGGATGTTGTTTAGTCATTTAGTCGTGTCCGACTCTTTGTGACCCCATGGACCAGAGCACGCCAGGCACTCCTGCCTTCCACTGCCTCCCGCAGTTTGGTCAAACTCATGTTCGTAACTTCGAGAACACTGTCCAACCATCTTGTTCTCTGTCGTCCCCTTCTCCTAGTGCCCTCAATCTTTCCCAACATCAGGGTCTTTTCCAAGGATTCTTCTCTTCTCATGAGGTGGCCAAAGGATTGGAGCCTCAGCTTCATGATCTGTCCTTCGAGTGAGCACTCAGGGCTGATTTCCTTCAGAATGGATAGGTTTGATCTTCTTGCAGTCCATGGGACTCTCAAGAGTCTCCTCCAGCACCATAATTCAAAAGCATCAATTCTTTGGCGATCAGCCTTCTTTATGGTCCAGCTCTCACTTCCATACATCACTACTGGGAAAACCATAGCTTTAACTATACGGACCTCTGTCGGCAAGGTGATGTCTCTGCTTTTTAAGATGCTGTCTAGGTTTGTCATTGCTTTTCTCCCAAGAAGCAGGCGTCTTTTAATTTCGTGACTGCTGTCACCCTCTGCACTGATCAAGGAGCCCAAGAAAGTAAAATCTCTCACTGCCTCCATTTCTTCCCCTTCTATTTGCCAGGAGGTGATGGGACCAGTGGCCATGATCTTGGTTTTTTTGATGTTGAGCTTCAGACCATATTTTGCGCTCTCCTTTTCCACCCTCATTAAAAGGTTCTTTAATTCCTCCTCACTTTCTGCCATCAAGGTTGTGTCATCTGCATATCTGAGGTTGTTGATATTTCTTCCGGCAATCTTAATTCCGGCTTGGGATTCATCTAGTCCAGCCTTTCGCATGATGAATTCTGCATATAAGTTAAATAAGCAGGGAGACAATATACAACCTTGTCGTACTCCTTTCCCAATTTTGAACCCATCAGTTGTTCCATATCCAGTTCTAACTGTAGCTTCTTGTCCCACATAGAGATTTCTACTGATGGTAGGCAGCCTTAATTAACATAAAAATAGCTCCCTTGAATCAGGCTGATGACCCATCTAGTCCACCACCCCTGTTCTCACAGAGCCCAACCAGGTGCCTATAGGAAACCTACAAGCAGGACCCAAGCACAAGAGCTCTCTTCTCTCTTGTGTTTTCCAGCAAAGCCTGGGAGGAGGATGGCGCAAGGAGAAACACACACACACACACACAGAGAGAGAGAGAGAGAGCTGGGCTACTTGTTATAGTCATAGTCAGCTTTTAGACTGCTGGCTCATTAAATCTAGGCGGTATAGGTATCAGGCTACAAACTTAGAGTTTGAAGCTAAAGAAACAATGGCTGCTTCCCATATATGAAACCATAAAGCCCAAATCTTATACAGATCTGTGGCATACCTTAATGAAAACACACAAGTTCCACTTAGGCAAAAAGCAGCAATAAAGAGAAACATGATAGTTTCTATATGAGCATAGCAGAAGAGTGATTCTATTGAAATACAGAATTTCTGTAATGCTTGGGGCTACTTTGAGTTTTACTCCTGAATTAATCTTGTTCAATCCGACTGAGGTTAACAGTTCTATGGATTTGAAATCATTGGTTTCAATTTCATTGATAGCAGCAAATAAAATTGTTGGCAAAGAAATGCCAACAAATCCCAATGGACTAGGAACATTTATTGAAATGCCTTGAATTAGCAGAGTGGATAAACTAGCCATATTGGCCCAAAGGAGGACTACGGGAGAATAATTTGGCCAGCGATTGACTTGTTTTGTTAACTAGTGAAATGCAAGATAAGGTAATGTAAGAATGGCAAGAAATCTTTTTGTGGAATGTTGAAGGAGAATTAATGAAATCAGGGGTGAATATTGATTTTTCTTTTACAGTTTAAGAAGAGATGCCCTCTTTGTGTCCATGTCCAATATTTTACCTTGGGCCAGTCACTGCTTCTCAGCCTAACCACATTCACAGGGAGGGATGTTGTGGGAATTAAATGAAGCAGGGGAGAATTGTGCATGCCACTTGGAGCTCCTTAGAGATAAGGTGGGAGTAAAAAGGCAATAAATTAATAAAATAAAGCACAAACAAGCTGTGGTTCTGGAACGGTAATAAAAAAGACAAGAGAAATTAAGAAGTGGCTGTTTAAAAATGCACAATAAAAATGTGCATTCAGTATATAAAAGTTCAGGATGTTCATTTGGGACAGTGACACCTCTAGGTCAAGAACAGCAATGTCAATATGGGAGCAAGTTAAGGTGCTGGATGCTCTCTGCAAGCTGCCAGTTTCCGCTACCTAATTCTAAAGAGCAATAAACCTCCGTCCGTACTGTATCTTCAAAAACATCAGCTGAATTAATACAGTAACAGTCATCACAATGAGTTCATTTCTTTCCTTCCTCGATTTAAATGCAAGGAAGCCAATTCCATTAGTGAATCTCCGAGGTAACTATTAATAAGCTACTTTTGCAAAAAACAAAACAAAACAATTTTTAGCTGTCCAATCCCCCCCCAAAAAAAAACCCAGACCGGTCTCTGCCCTGAGTCTAGATGTAGACTAGGGGGTGAAGTAGCTATGAGCTTCAAGATGGTGCTGGACAACAGCTCTGGCCCTCCCTGAACACTGGCCAAACTGACTAGGGCTTATGGGAGTCCAACCACATCTGGGGGGCCAGAGGTTCCACTTCTCTGATTTTAGCAGTACAGGAGATGCCAGAAGGAGGGAATGGCTTGTGTGATGTCACTATACCTGTGTGCATCAATCCAGATATTGCCCTGGTCAACAGGGCAACTACCAGAGTGCTTACACCAGTTTGCCATTTCATCATTACATGAAGACTGTAATGTAGTTGCCCCATCAAAGTTACATGTGAATATATAAGTTTTCAGAAATCTACTGAGCAGTGCTAAGAATACTGATTTGCACAATCACGAAAAGGAAACCAAATACGAGTGAGTGGTTTCAAGTTAGCCCCAATTTTAAACATGAGGTAGAATAATTACGTTCTCATTCTTACAAGGTGATGTCATATAAAGAGGTCAGCATTCCTGTATAAATTGGTGACGCACACAGCTTCTTAAGGTGGTTCCAAAATTAGCAAGCCCTCCGTCATAAAATCATTATGTCATTTTTGTCCAAATATGTACAGTCTGCAACAAGGCTTCTGGAGTTTGCTCTGGGTCTGTTATTTATCTTGAGCGGTGTCAGTTTATAAAATGGTTTCGGCAATTTCCATTCCAGTATCAAATCCTCCTTGTGGGGGTGGGGGGGGGGTGAGGAGGGAGCCACTGGATTATTAAAGAAACATTTCCAAGTTTAAAAATGTTAGTATTAAAAAATCTATGATCTCTCCCTCCTCGTGGTGATCTCATGCACGATAAGCAAGAGAAAAAAGCTGGTAACATTTCCCCCCCTAAAGTGTGTACTCTATGTATGATTCAGCCAAGACTTAATATAATTTCCTGCTTCTTTTTTCATATTTAGAAACAGTGGATGTGACTGTTTCTGCACAAACACACATTACTTTCTCCAGATATAGGTCAGCTTTCTAAAGGGCTGGCTGTGCATTTAAAATTAGTGTTCCATGAGCGTCTTGCTTTTTGCAGCGCCCCATGTAATGAGTCTGAGAGATGAGTTGTGCCTCGTTCTTTGCGTTATTCTGTCGACATCTGAGCGCTGCCTGTACCAGGAATGTATTTAGAAGCCTGCTTTGAGTCATATGTTTAGGGAAAGATGGGGGTGATTAACTGTGTGCAAATGACACAATTTGAGCCATGATTGTGCCTGTAAAGTCTTAGTCATATGCGCTGGTTATAAAATCATGAAAAATGTTAGGGGCTGGCTTGGAGGTACATTAAAACAACACCCAGTCCATCCTTGGCCTCAAAGAAGGCCTAACTGTGCCCAAATTATTTCTGAGACAGTTGTTGTTGAAAATCGTGTCCTCCCTAAAAGAGGTGCAACCCGGCAACCAAACCCTGTTTTGTGGGCGGGTACGATTGGATAGCCACAAGACCCTGTTGGTAGGTCCCTTGTTGCTGGGTTGAATCAGGCCAATGGGACGCTAGCCAAACTGATCAAGGGACCTATATATACCCATGCACGTGACCCAGAGCTTCCTCTTTTGGTCAGTGCATTGGAACACCCGCCCACCTCTCCCTACTTTTAGGGCCTGCGCGCTTGACCTTGCTATGCCGTTGTGTGCCGTCTGTCGTTGGGACAGGGGCACGGCAGGAATTTTCCCCACTTGGCTGATTGGCTGGTGCCACTTGGGTTTTGCCTGCCGCGTAGCAAATCGTCACAACTTGTAAGGTTGCGGATAGGCACTGGTTCAGGTGAAAGGGATGGGGGAACGCTCTCACCATCTCTATGTGAAGGGTATTCCGTTAAAGGAATTCAGGGACTCTATGGTTTGGTCAACCCTGTGAGGGTGGTTGTGCCCATACCTGAGTCCAGGGGGACATCTGGGTGGTGGACATAGCATGTCCCAGCTTTCCACCATTCCAGGTGTTCACCTGAGGCTGACCTATGCTGGTGCCCTGGGTCAGTGCTACCTGCAACGGTGCAGGGAGCTAGTCAAACCAGAGCCTATGCAACCACTCACCTGATGTAATCAATAAAGTTGTGGCCTAAATTCTGCCAAAAAACCAAACCAAGATTTGAGTCTTGTCTGAATTTATTTAAGGGGGGAGGTTTAAAGGTCTAAACACGCAACACAGTTCTTCTCCACTGGGGACAGGGAAGACGAGAGGCAATGCCATGTGCCTGAGTGCCTCCCGTACAGTAGGCTAGTCTCTACAAACACTTGAACTGGATGGAAGATAGAGAAAGATGCCTGAGGAAAACATTGCAGCCAAGGATGCTGTGAAGCAGGACCACTGAGGGCCATGATCTGGGGAGAGTGGGGTGGCTGGGGATGAGGCAGGGTAGCCAGATAAAGAGAATGAGATTGGCATGCCTTGAAACCAAAGACAGGAACTATAGATAAGTTCCTTATCATATTTGTGGCTTTGGAAACAAAGGCTGACTTCCTTTCCATTAAAAAAGCCACATTCTTCCTAAGATGAAGCTCTTTCTAACAGCAATAAGCTTTGGGGGTGGGGGAGATTGTGATTTTTCAGTGTGTTAAGATGATGCGTTCAGCACTCAAAATTCAAAACAGCTTCTATACAGTCCCCCAACAGCTGAGCCTTTGTCTCATTCTACTCCATATAAGCCAAAGTTATATGACTAAATGCAAGAGAACAGGCTGTACCTAGAGTCGATTGCTATACTTGAACAGTTCTTGCCAAATGGGAATCATTTTGTGCTGTACTATCCAAAAGAGTGGAGTGTTGTTTTGTCATCGTTCCCCCACCCCACCCCCAACCCAGAAACTCCCCAATGACTTCTGGAGATTTGCAGGTCTCTCGTCTGACATGACAATAAAATCACAAGTGACTCTTCACTCTGTTTACCCTGCATCATTCTAACGTTTGATTGAGTTGTCAGTGAATATCGTCTCATCACCTCAGGCAGATCTCCAACCAGCAGAAGCTAGATCACTGGGGCCCAGGCCTCCCCCTGAAAATGTCAAGCAATTCTTAAAAACTTCATCCTCAGCATTTCAAAGCCTCACACTCTTTCCTGTCCCACACATATTTTGTACAGTGGCAGCTTGGTTCTCAAATGGCTTGGCTCCTGAACAAATCGGCTCCTGAATGCCACAAACCCAGAAGTAACTGTTCTGATTTGCGAATGTTTTTTGGAAGCCAAACATCCGACATGGTTTCTGCTTGACTGCAGGAAGCTCCTGCAGCCAATCGGAAGCTGTGCCTTGGTTTTCGAACGGTTTCGGGAGTTGAACGGACTCCCGGAACGGGTTAAGTTTGACAACCAAGGTACCACTGTACTTTGTACTTCCTTGAACTTACAGAGGCACTGACCACTGGTCCTGCTTGCTAGGGATGATGGGAGTTGTAGTCCAAAAACAGCTGGAGACCCAAAATTGGGAAATCCTGCTCTATACAATGTGTACTCAAAAGTAAACCCTGCAGGAAAACACATTTAGGATTGCAGCCTAAGCTTTCGAGGATCCACACAGTCCCGGCGTAAGCAGACTGGGAAAAAAAATCCAACATCTGCCATCCTCCCTGCTCCAACGGAGTTAGTGGCTCTTTTAATCTCCCATTTCTTCCTTGGAGTTCTGCCACCGCTGCAGCGTGCCTTTGTGAAACAGATCTCCCCGTTCAAGCAGCAGCAGCTTTTCATTTGTGTTTTATCTTTTTGCTGAAGAATGCGGAGCTATGCAATCGGGGGCGAAATACGCCCTGAAAAGCAAAGGGGGTCAAGGATCTGAAGTTACCCACCATATTAATGACAAGCCAGCAGCTGCACCATGGCAACCTGGGAGAAGGTTGCTCAGCGTGGAAGCCATGAGTGGTGGATGGAAGGGCTCTGAGAGAACACTAGAGGGAAGTGAATGGAAATAACATGATGTTCCCGTTCTTCTCTGCCAGGATAGACATGTGCAGCTTAATCCCTTGGAGGCTGAGAGAGCCCAGGATTGCCAAGAAAGGTCCGGAGGAAGGAGATGAGGAAAATAAAGGTGAGCGGGGAGCAACAGTCTGAATCCATGCAGTCAGTGTTGTGATAAAGGGTTCCATATTCCTTTTACACATCACTTGGGAAGACAGGCGAACCAATGCCAGTGTACTGGAAGAAGCAAATATCACCAGTGTTGAAGCAATAATTCTTCAGCATCAACTTTGTTGGACTGGTCATGTTGTGCGGATGCCTGATGATCGTCTTCCAAAGCAACGACTCTATTCTGAACTTCAAAATGGAAAGTGTAATGCTGGTGGTCAACAAAAGAGGTTTAAAGACTCTCTCAAGGCAAAACTAATCTTTTTTATAAACACCGACAACTGGGAAACACTGGCCTGCGAGAGGCGCTCCAACTGGAGAACAGCCTTTACCAAAGGTGTCATCAACTTTGAAGACACTTGAACTCAAGATGAGACAGAGAAACAAGCTAAGAGGAAGGCACATTTGGCAAACCATGATCAACTCCCACCCGGAAACCAATGTCCCCACTGTGGAAAGACGTGTGGATCCAGAATTGGCCTCCACAGTCATTTAGGGACTCACTGTTAAAACCGTGTTTATGGAAGACAATCTTACTCAGCTACTGCACAAGTGATTGCCAAAGAAGATAAAGGGTTCTATATTCAGTGGTATCGCTTGGCCTGGATTCTGCTCCCGGGAAGAGAAAGTTTGCTGAGCGATATCAGAAAAAGGCCTCCTCCTCCTCATCCTACAGACCATTCTGTTTTTCTGTGTTGCTGCTTGTGTTCTGCAGAGTGCCACTGAAGCAATAACAGTGCATAGTGATGGTCCATGGGGTCACGAAGAGTCGGACACGACTAAACGATTAAACAACAAAACAAGTGATGGATTTATACTGGACCGTCCACACATTGTCCTGCTGGTGTTATTGCATTCTTGAGGAGCAACAAAAGTGGGACAAAAAGTAAAAAAATAAATAAACAACATTTGTGTTCAGCAGGAAGTTGGCAGCTTTCAAAACTCTTAGGTGGGCTCATTGGGGTGGAAGGACTCTCTCAAATAAGGCCTAGACCACATAAGACTTTAAAGATCTAAACCTGCACCTTGAAGTCAGCTTGGAAAAACAAACCAGTAACCCATGCAGATATTTCAGGACAGGTGTGGCGCATTCCTTGCCACTCCATTCCTAGCATATAGCTGAGAATCTTAAATTAACTCTTTGCACATTTTTGTAATACCAATGTGTTGCTGCTGGGATGCCAGACACCTAATAGGAATAGTAAGCAGAAGAGGCATAAACAGAAGGACACAGGGCCCCGAGACTTACAAAAGTTTAGAGGAGGAGAGGGGTGAATCAGTGGTGTCATTTCCCCCTGCATATTTTGCTTACCAGCTTTAAAACAAGGAGAAGCAATCAGGAAAGGGAAAGTCAAACAACAAGGTTGGGTTCTCTTTTCTATACTGTGTTGAGGTTTGAGTAAATAGATGCTGTTAAATAAATGGTGATGAAGAAATAAAACCAAGTTGTCAAATAGCCCTGCCATGTTAGAGGTGTATCCGCAGGGTGCCTTCCTCCTGTTGACAGGAGCAACTTATGCCAGACTCTCAAACGCTACACTCTACACACTTCCATTCACTCTGCCGCTTCCCCCCTGGGAAAATCTGCAGTTCAGCAGTGAACAAACAATAATCAGGTTTGCCATGGATAGCCATTTGTTCCGAGTTAGCGCAAAAGAGCGGGTTTTTCATGGGCAAGTGGCAGGGCAAAAAGAAAAGCACAAGGCTCCATCCTTTCTAGGCATGGGACAAGCGGAAGTGTGGGCAAGCCCTTTGTTTTTACCACAACCATGGACTCAGCTACAGTAGTAAAAAAGATGATGCTTTGAATGTGTTATAAACATGCAACAACAGATGGCACCAGAGAGCAAATAAATTTTCTATGTGAGTTTTACATAGGGTTTTTTTCTTTCTTTCGTTATAACGATTTAATTTCTGATTTATTTATAGCATTTTCCCCCCGTGTGCAGATCCACCCCATTTCAGCAGTGAGATCTGGTGGTTGCCATGTGAAGATTGATCTCATGACAAATTGCCAGCATTTGTGAGAGGCAAAGTGTTCTATATGCAAAAGGGAGGAGGTAATTAATATTAAAAACATTTGGTTACATAAGAAACAAGCCTGAGAAGTTGGCCTTGAATTCCTATGAGAGAAGACAGGAGTCCTGTTCAGGCATTTAAAGACATGTGATGGAGAGATCACATGAGGGAAGAGAGCTGTGTACATAATTGCAATTTACTTGGGCCTTTATATTAGTAGCTGCTGTATCTGCAACAGTGACCCTGTTCAGGCATTGATACAGGTGATGCAGGAAGAATGGAGAACCTGTTGCTCTCCAGATATTGCTGGACTGCAACTCCCATCAGCCATAGCCAGCATGGCAAATGGCCAACGTTGATGGGAATTGTAGTCCGGGTACATCTGCAGGGCTGCAGGTCTCACAACACTGTGATAGAAATTGCACGAGGGGTGAAGCAAGGCTGAGTCCATTGGCTTTGCCCCTTCACTGTGTCGCTTAGCCCAGTTCTGCAGCCCTTCTGCTGCTGCAGAGCAAACACCTGCAGCAGACAGAACGCAGTAGAAGCTGTGCAGGCCAGGGTGGCCAAACTGCGTGGCTCTCCAGATTTTGTTGAACTAAAACTCCCAGCAGCCCCAGCCAGCCCTGCCAAATGATCACAGATTGTGAGAGTCAGTGGTGTAGCAAGGTCAGGTGGTACCCGGTATGGAAAAATTCTTGTCACTCCCCACCCCCCACATTGAAATCTAGCTGGACTCCCAAGAGACTGCGATCTACTCACAGTATGAAAAGACTGCCTGTGATCTACCCATTGTCATTGCTAGGAGTTCTTGAGCTCATTTTAGGGGAGGGTTGGCAAAAGCTGTTGAGCTGAGCTGTTTTGGGAATTGCAGGGTTTGTGTCCTGAATTTAGGGAGCTTCTGCTTCTCTCCTTCCCTCTACCCTAGCACGGCAGTGTACCACAGCTCCCCCCTTCCCCCGACGGGAGTCATGTCACCTCCCCCTCAGAGATGACACCCGGGGCGGTCCGCACCCACCACACCCACCTTGCCCCTGATGAGCATTACTGTTTGGCAACATTGGGAAGACCTCCTGTTAGCCACCCCAGCAGAAGCTCTTGGCAAAGCTTAGAACTCTGCCTAATCAGGGTTCTAAATTGCACAATGAGCCTATGCAAGCTTGGCGGGTTCTCTGCTGCAGAAGTTCATTTTGCACAAAGCCAGGAGGGCCTCAGACCTGCACAAGGAGATGCAGCAGAGAGAGGCTGGGGCTAATGGGTTCATCCCTCCACTCACAAAATCTCTTACTTGCCTTTAAATGTCTGAACAGGGTGAGGATTGCAAATATACCAGAAGCTTATCAAAGAGTCCTGCTAAGATGCTAAGTTTTCTGAGTATTTGGTCAGGCACAAAACTGGGATGATTAGTGCTTGTTTCCTGCTCCATCCGCTCGGCTTTCAGCTGAATATTTTGTAACCTGGTACAGGACGGGATTGGGGATTATCGGTTTGTGTTTGTTTCATATTTTTAATATGTATGTTGTGGGGGGGGTTTATATTGTGTTTTTATGTTGTGACCTGCCCTGAGATCTACAGATGAAGGGCAGTATACAAATTTAATAAATACAATAAAATACAATAAATAAATTGGCATGAAGCACTGTTCCGTTTTCCAGATGAAACCCAACATGTTACCTCAAGTGGAACAAAATTTATGACATTTATTGCGCAGGATTCATTACCAGGCTGCATTTTTATCAGACGCAGCAAATTCCAAATGGCCTTGACAGCTGTTCCTTGTAGGGAAAAGCAGCTGGGGGGGGCTATATTTTGTTAGCATAGTAGCAGCTGGTGAGAGGGGTTTTTTTTAACTCAGCCTTCCCAACCTGGTGCCTTCCACCTGTTTTAGACTACAACTCCCATAATTCCTGACCATTGGCTACACCAAATGGGAACTGCAGTCCAAAACCATGTTGGGAAAGGCTAATTACCTCTTCCCCTGCTTGCTACTTTTCTGTTGAAAATTAAATTTAACACCCCCCCGGACCTCACCTGGTTGCTTTCCCCTTGCAAGGCTCCATAGAGACCTTTACAATAGGTGCTGAACTTAACAGGGAAAGGAACAGCAGGTAGGTGCCAAATCCAGGGGCGTACCAAGGGGGGTGATGGGGGTGGGCTGCCCCAGGTGCCATCCTGGGGGGATGGCACTTGGCAAGCCCCTCCCTGGCCCGCCCCTCGCCTCCACCTGCACATGCGCAGTCCGTACGGGCTGTTGCTGGCACGCGGTGACCTTGCAGGCTGCCGCTCTTGCGTGGCTCCCCCATGGGGCCGCTGCGCGCCAGCGGTGCCCCGTGCGGACTGTGCATGTGTGGGATGCCATGTGTGCACAATCCGCATGGGGTGCCACACAGGCGCTGCACCCGGTACCAGCTGGGCTAGGAACGCCACTGGCCAAATCACTTCCTTCTGAAACATTTAGTGTCAAAATGCACAATCCTTGCCCTTAAGCCTCAGTATTTCACTCCTTTGCCCTTCAATTTCCTTCTATAGAAATCATTGGGGGTTTTTTCTGCACAGGATAATTCAGGTGACAGGGAGTCCTACTGTAATGTCAAGCAAGACCAAATTTAGATTGAGAAGATGCAGAAAACAGTAAGGTAAATCACTTCCCTGATGAGTGGTAATAGCCCCCCTCTGGCGTCAAACCCTTAGGAACAGATCTCCAGGACTTTGGGGACTAGGGCACATGACAGATTATTTACAGATTGGCCCACCTTCCCGGGGCAGCTTGTTCCTGAATTTCCATTGCCAGCTTTGGAAATGTCGCTGGCCTCGTGCAATGCTTTCTGGTCCTGTTCTGCAAACGGAACGGTCGTATAAGTATGTGAAAACAGCAAGCGCAGAATTTTTAAGATGACAAAATCACAGGGCAGGTGGTTTTAAATCCGAGTCTTTCCAGATAATCTAAAACTAAATAACATGTGAAAAGGGGCGCGTGCGCGCACACACACACACACACACACACACTGGTGCAAATGCTGTAATAAATCCTCTGATGCTGTTTACACCAAGATGACATTTTGGTTCCCGGCCAGGAAAACATCGCTGCCTTAGTGACAGCATGGAGATAGAGTTTCCTTACCTTTGTATCACTATGCAGAAGAGGCAAGGCATCTCCATGCGGTGCAGCACTTGGAGCGAACTGGCGTCTTCTTGATATTTCCCCCACCGTAATTACAGATGAGGGCTAACAAAAACACGTCCGGAGCCTAGTGTAGAGAAAGAAATCTGGGATTATCCATCCCATAGGCTAGCAAAGCCACCCCCCCCCCCAGCAGGAGCAGCCCATACAGAGGAGACAGAGGTGGAGAGTGCAGCCTGAGTTCTGTCTCTCTTGAAGCGATCTGTCAAACCAGAACTTTAAATAGTGGTTCAGCAATTTAAATAACTGCATTTGCCAAAATCTTACTGCAACAAGCACCATGTATGCCACAGACGTTTTCCTTTTTCCAGCATTTCAATATCATTTCCCGTGGTTAACTGGCATAGGAAGAGCTTTTTTGGACCAAGTCAATGATCCATCATGCTGTTCTCAAAGTGGCCAACTTTGCAAGATCGCTTCCCCCACTTGTGATTCCCAGCAGCTGGTATTGAGATTTATGCATGTAAAGCAGAGAAGAGATTAGCACTTGCGGTCTGGTTGTTATCTACAGTGCTAATAATCCCCCCCCCCCATTTCAGTGAATTTATCTCAGGGTTTCGAAAAAATAGTGAGTCACCTTTGACAACCAGCGCCTTCCCCCTAAAACGAAGATGCTCCGTAATCAGCTGCCCCTTACCACTTGTCCTGATTCCCAGGTGAAGTGTGGCGCTGTTTGCTTGCCACGTGGTTTTGCAAAAGGCCTCCGCCAGGGGATGCAACACGGCAAGCACTGATTCCATTAGCAGAAGGAATAACTGTGTTATGTAACTTGCCGTATTAAACCATTTCACAGATTGAGTCTAAACATTGTTCCCGAGAGGAAAGTACCGGCTGGCATAGTTTACATTTTTTAGCTTGATGGAAAGTCAAAGCACACGCGTATCCACAAGATTTAGTGGTTATTAGCTGAAAGCTTTTGGGCAAAGTGTGACGTCTCTGTTTTTCACTAAGGCCCTTTTCAGATTCAGGGCTCCCATGACCCTGTTAGAGATTTTCCAAGATGCCAAAATAAGGGATTCTATCTACTCAAGAATCTCAGGATTTGGCTGGACCGAGTTTGTTCTGAAGTCCTAGTGACTGAAGAGGAAAGTAGAGAATTATTACATCATACAACTTTGAGATGCTCAATAAGCCATCAGAGGTAGGAATTCGCCCCTTCTGGATGATATGAGCCGAAGAGAGTGGAAATGCATAAAGCATAGTGGATTGGGACATAAGATTAGCCCTGCTGGATCAGACAACTCCCATCATCCATTGGACATTCTGGCAGGGGCTGATCAGAGTTGAAATCAGTAGGTTTCTGTTCTATGTGCTCTTTGGTTAGGGCTGTACCTGAATGTGAGAAGGCAGCTCCTATGATGCTACTGGGGTGATGGTAGCAGAATTCCTTTTTCCGCACCAGACGAAAGCAGATTTTGCTATTCCTTACAAGGCTGCAACTTCTAGAAAGTTCTCAGGTGTACAGAATAATGTTTGATTACCAATTTCCACATGACTATAATAAACAGCCTATTTATGATCAGCCAAGGGCTGCTTTGGGACTACAGTTCCCATCATCCCTGACCACTGGTCCTGTTAGCTAGAGCTAATGGGAGTTGTAGTCCAAAAAACAGCTGGAGGGCCAAGTTTGGCCACCACTGAGCCAAGCACTCAAAGGGTAGATCCACATGACCTTGGCATATTCCGCCAATAATTCAGTCTCACCGTGAGTTACTTCAGGACAAACTAGAGGAAACACTTCTTCATGCAATACACAATCAATTCATGGGAATTCACGACCACAAGATGTTGCAGCGGCCAAGAGACTACATGCTTGCTTTTTGTCACATTTGTTAACCCCACTCAAAGGCCTTAGGCCTGTGCATGTGGTTCTCTCACCTCCTCATTTCATCCTCAAAGCAAACTTCTCAGATATATGGAGCTGAGAGGCCACCTAGCTGTGTGGAGATTTGAACCTGGGACTCTGGCTTCGTGGTGTCAATGGTTATCAGCCACATGCCTTTAGATACCAGTTGCTAGGGATCAACCACAAGGGAGAACTGTTGCCTTCCCTTCATGTCCAGCTTGTGGGCTTCCCAAAAGCATCTTGTTGGCCACTGTGGGAAACAGAATGCTGGATTAGAACATTCTTTGGTTTGATTCAGCAGGGCATTTCTTAGGTTCGTCTTTTATTATACCAGTAGTCATCTTTTGGCAGAACCCTTCACAGAACCTGTTCTTGCAAATCAGCCATCCACAATCTAGTGCCCTCCAGATGTTGTCGGACTACAACTTCCATCTTCTCTG
This sequence comes from Zootoca vivipara, assembly GCF_963506605.1. Taxonomy (NCBI): domain Eukaryota; kingdom Metazoa; phylum Chordata; class Lepidosauria; order Squamata; family Lacertidae; genus Zootoca; species Zootoca vivipara. The sequence goes on from NC_083277.1 coordinate 38,811,249, forward strand.
ATCATCTGCCATGCTGGCTTGGGTTGATGGGAGTTGGAGTCCAACAACATGTGCAGGGCCATCCCATTGGGGAAGGTGGTTTCAAATGCCTCTATCTATCACACAGAGTGGACTATCATTAGTGAAGCTGTTTATACAGTGGATTCCATACACCCTCACGAGACACTTCATGGTGGAAGAATAAAGCCTGTGGATTGTCCTTCCAGGTTTTTTTCAGACAGCCTGGGATATTTTGTTCCGCCACTCTTCAATCCTAGAAAGACTGCTTGAGCTCTCCTGGCACTCCAGTTTTCACCGCAAATAGTCTGTAATTATCCAAGTAACAATGATTAATCATCCTTTTTTACTCTCCCCAAGGCTTTGCTTATGATCTCAGTCGTAAATGACATTCTAGCACCCCTGCCATGCTGAATTCACCAACTTAATGCGCATTCCAATTCCTGCTGGTGTTGCCAAGCACAGCATGTTCCTTTGAGTATCACAGTACAAACCCAAACAGTAGCTCTGTTAACTGTTCAGTTATCAGCATAATGATCTGAGAGCTTTATGAATCGGCTGAAAAGCAGCTGCAGCAGCAGCAGCAGCAGCCCAGAGGCACTTTCACACTCCAGCTGCAGAGCTGTACAAGTTTATGGCGACCACAGCTATGGACTCTGAATTCTAGCACTTCTCCCTTGAGCGGCTGCTGAACACACACATACACCCCAGTAATACTGGCACAAGTCAACAGCCTTTCTCCCACCATCTTCTCCACCCTGAATCATTCCATCTTTTTTTTACATTGGCATGTCCACGCATTACACTGAGCACAGGTAAAAGCTGTCTGTATGCATGAAGAAGTGTTCGTGTGAAAGAGTGCACACACTTGCTGCTTTGCAACAGCTTGACTGTTGTACGCTCAGGTACACAGACTGTTCGTTTGTTGAATGCCACAAGTGAATAGCTGTATGAGTGCACTGCTCAACTATTGTTGTGCACAGGTACACAGACTTTACACTTGTTGAATGTAATGTGTGAACATCTCTAGTGTGTATATGGGGAGTAAACTTGCTATTCTGGGCAAGGGATGGAGCTCATCACTTAACACACAGTACCATGCAACAGCTTCCCCAACTTAAAGGTAAAGGTACCCCTGACCATTAGATCCAGTCACGGATGACTCTGAGGTTGTGCGCTCATCTCGCTCTATAGGGCGAGGGAGCTGGCGTTTGTCCACAGACAGCTTCTGGGTCATGTGGCCAGCATGACTAAGTGGCCAGCATGGCGAACCAGAGCAGCGCATGGAAACGCCGTTTACCTTCCCGCCGGAGCGGTACCTATTTATCTACTTGCACTTTGACGTGCTTTCAAACTGCTTACTTTTCCAGAGTGGGCTGTGCCCCAAGTGGCTTACAACGAACATCCAAAATACAAAAAGTTGTCCGTTCATCCTTCCTGTCACTGAGTTCCTCACAGGGTGGCATAAACATTATCGGAGTAGGAGGGTGTTTGGTGCTGGGTTAGCATAATTGCAGTTGCCTGGGGTATCTTCAAGCCCATATGTAGGAGCTTTTAAATAACTCACGCTGATTAAACTGAAGAAATATTTACTCCCTCTCAGAGATAAAAGATGGGCAAGAAGTCCTGTAAACAGAGAGTCACACCCAGCGTTTCTGAACAAGGCTCTTGGCGGATTTCCTCCACAATTCTAAGAAAGGATTCGGGGTGTTCTTCATGTCACTATCACTGCGAGAGTATTATTAGCGAGCCGATCACAAGATGGAACATGCTACTGCTAATCCAGATGCCTGAGGCTCCCAACAGCCAGGGCGAGCAGCATGCCACAAATATGGGAAGCAGAAGAGCTGCTGCATGCCTATTATGGTTCTTGTTACTCCCGGATGCCGGATGCCAGGGCAGCTCCCAACAGGAAAAGTCGCTTCCATTCACAGACATTTCATTCATTTGGGGTCGAGAGTGGTGGCGTTCCCTTTGAGCCTTGCATTATTCTCCCGGCTTCGGCTCATCCATCCAATGTCCAAATGTGGAAGTGCGGCTCTGCTGTCATCTTGACTCAGTGCAGGAATGCGTGCACAGATTTCTCATTCGCAAAAGCTATCTTTCGTTCCTTTTTTTTCCAGCCGAAAGCTAACACCAAAGGAGAAATTCGCACAGCCTCTGCAATGGTCTTTTAGACACCCGCTGAAGAGTTTTATTTCAGCAAGCCTACCCAGACATATAATTTCATTTTAAAAGTTTTTGCTGATCCCCCCCCCGCTTGTTATAATCGGTAACTATTTTATGCCTATTGGATTTCTAATAGTTGTGTTTTGCCTACAATTTTGTTTTGCACGCCACTTAGAGAGCTCTTTAGTTACATGATTTACAAAACAAGGAAATGTGATATATGCTAACTGATACGTTACATCAGTGCTATTTTTCCACATTCCAGAAATGTTTCCCATGTCAGGGATTCAAGGTGCTTTATCTCTAATAAAAAATTACTCCAGGAAAGCTGGCTGGTTTGTATGTTTGCTCCCTGTTAGAGGGAAACCGTAGAATGAGAATGGAAACAACCACTGGGTCTCTTTTTGCAATTGCATAGTAGAGGTAAGGAATAGATTGAGCAAGACCCCAAAATCACTCTTAGAGCTAGCATATTGGCAGGAAGGCGAACCATGTGATGATGTCACAATGTGCACTGTTTGCGTCAGAAGTATCAAAGATGAGATAGAGAAAAGAGGCACAGAGAAGACGATTACTATATCTTATGATATAACAAAATATAATCATATTTTTAAAGAGTAGTAGCTGGCTTAGGTTCAATTAGTTCATTTGGTTCAATTATTTCATTTGGTTCAATCTTCATTTTAACGTGAACCAGCCTAATTTGTCATTGCTGAAACAATAAGTAAACCAAAACACAGCTGTCTTTTACGATTTGTACCTCTGGAATGCACATTGCAGTTCCCCAACCAAAACAAAATGTGTACAAAAATTAGGAGAAATGTATAGATGCATATTTTATTTTTTAGTGACAATAAAATGCAAAAATGCACTACGTTAGAGGAAATTGCTTGCAAAAAATATGCAAATTAGGAAGAAATTGAATACAAAATGTGTCTATTAGGGAAAAAAATGTGCACTAAAATGCTGGCACATATTTATGACGTTTTTAAAAATAAATCAGAAACTGATGATACATCATTGATTTGCATTGTGTATTCTTTGCATTGAAATTAATGGGGCAGAATATGTAATTTCACCACAGCGGGCATTGAGACAAATAGCATCAATTTTGGCAGAAAGTGAACTGTAGTGGAACAGAAACAGAGGTGCTTGTGATATGTGACAAATACAGGGTGGGGTGGAAAAATGATGCCTTCTTATATCCCAATCAGTATAAGAAAAATGGGGTGTTTGGGAGATTGGTGGAATCTGTTTTGTTGCGTTGATATTGACCTAAGCGAGAGAAGATTTAGGGGACGCGGGTGGCACTGTGGTCTAAACCACTGAGCCTAGGGGTGGCCGATCGGAAGGTCAGCGGTTAGAATTCCCACGACAGGGTGAGCTCCCGCTGCTCAGTCCCTGCTCCTGCCAACCTAGCAGTTCGAAAGCACCTCAAAATGCAAGTAGATAAATAGGTACCGCTACGGCGGGAAGGTAAATGGTGTTTCAGTGCACTGCTCTGGTTCGCCAGAAGCGGCTTAGTCATGCTGGCCACATGACCTGGAAGCTGTCTACGGACAAACGCCGGCTCCCTCGGTCTATAGAGCGAGATGAGCGTGCAACCCCAGAGTCGTCCGCGACGGGACTTAACGGTCAGGGGTACCTTTACCTTTTAAGAGAGGATTTGGGGAGCCGAGTGCCTGCATCTCCTTTGAGGCGAGCTTCTGAGAGTCCTGGTTTGGGTTTAATATCCAAATCTAACAGATATACTGGGCCCAAGTAAGATTTAAACCAGAGGCCTAGTGAATAGACTAGACGGTTCAATGACATTTCCATATTCCAAATTGCGGCCTTGTACAGTGTCATGGAACTTCTGTGTTCCAGATTGCTTCTGTTCCCAAGGAAAGAGAGCATAGCAATCTGCACAGCTGTGATAATTGCAGAATTTATCGTGACCAGCAGAATCCCCTGAAACTCATGGAGGATTTCTTGTTTGTTTTTAACAATTTTCAAGTTTCTAGCCCTCAATGGCAGGTTAAGAAAACCTTTAAATTCCAGATGTGGGCTTTTATGGCCAAACAACATACCTCTTTAAAAAAAATTCACACAAATATTGTCCTCAGAGCCAGCTTAATACATTAGAGATTTTCTTTATTTCTGAAATTCTAAATTACCCAGTTGTTCTATACTGGACTCATCCCGCCACCACTTTTTCATTAACAAGCTCTATAGGCAAGCTGGTCTGTTTGAAACAAACACAGTAGTAAGTCTTCTTTCACCCGCCACAATGAAGCCTGAGAGATACAAGCCCACATTTTTTATGAAGCGCCTTTTGCTGGAGGGGGCAGGGAAGCAACCACCAAGCATTCGCAGCAAACAAACAAACATAACTGCAAATGAATTATAAGTGCAATGGCGCACAATTATATATACCAGCCAAATGGAGAAGAAAATAGTTGCCTGGGGAGTGGGGAAGAAGAAGATTCTTTTGGAATTCTCACTTTGTGAGTCATTTAATGAAAACACTTTAATACTATTGCGCTCAAGGGAATAAACGGTCTAGATTTCATTCCTTTTAAGTAGGAGCCTTTTAATGTGTCAGGAAATGTTGGATGCCAACTTTATTCCTCTCGTTTGAAGGAAACAGATGCATTCCTAAATGTGTTTAGGTACTCAACATGTCAAAGTAAAATATACTATTAAAGACCAAACTAGAAACATATGAATAGTCTCCCAATCTTGTTTTATAACTGGGGGGAAAATGGGGAATGGACCCTGCCAGTTTAAGCAGGGTGGAGCTGTTAAACCCCTTCCTTTCCCACCAATTTTCCCGCATAAATTCACCCACCCCAAGTTGCTTTTCTCCTATGGTTGGGACAGGGAATTAATTTTGAGAAGACAGAGGCATCCATTGAAAGGCCCCTTTCTGCCATCTGCTCCTGATCGCAGCCTCTGAAGCTGTTTTGGGGGAACAATCACAACGAACCATCAGGAGACTGGTCACATGTCATCATGTTCACATGCATACCGGTAGCTGCCAAGTCTCCCGCTGAAAAATGCGGGATCAGCAGTGGCGCAGCACCGGAAGTCGCTTCTACGCATGTCCGGACATGCGTAGAAGCAACTTCCGGTGCCCAGACATGGGCAGAGCAGCACCCGAAATGGAGCCTCCCTGGCAGGTAGGAAATCTGGGGGATTTCCGAGATTTTTTTCTCTTTGGGATAACAGCGGGAAACGGATTAAAATCTGGGGGTTTCCCGCGAAAAACGGGAGACTTGGCAGCTATGTTCACATGTGCACTTTGGCCCCAGTGAATCTGAAAAATGGTGGAAAAGGAACTTCTTGCATTAGGAAGTTGCTGTGCCGTTGCCTGGTTTATTCATGGTGGATCAATCAAATAGGTATCTCCCTCTTCTTCCTACTCTCACACCTGATATCACACCTTGCGGACTTGACATGTTCGCTTCTCCTTATCCTCTTAAGTCTCAGATTACTGGGCGAGGTCCCTTCCTGCAAATTAGTTCTTTATTTCTATTTCACAAGGTTTATACACTTTGTAACTGATCAGAGCAGTTTACAAAAAGAATTTTAAAAAATCAGTTAAAAACGATTATTTAAAACATTCAAAATGTAATTAAAATAAGCATTGCAAATTGACATGTCTGGGCAGGCCTGCTTAAACAAAAATGTTTTTTTAGCGTGTGCCTGCCTGATGCCAGTAGGCATAGACTTCCAATGGGTGGGTGCAGCTTTCTTCATTAGGGGTGTGGAGAGATGTGAGCCTACCTAATCTGCATTTCCTGAAACAATATGGGAATGGAAACACAGCTATTCTTTGAAATTTGCACTTTTCTGAGCAAAGATTGCATATGAAAATGCCTATATTAGGGGGAACGTGCATGAAAATACATATACTGTATTGGGGGAAATGATATAAAAAAATGCACCCCTCCACCCCTGCTTTGCTCAAATTTCTGCCCTTATTTAAAACAACTCCTCCCCCCCCCTTCAGCATCACTCCTTTCTCACTGTACTCAAACTTATTCCATTTCTCAGCTGCCTCGCGTGAAAGAGATGGAGCCCTCAAACATTCCACAGTAACTTCACTCAGCTTATTTCACTCCTGGTACCATGGGCCATCTTCAACGTGAAGTTCCATATTCAACATAGTAATTTAGAAGAGATACTTTATTAGCAAGCAAATACCCACATATGTACAACTTCCATCAACATCAATGTGATTGCTGTGTACTGTATGGCAATGGTTTGCAGTTGGTCAAATTTTAAAGGAATTGTCCTGGCCTTTGGTTGATACAATAAATCAGGCATCCCCAAACTTCGGCCCTCCAGATGTTTTGGACTACAATTCCCATCATCCCTGACCACTGGTCCTGTTAGCTAGGGATCATGGGAGTTGTAGGCCAAAACATCTGGAGGGCCGCAGTTTGGGGATGCCTGCAATAAATTATTTGATCATCGTCACCAAATGAACTTGAGTTTCTCTAACCGAACAGAGCTAACTACAAGCTCTGGACAATTCATTCAGGCAGACAGCAAGAAAGAGAACGTCAAGGTTTCTGAATATAAGCAGTTTGTTTGTGGAAAATAGGTCTATTACCTGCACTTAGTCTGAAGAAGTGTGCATGCACACGAAAGCTCATACCAAAATAAAAAACTTAGTTAGTTTTTAAGGTGCTGCTGGAAGGAATTTTTTTTATTTAGTAAAACTGTGTATCCCTGTTCAGAAGCAGGAGAATCATGTCGCTTTCCAAGCTTGTTTTGCAAGCTTGCCTGAAACACATAGCAGGCCATTGTTTAGATGGAGAATGCTGGAGCTGGTCTGATCAGGCAAGACTCTTCTTATGGTCTTCATTTTTTATATACATAGAGGGGGGGGGGAATCTAAGCCTGGCTGATACAGAGGTGTGTGTGTGTGTGTGTGTGTGTAAATGCTGGCACCATAAAATGTCAGCTCTCGAAATGAAAATGTTCTCATGTTCTTTGGGACAGTTTCCTGGAAGTTCCTGTCAAGCTACAGGCACCCTTGCGCCTGTGCCCCTCCCTCGGTAAATACGAGCGGGCAAAGGCAGAGCATCTCAAACAGGGGTCATTGTTATGTGCGGAGAGCACCCTGTTCCTTAAGCACTTGGTTTCCAAGTAAACAAGCTGGGGAGGTAACTTTGCAAAAGAGGCTGATTCATTAGCGGCAAGGCAAACCAATGGGCTGGAGGGCTGCCCAAAGGCCTGGAGGGATTTGCGTAGCTCGTTGAGCTGCATGCTTTTCACTTCTTTGAACAGAGGGAGCTGTGTGACAAACACAATCTTGAACTGTACCAGAGTCATATGCTTTCTGGGCACATTGCTTATCTCATGGGTTTGCTGGGCTTCTTTTTTTCCCCCTTCCCTTCCCCTTTCTGTTTATTTGTATTACTGTTGTTATTACTGGCAGGCCGCCTTCGGTGTTCAGCGAGACATCTGCATTTCTTATGGCCTTCATAGTAACAATAAACTGGGAATGTAAATCACCTCATTAGCAAGAGCCCTTTAAAAAACAGAAGAAGTTCTCAGAAGAGTTAAACAAAAAAAACACAGGGGGAAGAAAATAGACCCAGATACATACCGCACGATCCCAATGCAATTTTCACTTTGTTTTCTTATTTTCACACAGCACTGTCTATTTGCAGGACTTCCCATGAGATCAGGGAGTTTGGGGTTTTCCTGTTTTGCCTCTCTGAAAACTCTGCGAGCAAGTGAGCATCAAGAAATAGCACCGGGGGCTTGTTCTAGAACCACCAGGCACATTTGCGGGCTGGAGCCCCCCATGAATGAGAAGGAGAGAAACCTGCAAAGAGGGTTAACGGGTGGCAGGGCTCTGAAAGCAGGTCCACTGCTGCTGGAGGAAGACAACCAATGGGCGAGGACTGGGGCTGGGCCACTCATGAGGCAGACTGAAGCAGCTGCCTCAGATGGTGGAATTCCAATGGGGCAGTGCCCCCATAGATGCCCCATCTGCCCCCCCCCACCACTGGAGAAGCAAGGCAAAATGGCAGTGGGTTCCAGCAAGATTTTGCAAGAACTCTGCAAAATCTCCCAGAGCTCTTGAGAGCTCTTGAGGGGCTCCGCCCAATATCTCGCCACTGTCCCTGCCACTTCTCATTTTGCCATTTTGCCTCAGTCAGTGAAATGGGATGGGCCACCACTGGTGAGGACCGTTCTTTCCCATGAGCACTCTGTCTTCCCTTCTGAGGGGGCAATCTGCAGCTGGAGCAGCTGGAGGATGTGGCTGCTCAGCTCTATCCTTCTGGTCGTTGCCTAGAACAATAGATTTGAGACCCTCTTGTGCACATACTGTAAAGCAGGGGTGGAGAACCTGTGTTGCTTTTAGGTGCTCTTGGAATTCAACTTCTATCCGCCCCAGCCAGCAGAACCAGGGCTATATCTGGAGGACTGCAGGTCCCCCACCCCTGCTTGTGAGTGTAAAAAACAACAACACACTTATATAATTTATAAGCATTATATAAGGTTGTGTTCAATTCATACAAATCACATTGACCGCCTTCACGCTTCACGAATCAAGATTACATTGTTCCCCTTCATCATTGTTGTTTTGTTCATTTTGTTTTTCTTCCTTTGTACTGTTTGGTGAGGAGAGTTGACGTGTGAAAGCAGCAGCAGCAGCAGAAAAGACTTCTGCAGACTTTCTTAGAAGCCACCATCACTCTCTCTCTCTCTCTCTCGCTAACACATACATACACAATGTCAACTGTCCTAGCTGTTTTATCATTCCAGGGCACTCTGGGGAAGGAGTGGAAGAAGCTGCTGAGAGGGGAAAAGGTAGAGAAAGGGGAGGGATAAGGGAAGAGGCATGGATACAGGGAAATGACAGGCACCTGCTGAAGCAGGTAGGCCACTTCCGCCATTCCTCCTCCCTTGAAGGCAGTGGGCGCAAGTCTCCTTGGCTTCAACAACTTTAGCCTTATCCAGTTGGGTGCGCTTCGATTTTCATAACCTTCAACTGTTGGCCATGCAGACTGGGATGGATGGGAACTGGAGCCAATGGGGAAAGAACTGAAAATTAATAGATGCAGGTTGGTGGGGCGGGTGAGTGGGTGGGATCATGCAATGCCCCTCTGTAAGTAAATGATACAGCTGAACCATGACTTAGCGCAGCTCCCTTATGAGGAAAGCTTGCCACATTTGGGGCTTTTTAATTTAAAGAAGAAGGGAACAAGAGGAGGCATGATTGAAGTGTATGAATGTATGCATGGCATAGAGCAGGCATGTTCAAAGTCCGTTTCGGGGGCCTAATCCAGCCCTCTGGTCGATTTAATCTGGCCCCCGAGGAAGTTTATTTCCTGGGGAAATGCATGTTCACTTCATCAAATCTGGCCCTCTTTGAAAAAAGTTTGAGCACCCCTGGCATAGAGGAAGTGAATAGAGAAAACGTTCGCCCCCTCTCTCATAACACTAGAATGACAGCTGGCTGTCACATAGCTAACACAGCAGGCGCATAGCTAAACACAGCAGGAAGTGATGGCCTGAAATTTGAATCATTATGAGGATTAAACAAATTCAAGGCTTCCCACAGGCATTCGGTTGTCCACCGTAAGAGCAGGATTCTGAACCAGATGAGCCACTGGCCTGATCCAACGGGCTCTTCTTCTGTCCTTGGTCATCCCAACCCACCAAGGGTACAGTCAGTATATGAAAGTATTGAACTCAGATATGTGAAGGAATGAAGCAAATGCACACCAAGAATGTGGCAGAGGCTTAGGTAAGCAATTCACCCAGCATCTCCCAGTAAATTGAAAGGGAACTGCACAGGAAATACTTCCTGGTGGGTTTTTAACTTCTTACGTGGGACTCAACTACATTGTTGCATGTGCAGAATGAGGGCTGCTGCAGCAACAGGACCTCATCTCTCTTCCCTCATCTTCCATTGCAACCCCTAAATCTGCTCTGAAGGGTTGGGGGAAAACACAGAACAGGTTTGGGGTGTACAGAGGGGAGGAGAGAGGGGAAGTTCCATGGAGCAAGCAGACCTCAGTCTCCACCCCACATTTATAAGGCAGAGATGGGGAGCCTGTGGCCCTCCAGGTGTTGCTGGATTACAGCTCCCATCATCCCTGGCCATGGACTATGCTGGTTGGGGCTGATGGGAGTTGGAGTCCAACAATCCTTGAAGGCCCACAGGCTCCCCATCCCTTCTGAGTCCAGACATTCCGGGCAGTTTGCTGGGCTTCCCTTCCCTTTACGGCCGGCTTTCATGAGCTTCTGCTGCCACCTACAGCTAGAATGGGGCTCTCTGCATCTCTTGGAACCGCTACTGCTGGTTGAACATCAGTGAATAAAATAACGGCATTTTAAAGCAAGGACATGCGGAAAAAATCTGGTGCTTTGGGGATACATTTGGTACGCATTGTGGCATTGGATGAAATTCGTGCTGCTCATTAAAATAAATTACTCCATGATGTTACTGTTTCTCAAAACACCAGGTGCTGCCCTTTGGGGATTTAAAAAGAGTTTCTGGAGAAGCTCCGGTGTCACAGAGAATTGTCCCAATCGAGGTATGAGAGGAATTATCAGCTTCTCTCTAGGGAGTTGGGAGCTTCTGCTAGAGCCCTCTCCACTGTCTATCCCCATGGAGTCAGTACAAAATTCCAGCGCCCCTCCTTCCAAAAATAACAATATGTGGCTGGCCCGCGTAACTCCTTGTCCTTGACAAAGGCACCCAGCAACCCATTACCACCTGAATTTCCTGAACCCAGACTTCAGGGTCCTCTTCCTCTGACATGTCCTGCCATTCTCACCCCTTCCCAGCTTGTACTCTGGGGGGGGGCATGACAAGGAGGGAACCTCAGTAGGGACAGATCCAGCCTTCCAGCCTTCTCTATCTGGCTCCTCCCAGGCTGCGACTCTCTCCAGCCCTGCTCCATACTCTCCTCAGGTGTTTTGCCTGCCTAGAATGTGTCCTCAAACTGTGAATTTGTTTTCTCCTTGCCTGGACAGACAATGGAGGATGTTTGTGAGGGAGGGGGTGTGAACCTCTGGCTTCTACAGACAATGAGTCACACCCATTGTTCTGCCAACTTTTGCCTCTGGCCCCACCCACTTCTCCTCTGGCCCTGCCCACCACTGACATGTGGCGCCTGGATGGTTCTCCATGAGGGAATGTGGTCTTTGTGTCTGAAAAGGTTCCCCACAGGGCCGTCCCTAGGACTGGGCTGGGTGGCGCAAGGGGCCAGGGCGCCTGGCCATCAGGGGCACAGAAGGGGCGCCAAATGCTGGTGTCTGCCTCCGCACGTGGTATCAGGCAGCTCTCCAGAGGCGCGCAGGGAGCGCTGGCCTGGGGCCGCCTGAACAGCTGAGAGGTGCAGTGCGGCGGCCCCAGGCCAGCGCTCCCCGCGCGCCTCTGGAACTTTGCGCGGGGAGTGGGAGCCTGGGGCCGCCTCCTCGGCGCATCTCAGTTTTTGAGCGGCTTCAGGCCGCTCTCCGGAGGCACGTGGGGAGCGCGAGCCTGGGGCCGCCTTGCCGCGGCTCCCAGCTCCCTGCGCGCCCCTCCTGCCTGCCTCACTCACGGGGGGCGTCGGAGGGATCTTGGCACCAGGGCGCCAGATATGGTTCAGACGGCCCTGGTTCCCCATTCAAGGACCTCTCAGAGGATGGACAAGTTCATTCTATAGGCTGGATGGTGCCTGCAAGTGGCCGAACTCATCTTTGTGTCCCACAGTGGAGTATCCTAGTTCTGGGGATCTCATCCAGTCCCTGCAGATGAACAGTCACCATAAGGAAGTGACAAGAGGAGGTGCATACTCCCCAAAATGGTTTGTGTTACCCAAAACGTGGAAAATATCTTATCCATTACTTGTTTCCAGAATCAAGTTCCCAGGATCTCAAACTGATCCCATGTGTCTAGTTACAGGTAGGTAGCCGTGTTGGTCTGAGTCGAAACAAAATAAAAAAATTCCTTCCAGTAGCACCTTAGAGACCAACTAAGTTTGTCATAGGTATGAGCTTTCGTGTGCATGCACACTTCTTCAGATACACTGAAACAGAAGTCACCAGACCCTTATATATAGTGAGAGGGTGGGGAGGGGCACTCAGAAGGGTGGTGGGAATGGGTGATTGGCTGATAGGTGTGGTAAACCTGTTGATGACTGTTAACGACTGCAATTGGTCCTACAGGAAAAAGCAAGGGGTGAGATGGCTAAAGATAGCTTTATCATGTATAATGAGATAAGAATCCAATATCTTTATTCAGACCAGGTCTCTCCATGATTTTAACAAACTTAAAAGCTCACACCAAGTATTACAATGTCCACGTTATTGTTGTTGTTAAGAAAACCCCGAACCAAACGGAGTCTGACTTGCTTGGTGCAGTTAGAAAGGATAACCTCCTCTCAGGACACTCGCTGGTTCCTTTTATAGGCCTCTTGACTCCTCAGTGATTCACATAGTTTTTAACACTTTCTGCTCATGCAAGAAGGCATGTGATGGTGAGCTCAATCAGGGCAAGGCCTCCCTGGCCTAAAAAAAAAAAGGCTGATGGGAAAATGCCTCTGAAAGAGATACGTTTTCTTCAGTAAGATACCCGATTGCGTGTCAAGCCCTGTCCGCACAAAATGGAATCTGCTGCCTCTTGGATTCTTTCCTGTTCATGAAGGGGGATCCCTTACACTGCATTATGTGGGGAGAGGGAAACAGGATAAAGTGAGACCGATGGGTCCAGCGTGCTCTTCATCACCATGGAAAAGGTTGGCCAAGCAGAAGCACCCGATGTCCAAGAAATAGCATATTGGAGAAGAGCACAATTACAGCACACTGGATTAGCACCTACAAACAAACAAACAAACAGCATGAAGTAGCAGATAGTTCTAATTAATTTGAACATGCTCTGTCCCAGCTCTTGCTTGGTTTTTTTTTTTTTTGCAGGGCTTTAAAAAATAAATAAAAATAAAATAAAATAAAATAGTGTGCCCTAGAGCTGATAGAATCTGTCTGTTTTGGTTTCTCTCGGTTTCTCACCTTTCTAATCTTAAATCCAGTTTTCCACGTTTCAACATCAGATTGTGATTTTTTTAAGTCCTAGTGAAAATAAATCAGCGTTGTTGTGCGAATTTCTTCTAAATATGCACATATTTGTTTGCCATTCTGCCTAACATATATATCCTTGCAAAACAGTGTTCCCTAATTTAATGTGGTTTTGTATGCCAGTTTCCCTAAGACACAGATTTATATGCACATTATACTGTGGTGTGTGCATTCGTGTGCGCATCAGTTGACTGGAGAACTGCATCACAAAATCCAGGGAAGTACAAATTTCAAAGAATGGCAGTGCTTTATTTTATGTACTGTTTGGGGAGCTGCAAATTAGGTGAGGTCACTTTTAAATGTGAACCGAATCAAATCTGTCCCTCTCCCCCATAGCTGCCAAGTCTCCCGTTTTCCCTGGGAAATCCCAGTTTTTCCAGCTGTTCCTAGCTGAAAAAACTGATTTTTTTGTTTTTCCCTGGTTTATTCTGGCACGGCGGCCATTTTGGAACTGGGCGGAGCATGCTCAGAAGTGACTTTTGATGCTGCTCTGCCCAGTTCCAAAATGGCTGCAGTGCGACTTCTGGCGCGACGGCCATTTTGGAACTGGGCAAAGCAGCATCAAAAGTCACTTCTGAGCATGCTCCGCCCAGTTCCAAAATGGTGGCAGCGCTACTTCCGGTCTGCTATTTCCGGCCCGGTCCCTTATTTCTCTGACAGCAACTTGGCAGGTATGCTCCCCCCTGGTCCTTAGGGTGTCCATATTGGCTGGCAGGTCTATGGGACTGAAGTTTCTGTGCACTAATGGGGCACCTCTACAGTTGTTTCACGGTGTTTACAATGAGCCACAGCACACACATCTTCACAGACACAGCACCCATCCTATTTATGAGCAGCCGTGCTTGCTCTTGGTAGGCAGATCCTTGACAGCTGAGAGACCAAAGAAACATGTGCCCCTCATTGTGGTAGTGATGTGACCGAGGGACAATTGCAAGGGAGTAGATGTGTCCCTAGCATGGGAAATAGCTCTGTGGGAGGGCTGCAGAGGAGCATATGCAAGCAAAAGTGTCACTCAGGGAGAAAGAACACAAGGGTCTAGATTCATGATGGCCAACATCTTTGGCCTTAATATGGAAGTTGGATGTAGTCCATACACCACCAGCTAGCCACACAATCATCAGATTTTATTGTGAAAGGTGAATTTGGAAGCCACCCAGTTCAACCCCTGCTCAATAAAAGTACAGTATGTACGGTATCATAGACAGCTGGCTGTTCAGCCCCTGCTTGCTTAAATACATTCAAAGAATGAGAGCTCAACACTTCTTGTGATGTTCCACTGTCAAAACAGCTCTGACTATTAGGAGATTTCTCCTAAAGTTAAGTCAAAATTTGTTTCCTTGGCATTTTCACTCTATAGTTCTAATTCTGCCTGTTGGAGCAACAGAGAGGAAGTCTTCTCCATCTGCTAGGTGACAGCCTGTCAGATATGTGAAGGCAGCTTGACCTTGCTTCCAGGGTAAACATTCATAGTTCTTTCAACCGTTCCTCTTAGAACTTGATTTCCAAAGCCTCTCACCAACCTGGCCACCCTCCCCTGGACACATTTGATTGTCCACACTGTTCTTTACATGTGGTGCCAAGAGCTGGGCACATTACTCCAGATGTGGTCTAACCATCACTGGCATAAAAACCGCATTTGCACAAAAGCATCAAAACACACCTCTTCCAAACCATCCATGAATTTAACTAGGTGTGAGCCAAATATTTTTCCAACACTTGTCAACATTGAAAAGCATCCCTCTTTTTCGTGATTTTTCATGATGCCCACATTATTTTTTAACCTGTTATTTTGCATTGATCTCTCTTGTTTCTCTCAATTGTTGTCTCATAATAATAATAATAATAATAATAATAATAATAATAATGTATTTATTATTTATACCCCAGCCACTCTGGGCGGCTTCCAACAGAAAAATAAAACACAGTAATCTATTAAACATTAAAAGCTTCCCTTCCTAACCTTGACTGGTTATGTAATGTTGCAATGTTATTCTGTTGACTACATGTTCCTTGATTAGCTGAGATCACCCACATCCTTAATTTAATCCAATCTGAGGCCAAAGTATTTCAGACCAAAGTATTATAAACTACCAAAAGCATCCAGCCGGCCAATGTGAGAACAGGATACTTGACCAGATGGGTCACTGTTCTGATCCAGCAGGCTGCTATTTTGTTCTTATGTTCAATTTTGTCTTTTCATTCCTGTGCCTACATGCATATGCACTGCACATTTGGCGCATTGTACGAACCAGCTAATTAGTCATTGTGACAGTAACATAAATATGAAAACAGTACATAAGTTGTTTCTATAAAGCCAGATTGTGAAAGAGCAACCTTATTCATCTGTGGTAGCATGTTTACAAAAACTGTTGTTGGAGCCTTGGAAATGAAGTAAATATTTTTGTATGATACTGGGACGGAGCAGTTAAATAATTTTAGATGCCGGATGAGTGTTCGGACCCCTGGGCTCTCACTTGTGGGATGCCTCAGGGTTCTGTCCTCTCCCCCATGCTTTTTAACATCTACATGCAGCCGCTGGGAGAAATCATCAGGGGGTTTGGGCTGGGTGTTCATCAGTATGCGGACGATACCCAGCTCTACCGCTCTTTCAAATCAGAACCAGTGAAGGCAGTGAAGGTCCTGTGTGAGTGCCTGGAGGCGCTTGGAGGATGGATGGCGGCTAACAGATTGAGGTTGAATCCTGACAAGACAGAAGTACTGTTTGTGGGGGACAGGAGGCGGGCAGGTGTGGAGGACTCTCTGGTCCTGAATGGGGTAACTGTGCACCTGAAGGACCAGGTGCGCAGCCTGGGAGTCTTTTTGGACTCACAGCTGTCCATGGAGGCACAGGTCAATTCTGTGTCCAGGGCAGCTGTCTATCAGCTCCATCTGGTATGCAGGCTGAGACCCTACCTGCCTGCAGACTGTCTTGCCAGAGTGGTGCATGCTCTAGTTATCTCCCACTTGGACTACTGCAATGCGCTCTACATGGGGCTACCTTTGAAGGTGACCCGGAAACTACAACTAATCCAGAATGAGGCAGCTAGACTGGTGACTGGGAGCGGCCGCCGAGACCACATAACATTGGTCTTGAAAGATCTACATTGGCTCCCAGTACGTTTCCGAGCACAATTCAAAGTGTTGGTGCTGACCTTTAAAGCCCTAAATGGCCTCGGTCCAGTATACCTGAAGGAGCGTCTCCACCCCCCACCGTTCTGCCCGGACACTGAGGTCCAGTACTGAGGGCCTTCTGGCGGTTCCCTTGTTGCGAGAAGCCAAGTTGCATCAGATGTCAAAGAGAAAAACAGCTACCAGACTTTTAAAAGACATCTGAAGGCAGCCCTGTTTAGGGAGGCTTTTAATGTTTAATAGATTATTTTATTTCATTTTTCTGTTGGAAGCCGCCCAGAGTAGCTGGGCAAACCCAGCCAGATGGGCGGGGTATAAATTATTATTATTATTATTATTATTATTATTATTATTATTATTATTATTAATTTTTCTTACTTTATATGGTCTTGCGGAGGGACCTCTCTTTAAATGATAATATGCCCCAAAGTTTGACCTTGAATAAATCACTGAGCCTGAGCCAGGCCTCAACTGCTCCATACATTTAAAACAGTGTCATATCACTTTAAACAGCCATGGCTTCCACCAAAGAATTATTGGAAATGTAGTTTGTTACGGTGCCGAGAGTTGTAAAGAGAGACTCTCCCTCACTGGAGCTCTTCAAGCAGAGAGGCTGAGCAGCCATCTCTTGGGAATGTTCTAGTTCTGGAATGTTCACCTTCAAAAGTAGCCCCACGTAGAGCACATTGCAGTAGTCCAGCTGCCCTGGACACAGAGGAGGTTGACAAGCAGTGCCCCCACTGCTACTCACCTGCAAGGCCCTCTCCAACCCTTATGATTTTATGACTAGTAATACATCATTGTTAACTGAGGACCCATCAAGTTACTGTACTTACATAGTTAGCTATGGGTCTCAAGTTTGTCCGCCCCCACCCCTCCCGGCCCCGCATTTCTCAAGGCACTTCTCATTTGCTTTTTGAAGCTCAGTTGAAAACTGATAGCATAAGTCATAACCATCTTGGCGAGGCCACTATTTTTAACAAAGCCAACATGCTCCTCTCTCCCATCTAACCCTGCTCTCATAATAACTCACGAAAGCAAGGTGGAGCAACACACAACCACTGTGGTCCAGCGATTCCTCTGATGGAAAAAAATAAAGCTTTCCTTGCCGCAGATGACGCAGCATGGAGCACCACTTGTGAAGATGCGAAGATACACAATTTTGCCCAGCGAGCTGAAATTTAAGCCTGGTTTCAAAACGACACCCTGAAACGATGCACAGCTCTGGGACACAGCAGCTGCAGGGTTCAGTTACTGCCACTTGCAAAATCTTGCAACTCTTTTGTAGCTGTGGAGTTGAAGCCTTAGCCTTACAGGACCATGTGAAGCACCGTTTCTGGCATTAAGAAGCTTCTTGCCTAACCACCTCATTTCCTGAACTGAGCTTCGGTGGAACAGGCAGTTGTTCCAGCTGTGACCTGGAGGTAAGGGTTCTAAATCCTGAAAACTTTAAAGAACATAAAGAGCATGGTTCCAATCAATTTAACATGAGAATGGCTGACAGAATGTTCCTCTTTCTTAGCTGTTGTGATTAGTAATTTTAATGCCAAACAGGCAATAATAAAAGGGGATAAGTATATGCAAATGAGTTAGTACCAGATAGACCAATCATTTCCCTTTCTTGTGCAAACGATGCATGTGTTTACTGGTTCTAAATACCATTTCCCGTTCACTCAGACCACTGCAAAAGTTCTTGTTACAGGTAGGTAGCCGTGTTGGTCTGACGTAGTCAAAACAAAATAAAAAAATTCCTTCCAGCAGCACCTTAAAGACCAACTAAGTTTTTTTTTTTTGGTATGAGCTTTCGTGTGCATGCAATCTGAAGAAGTGTGCATGCACACGAAAGCTCATACCAAAATAAAAAACTTAGTTGGTCTTTAAGGTGCTGGCTGGAAGGAACTTTTTTATTTTGTTTCAACTACTGCAAAAGGTTTTCCTTGTGTACAAATGCAACAAGGTTTAGAATTCGGGGTTTTGAAATACAGTAGCTATTACATAGATCCTATTTAGACCATATTCTAGGGCCAAATAGATCCAAATGTTTCTTTGAGAATACTTTCTAGGTAGCACAATTGTAATTTATGAAATATTATATCATCTTTTTAACATGCTTCCAATATATGCCATACTAGGATTTCAATAACAACCAACATTACTATTAAATACGATACTCTCACCGGAAGGGGGGAAATGCACAAAGCAAAGCTGTTAAGGTGAAATTATAATAATTCCTGGTGTGGTCCGTCTGCTTTACTAAGGAGTTAAGACACAGAATTGCATCTCCTTTCAATACAGCACAGAGTTATATTTTCCTGTCAGTTCCTTGGCCACATACAGCAATCTCTTCCTCTCATTCTCGCTATCCCGGGCAGGCGGCAAAAGTTTGTTAAAGTTCCTTTTATAACCTGCTATACGTGACTGGTGGACTGCATTTAGTCAGATGGGTCACAGGCTCACAGTCAGCATTCAGTAGCCTTGGGCAGCTGCCAGAGCCTCAAAATCCCACAAGGGCCGCACAGCATTGATGCTGCTCTTGAGCATATTATGCCGGATGGCAGATAGCTAGGCTGAGAGCTGCCATTTTAAATTTCCCAGGGCACTGTGGGAAATAAAAATGGTGGCTTGTAGCCACTCGTGACTGCTGGGCTCCAATGCAGAATGGGACAGTTAGGGCTATTTCCCAAATGCCCCTTTGAACTTGCTTTTTTGCTGTACCATCTTTAATAAGCGTTTGTGCGTGTGTTTTAAATCCTATGAAATAAAACAGCAGCAAAAAAGTTGATTCTATGGTGCTGGGGTGACAATGTTTGCTGACTCTCTGCCTTGGAAGGGAAGACCTACAATCAATTAAAAGAGGCACAGAGAAAGCAGCACACACACTGCTGTAGAAAATAAACGGGCCACCAGGCAATACCCAGTATTTATAATGGCTCATTAAAAACAAAAGTTACAGGACAGCACACATTATTAATGAAGTGGGAATTAAGTGTGTGGTCATTTTTTTTTTAAACCCACCTATCCTTTCAGACTTTCCTCTTGGTACATTTCCTTTTTTCTTCCTTTTTTTAAAAAAAGCCTTTAAACCTTGTGCTAGCACATATGGAACACAATGTTAATGATGCAGAAGAGACCATTTTTCACTGTTTCAGACTTTTACATCCATTACTCTCCTGTTTATTAAGCCCATGAGGTTCACAGTACAGAATTTATTTGGAAATCCCACTCCCCTACAACTTTAAGCCAAAGGCATTAGGAAATAAACGGACAAAATGATATGTAATAAAAAAAACAGGAAATGTTATTGGTTTTTTTTTTAAAAAACTGTATATCATTTCAGCAAAGACAAACCACAAGCCAATGCTGTTGCCAGGATTTTAAACTTTTTATTTATTTAATTTTCCTTTGCAGAACATACATTTGCAATGCAAGCAATAAATCTTGTACGTATCTGGCAGATCGTTCTGTGTGGACTACCAACCAGTATTTCAAAATCTCGATGTATTATAAAGGTAGCTCCCAACTGTGTGCTATTCAATTTAGCAGAAACACACAAATACTATGGGTTTGCCCAGAAGTACCTGTAAACATCTGAGGTGGTGTTCTGCGAACGAAGGCAAATCATTTGGGGAAATTTCTACACAAATCTAATTTATTTTTCTTTATAAAGGTGCATTTGTAGAACACTGCCTCAGATAAACGATTAAGGTGGTGTACGGGAGGGGGGGGAGGAAGCGGCTGCAAAAAAGCACAATATACCATAAAACAATGCAAAATAATTATAAAAAATGAAATTCCTTCCAGCAGCACCTTAGAGACCAACTAAGTTTGTCATTGGTATGAGCTTTTGTGTGCATGCACACTTCAGAATAATAATAATAATAATAACTGAAACAGAATAATAATAATAATTTATTATTTATACCAGATGCTTATATATAGTGAGAGGGTGGGGAAGGGTATTACTCCCTCCTTGTGGTGGGAGTGGGTGATTGACTGCCTGATAGCTGTTGACGACTGTTAACGACTGCAATTGGTCTTACAGGAAAAAGCAAGGGGCGAGATGGCTAAAGATAGCTTTGTCGTGTATAATGAGTTAATAATCCAATGTCTTTATTCAGACCTGGTCTCTCCATGGTTTTAAGCTTGGTAATAAGTTGCAGTTCAGCAACTTCTCTTTCCAGTCTATTTCTGATATTCTTTTGTAATAAGACAGCTGACTCTCTCTTCTTGAAAATGCCTGTTGGCATTAAAATATATCCAAGAGAGACTTGGAAGTTAGCAGCAAGGATGCCTGAATCTTTGCTGGACAAGCGTTCCACAGCATGGTCTGGTAGGATATGGGAAGCCAGTGCAGATGTTTAGCAAAGATGTCACTCGCTGTTGCTAATCTACCCCTATTGGCACTTTAGCGGCTGCATTCTGCACTAGCTAGTGCAAATAGACAGGGCCCAAGGGCAGCCCCGCACAGAACACATTCCAGATATCCAGTCTTAAGGCTAGCAAACCATGGTTGGAATAGTGGTCAGGCTGTCTAGATACAGCTGTATCGGTGGCACCAGATGAAGCTGGTAAAAGACACTCCTTTCAATAGCTCTGAGGTGGGTGCAAGCGTCTTTGCTCATATTAAGAAGGCCGTTGCAGAGCACAAATAACCTATTTTCTCAGCATCAACGCTGAAACACATGCTGAAACACGTAATCCCTTCACTACATGTCACAACAGGTGGTGCTGTGGTCTAAATCACTGAGCCCCTTGGGCTTGCCGATCAGGTCAGCGGTTCGAATCCCCACGACGGAGTGAGCTCCCGTTGCTCTGTCCCAGCTCCTGCCAACCTAGCAGTTTGAAAGCACACCAGTGCAAGTAAATAAATAGGTACCGCTGCGGTGGGAAGATAAGACGGTGTTTCCATGCGCTCTGGCTTTCGTCATGGTGTTCTGTTGCGCCAGAAGCAGTTTAGTCATGCTGGCCACAGGACCCAGAAAACTGTCTGTGGACAAATGCTGGCAAAGTAGAGTTGAGCACTGCAACCCCTGTTGCCTTTGACTGGACTTAACCGTCCAGGGGTCCTTTACATTTATTTACATGTCCATTGACTGGCAGCGCCCACCATTTCTACTTGTCCTTCTCCAGCTGGGCACTGGCGTTATCAGAGCCTCTCTGTACTGCCAACAGGATTAGGGGAAGCAGTAACGTCCCCTTGAGCATGTGCAGAGTGCTCCAAGCAACTGACGGGGGGGGGAGAGAAATAAGCCTCCCCAGACAACCCTGGAAACCGACACCCCCTCTCTCTTTTAAAACACTCCAGCATATAAAACCCGCTGCGCTGCAAGCAGAGGTGCGTTGGCAACCAGGGCTGGCGGCTGCAGCCCAGGACGAGTCCAGAGGCGGCATGTGCTCAAGGGGCGGCACTCTCCGCCCGTGGCCGCGCGTCCCTCCGAGCAGGCCCGCCCCTCGCCTTCGCTGCGCGGGCTTTCCGCTTCCCCCTTCCGCGGGCCGCTTCCTTTTCCGCCGCGGAGCCGCCTGGCCAAAGCTCCGCTGCCTCCCAGATAGGGTGGAGCGGCGCGCCCTGCTTCGCATGCGCTCCC
The DNA here is from genome assembly GCF_963506605.1 of Zootoca vivipara. Taxonomy (NCBI): domain Eukaryota; kingdom Metazoa; phylum Chordata; class Lepidosauria; order Squamata; family Lacertidae; genus Zootoca; species Zootoca vivipara. The sequence continues at coordinate 38,833,202 of NC_083277.1, forward strand.
GATGCGCGCGATGCCCCTGTCGGATCCCAGGGGGCGATAGACTCCGGCGGGGAAGGACAAAGGCGGCCGCCGGTAAGTTGCTGGCGAGGGGCGTGACTCTCCGCGCCTTATATGGAGGGAGCGTTGCTTTATATACCTTTGCTTTCTCGCATCTTTTCAACACGCTGCACGCCCTTAATTAAATAAAATAAAATCGTAGTGAGTGAGTTGGAATCCGTCTGTCTCGGGGAAACAATTGTTTACCAGATCGTAGGATTTGGAATGGTGTTCCCCCGCCCCCAATGTATTATAATCTAGCGTTTTCTGTGATCCAAGCTTTTTGTCGCTGGGGAAATTGAGGCTGGTCGCTAGCGACTTGCTCCAGCAGAGGACAGTCCTACTGCGTTAACATGATAGATGTGGATCTGTGACGGTCTTGAGCCCAGGGCAGAGTTCAGCATTGACCTCTGGGTCCACCACTGCAGGAATGGCACTAATGTTGCTTGGTTTTGGCCAAGAAAGCACCCCCGTTGGTGTATCCAGCAGCAGAAATAGCACCAGAGCGCTTTATTTATTAGGTTTGTCAGAGATTCTGTAAGGTAAGGTACATCCTGTACTTCAGAACACTTATGTTCCACAGAAATTTGTTTGCTTTGAAAATTTATTCCACACCTACCTTTGAAAAGAAACTCGATTTGGCTAATGGGTCACAACAGCAGTTCCCATTAAGATCAAAATGTCAACATCAGAAACTTAAACAATAAAACAGATTCCAAAACAGCCCGGGGAAATTAAAACATTGGGTATATACCAACTGAAGGAGAAACCATCACCCTTTTCAAACAATCATGCTAAATGGACCCCCCCATTTCTCACTTCTGGTATTAATATCAGGAGAGTGTGGAGACCAGGAGCTGCCATAGCCAACAACTGGGTTTTCTCTAATGCTCTGGGCAGGAGGAAGTGGGAAAAGGTGGCTATACAGAAGAGAGGAAAAACAGCAGGAACTGTGACTGGACCAGAGTAGCCAGCTACTGGGAAAAATGTTATCAAAGCTGTCTCCTTAAACCATAAATGAATGCCCTTAGATAAATAGGGGAGCTATCCTAATGGAGATAAGGCACATGGAGCAACACGTTTTTGCATTTACTTTGCTGTGCCAGCTCCATGGATTGGGCCCTTTTCGAGGAACTGAACCAGCTTTGGATCCAGTGGGCCCATCATTGCTCTCCACCCCTGAAATGCCCCATTTGGGGGCCTTAAACTAGCTGCAGCTGGTGAGACCAACCACTGCTAGTAGCAGGCGTTGTGCTTTCAGCAGGTGCCTCCACAGCAGCAGAGCCCATTGGAAGGACATCTCTGCCAAATCCTAACCTACACTAGCACCATGGATTGTGGATTAGGATAGTTCTGTAAGTGAATTGCATCCGGTTGATAAGTAGGTGTTTCGCACCCAAGGGGCAGCACGTGGATTGATTCTCACAGACGTGCTTGTTTCTCTGGTGTTGGCCAGGTATGGAGCTGGTTCAGAGATCAGCTTACAAACCAGGGTTCCTGGATATGTGTAGGCTACGCGTTTTATTTAATTAGTACATTGGAGGTTGGATGGCAGCTAACAGATTGAGGTTGAATCCTGACAAGACAGAAGTGCTGTTGGTGGGGGGCAGGAGACGGGCAGGTGTGGAGGACTCCCTGGTCCTGAATGGGGTAACTGTGCCCCTGAAGGACCAGGTGTGCAGCCTGGGAGTCTTTTCGGACTCACAGCTGTCAATGGAGGCGCAGGTTAATTCTGTGTCCAGGGCAGCTGTTTATCAGCTCCATCTGGTACGCAGGCTGAGACCCTACCTGCCCGCGGACTGTCTCGCCAGAGTGGTGCATGCTCTAGTTATCTCTCGCTTGGACTACTGCAATGCGCTCTACGTGGGGCTACTTTTGAAGGTGACCCGAAAACTACAATTAATCCAGAATGCGGTAGCTAGACTGGTGACTGGGAGCAGCCGCCGAGACCACATAACACCGGTCTTGAAAGACCTGCATTGGCTCCCAGTACGTTTCCGAGCACAATTCAAAGTGTTGGTGCTGACCTTAAAAGCGCTAAACGGCCTCGGTCCAGTATACCTGAAGGAGCGTCTCCACCTCCATCACTCTGCCCGGACACTGAGGTCCAGTGCCGAGGGCCTTCTGGCGGTTCCCTCGCTGCGAGAAGCCAAGTTACAGGGAACCAGGCAGAGGGCCTTCTCGGTAGTGGCACCCACCCTGTGGAACGCCCTCCCACCAGATGTCAAAAAGAAAAATAACTACCAGACTTTTAGAGGACATCTGAAGGCAGCCCTGTTTAGGGAAGCTTTTAATCTTTAAGAAATTAGTGTATTCTAATATTTCTGTTGGAAGCCGCCCAGAGTGGCTGGGGAAACCCAGCCAGATGGGCGGGGTATAAATAATAAATTATTATTATTTTATTACCGTACTTATATGCTTCCTTTGGGTGAGGGCAGCTCTGTGCAGCTTCTAGGTCTCCCATTCAGGCAGTGTCCCATCCAGCCATTGAGCAGGCTGAGAGAGCTACAGCATAGAAGCATTATGTGCCCTGAGTCCATTCTCTAAAGGCCACCTGTGCACAAAGTTGGGTGAATCTGTTGAAATGTGTTACCTTCCTTTGGATACCCGGAGAAATGAAAGAGTGCCAATGTGCTTTCCTTCTCAAAGGCATCGTGGAATGGCTCCCTCTTATTGCCTTTGTCTCTTTCTCTCCCGTTTCTTTTTCTCTCTGGTCTGGTCTCCATCTCACCCTTGCCCCAAAGGACTCCTGAACTGGAAGAGCCAGCATGAAAGGTGAAGAAACTCGGCAGCGGAGAAAGGAAGGCAGAACTCGCAATGGAGAGCGGTCCAGGCACAAAGCAAAGGGCAAGGTTAAACACAAAGAGAGCAAACTTGGCAGCCAGGGGACAGAGGATGGCTCTTTGCTGGTGCCAGAGAAGCAGCCTGCAGAAGCAAAAGTGGCTATGGCAAAGCTTCAGGAGGAGTCTGCCATCGTGATTGGCCTACAGGTGCTCCTGCCGTACCTGATGGCGGGCATGGGCATGGTCCTTGCAGGGATGGTCTTGGATTACGTTCAGGTAGGAAGAACAGAAAGTTCTGTGCATTTGCTTCAGTGTGTTCTGTGATTAGAGGGTACAGGCTCTGTGATGTTTCTCTGCTAGCTGTCAACAGCCCAGGGCAGTTAAAATCTCATATTGTCCATAGTTTCAAAATCCCTTTGCCTGTATTTCCTTCAAGGCTAAGGCTGGATTTCTGCACACACTTTATATGGAAGGTTATGGATGTCCTGCAAGTCTGTTGAACTTAGTAAATATGTGTGGAGTAGGGGTGTACAGGCATGTTCCTTAGTTGATTCAAGAATTAGAACGCTGTATCGCTGTGTCCCTTCCTGGCCTAGGGCTGTTTATAGATGGCTTCTGTACAGTGGAACCTCGGTTTACGAACACCTTGGTTTACGAATTTTCGGTTTACGAACGCCGCGGACCCATCTGGAACGGATTAATTCACTTTCCATTACTTTCAATGGGAAAGTTCACTTCAGTTTATGAACGCTTCAGTTTATGAGCAGACTTCCGGAACCAATTGTGTTCATAAACCGAGGTACCACTGTATATAGCATCTACAGATTCTGCTGTTCTCTGTTCCTATCTCTGCTAGTTGCTAATGTTACATATTTATTGCTTTAATCTTGTTTTGTGTACTGTCTTAAGTGCAATAGCTGTAGATAATGTCTGAAATAAATAGCCTTAAACACAAACTCTTATTTATTTATTTCATTATTTTATAAAATTTATACACTGCTTGATTATAAAAACAACAGCAACAAAGCGTTTTGCAAAAGGATGAAATAATAAAATCAAGAAAAAAATTACAGTCCTAAACTCAGAGGTTTGTCCTACTGCTACCAATGAGATGTGTCAACATTGGATTACAGTCTTAAACAAACAAGGTTTTAAAAGTACTAAATCAAGTGTTGACATTTTTTTTACTAGAGACAGGTGGCTCAACCCTCTGTTTTATTTTTCTATTAATGTTTTCTGTCTATTCTATAAGTTAAAACTAGAATTTGAATAAGTGCTTCCTAATAGGTGCTTTTTAAAGGACTGCAATCCTTTTCTCCCACTACCTGATTTATTTAACTAGCAAGGCACCAGGTCATGCTGCCCCTTATCTAACAGATAGGAGGATGACACTGAAACAACAAAGCCAGGGGCGCGGGGCGCACGGAGAACCTTTCCTGCATGTCCTGACCACTTTAACAGAGCTAGAGTTAATATTTCTCTTGGATATTTAGCAAATCAGTCAGGTCCCATAAGGTTAGAGGTCCCACCTATTTCAAATTGACATTGTGTCCCATAACTCATTTTATTGCACAGTGGTACCTCAGGTTACAGACGCTTCAGGTTACAGACTCCGCTAACCCAGAAATAGTACCTCAGGTTAAGAACTTTGCTTCAGGATGAGAACAGAAATCGCGCGGTGGCGGCGCGGCAGCAGCAGGAGGCCCCATTAGCTAAAGTGGTACCTCAGGTTAAGAACAATTTCAGGTTAAGAACGGACCTCCAGAACGAATTAAGTTCTTAACCAGAGGTACCACTATGCTAGATAATGAAGGACATACTGTACACGCTATTAAGAATCCCTGTATAAACAGGCACCATATTATTGTTTTTAATATGTACCCTTTTAAGACAGTTAAATCACTACAGTCAAACCTCAGCTGTTGAACATAATCCATTCCAGAAGCCCTTTCGGCTTCCGAAATGTTTGACAACTGTGGCGCAGATTCTGATTGGTTTCAGGAGCTTCCTGCACTCAAGCGGAAGCCACATCAGACGTTCAGCTTTCAAAAAACGTTCAAAAACCTGAGCATTTACTTCCAGGTTTTCGGTGTCCGGGAGCTGAAACGTTCCAAAACGGAGGCGTTCTGTAGCCGAGGTTTGACTGTATTCATTATTTTTATTCATTTATTATTGGATCTTAATAGCAACAGTGCAAACAAATAAAATCAGGATTCACTGAAGTTCAAAGGAAGGACATGTTATCCTCATCCAATAAAGAGAATCATGACACTGGGAATGGGGATCCTCTGGCCCTAATCCAGTTTACCAGGCCTCACAATCTGGCCCCCAGGCCATGTCCCTGAAGAGAAGAAAGAGTCTAGTTTTCATCCCCATTGTGGCATGGCTGTAAACCAGGCATAGGCAAACTCGGCCTTCCAGATGTTTTGGGACTACAATTCCCATCATCCCTGACCACTGGTCCTGTTAGCTAGGGATCATGGGAGTTGTAGTCCCAAAACAGCTGGAGGGCCAAGTTTACCTATGCCTGCTCTAAACCCAGGACACACAGCTTTCCACTGAGGTAATGCTTAAAAAAGGTTCTTTACGTCTGTTCATATAGCCATTGCGTCTAGCAAGGTCCTTTTGATTTAGCTGTGGGGAAGTTTTATGCAAGTTCAGTCAACTTTGCCTATCTCTCTTTCTTTTTACTTCCTAATTGACAATAACTGTAAAGTGCTTTGGAAGTCTAGAATCATAGAGTTGGATCATCTAGTCCAGACCCCTGCAAGGCAGGAATCTCAACTGAAGCATCCATGGCAGATGGCCACCCAACCTCTGCTTAAAAACCTCCAAGGAAGGCGAGTTCAGAACTTCCCAAGGGAGACTGTTCCACAATGTGCAGTAGACGTGCAGTAGAAATGCTACATATTGGATTTTTACCGACGTTT